>NW_022900943.1:17477439-17486835 GCF_012274545.1 Fukomys damarensis | reverse complement strand
TTTATTTATTTATTTATTTATTTATTTATTTATTTACTTACTTACTTACTTACTTACTTTTATTTATTTATTTATTTATTTATTTATTTATTTATTTATTTATTTAATTTTTTAATCCTTGCCTTTAAAGAAAACGTAGAGCCGATCTGTGCAGAGCACTGAGCTCATCCATACGCCTGCACCAGCGATGTGTTTACTGAAGTCCTGACCTCAGGGAGGCTGGTCTGGTACCCGGCCTTGCGGAGCCCTGCCGGCGCGGCCTGGTGCAGGCTTTGATGCTGGCTTTGATGCTGCTGGGCTGCCCACACGGGGTCCCCTCCGTTGGGTGTGCTGCCCATGTCCCACATTCTGCCCACTTGCTAGCAAGGTGACCAGTGGTAAAGTTAGCTTCTCTCCCTCCTCTGTAAAGTGGAGTTCATACGTTTCCACTTCATAGGGTTGTGGGGATAAAATGAGTCTGTCCCTCGTAAGTACATAATAAAAACTAGGTACTGTTTGATACATTTTAAATTTTTATTATTGCAGATCGATGATAATAATGGGTTTCATTCTGGCATTTTCATTTCCTGTGTAACCTACTTTGATCATATCTTCTCTTAGTCCGTCCTAGTTATACGTCATGATCTCTAGTTTTATCAGTTTTCCTGCAGATGACGTGATTTCGTTCTTCAAGGCTCCACTGTGTAAACACACCACATTTTCTTGGTCCGCTCACCTGCTGATGGGCACCTGGACTGCTTCCATAGCTTAACTGTTGTGAATTGCACTGCGACAAACATGGGTAGGCAGATTTCCCAATACTATCTAGACTTCAATTCTTTCTGGTAAAGGAGTGGTACAGCTGGGCCACGTGATAGTTCTATTTTTAATTTTTTTGCGGAAACTCCATATTCATTTCCATGTTCTATAGTGGCTGGCTCAATTTACATTCTGACCAACAATGTGGTTCCTCTGGCCAACCCCTTCTGCCCAGCTTTAAAAATTTTGTTTCTTTGTGTTGTTTGAGACAGGGTCTCTGTTGCCTAGGTTGTGCTCAAACTCTCCTGCCTCAGCCTCCTGAATGCTGGAATTACAGGTGTGAGCCACCACACCCAGCTACCCGTGTCTGTATTTTGAAGCATTTCCCCTATGTTTTCTAGCAGTTTCAAAGTTTCATTTAGCATTTAGGTTTTTAATCTGTTTTGAGTTGATTTTTGTATCAAGTGAGAGGGATCTGGCTTCCATCTTCTACACATGGATAACAAGTTTTCTCATTTAATAGATTTTAAAGGAAAATTTCGCTTGTATGTTACAGTGGGATACAATTAGCATTTACTTCACATTTTATGCATACTTTTTTTGGGGGTACCGGGGATCAAACTTGGGTCCTTGCACTTACAAAGCAGGCATTGGAACCACTGAGCTAAATCCCCGGCCCTTATGCATACTTTTTATGGGGAAGGAAGTGGGTACTGAGAAGGTGCTAAAGCCTTTCCTCTGGAACTCAATTCAGATGTCAGATGTCACCTTCTCCAGAATCCTTCATGAATCCAAGCTTCTGTGTCCCCAACAGCATGGCTTAGGCACCTCCTTGTGTGTTTCTACAGCCTGCAGTGGAGCTGCTAGTTGTCTTCTTTGTCTCACATCTCTGACACAGAAGAGACAATGTACTGAAAAATCAGTCAAAGTGAAAGAATGAATGATGTTGTTCATTGTTGACCCTCCTGCCTCCTCATCGGTGACGTCCTCATCTTGTGTCTCTCTGCCCAGGAATGGTATGGAATTAGTTGATACTGACCAATAAAGGTTTTCAGAGTAACTTCTCCTGGGAGAAATTTTATTTGCATTTTACTTGCTGCCTCAAACCTTTAAAGACCCAAAGAATGGATTTTTACCCCAAAGAATGAATTTTTTAAATCTTATTACGGCCAGACCCAACATTTCTCCTGCCTTTGCCTTCTCAGTAGCTAACATCTTCAAGTCCAAAATGGTTCTGACCAGTAACCTGGGTGTTACCCTATTTTTTCCCTCATTGCCCACAACGACCAACCACACCAGTGAGTTCCGAATCGATTCTACTCCAAACTATGTGGTTACTGGCTCAGTTTCCCTGTGTCCACTTCTGTGGTCGAAGGTCATTCCTCTAACCGGGGAGTTGGTCTCCTTGTCCTTTACACAGAAGGCGCTGTGATTTCTGCTAACTGTAATTTGTGGAAGACCACTTTCTGGGCCTCAGCTCCTGCACCAGGCTTCCAAGAGCCAAAAACCAAACCATAATGCAGTCACCTGTGTTAGATGGCATGGAATCGAACTAAACTTCAATGAAGGCCAGTTTCCCCCAAAACAGAGGTTCATAGCAACCAGTCATGGTGGGGGTCTAGGCTACCCTAGCTGGCACAGTGAGAGACCCTTCTGCTTTAGCCATATATGGAAAGTAACGAACTGATGAATCTATTTTTTCCCTATTCAGCCCTTTTCCGCCTGTAAAGCCAGCCCCAGTTTTCAACTCAGTGACGCACACTTCTGTGCCATACAGGGGACGCTGTCTGGTTCACGGGTTGCTAGAAAAAGCCAGTTAGATCTTAAACTCAATTATCTTTCCGAGTTTATTCACTCAACGAGCATTTGCTGTGTGCCGATGCCTAAGTCTAGTGCTGAAGTGTACCCCGATGAACAGAATAAACAAAGATCCTTGCTCTTGTGGAACTTACACTCCACGATCTCCTGTGGCCTGACACAAGCGCCTCTCTCTGGAAGAACCCATTTGCGTGCGTGCTTTGTTTTCTGTGCAGAGGATTAAACTGAGGGCCTCAGACACGCTAGGGAAATGCTGTAGCCTAGTCGGAGCCCAGTTCAGCTGAACCTGCTTTGAAGCTAAGGGGCCAGAGTGCTTGGGAATTGTTTGCAGGGATCCACTCTCCTACAAAACAGAGCAAAACACGCCAGGAGCGGATACAGGATCTCAGACCAAGCCGGCCAACAAGTAGAAGGGGAGGCTCCCTGAAGCTGCCTGAGCCCCGCAGCCAAAAGAGGGGCCCGGGACTGCAAACCAGAGCGCGTCCCGGAGTGGGAAGCCACCATCTCAGCTTCCATAGGTAAAGGAGAGGGGAAGTTATGGCCTGGGGCCAAGGAGCTGGTTGACTGTGAGGCTGAGGGGAAGGGAAGGAATGCTTGTGGTATTTCACAAGCGTCCTCTGGAAAGAGCAAAAGACCCAGGTTGGTACCAGCTCAGGTACCTGCGAGCGGGAGGATCTGACAAGCGCATCAGCCCCCGGGCCTGGGTCTGTGACGTGGACACAGCAGGAGGCCCTCGGTGTGGTCACTGGGAGAACTGAGTAAGAGCCTCCACGAAGGGCGCTTGTTTTGGGACCCAAGCAAAGTACGACAAGAAGAAGCCAGAGGAAGGAAAAACTGGCTTGCAGGAGGATAGAAGAAATTGGTCTAGTCAGCAATCAAAAGAGAATTCTTGAATAAGTTGGCTGAGTTTGATACACAACTAATTAGCATCCTTCAGGTCTATAAAATTGTACCCTTTGGGGCTACCCTATTATACAAGAGTCCTTTGATACTGGCGTCCTACTGCTGTTCTACAAATTTACATTCCTGAGGCCTAATAAATAGGAAATAATAAGCCAAATATAGTCTCATTGTTTTAGAGCAGAGCTTCTCCAGAGCGGGGTGGTTACTTCCAGCAGGGTCTCCCATGCGTTTCTGGCTTCCATCCACTAGATGGCAGTATCACAGGATTCCCCGATGGGCGGCCCCAGTCAAAACTGTCTCCCGATCTTGAGCAGAGGTCCTCTGCACGGGAGGGGTCTGAAAAATCTCCCGGGGTTCAGAAACACCATTCTAGGGTGACTTTAAAGGCCCAGAGCAAGCTTTCTGCCTTCTTTAAAATTTTTAGATAATTTTCATAGAAAGGCTCAATTCCCTGTCTCCTTAGTTTTTTTTTTCCTCCCGCTCCTTGGTCTTTTTAAATCTAAATTTCGGTTTCATCACCTGTGAAACAGTGAATGTCCTTAGCCCTTCAATGCTTAGTGAGCTATTGTTGGAACGCCTATGACAAGAAATATAATGAAATGTTTCCTCTTCAAATTCCTGTTCCTTGACTTTTTCTAGGTAACCTATAGGAATTTCATGCAAAAAAATTTTTTAAATTCCAATCTTCAACATGAACAAGCTCACCCAACAGGTTTTCCCTAGGGCTAAGTGACAGATTTTTTTTCTGGTTTCGGGAATCGAACCCAGAACCTCAAGCTTACAATGAAGGTGTGGCACCACTGAGCTAAATCCCTGGACCCCTCAGTGACATAATTGGCGCAAAACACCGCAGTCAGCCAACGCTGGTGGCACCCTTGACCTCGGCCTGGTCCTGGGTATTTCAGGAGGGAAGTTGGTACGCCGTGGGTGCCGAGAGCAGAAAGCACCCCGTGACTCCTTTGCCGGGCCGGGCACAGACGCCCGGTTAGTGGATTCGGGCACCGCAGGCTGGTGCAGAAGCCGGGTCCCTGCGGCTGCGATGGCAGCTTCGCCTCCCCTTACCCGTGGCCACCTCTGGGTGCCCGCCCTCTCCTGCCCTCTTACCAGGGCAAAGATCAAGCCTGCACCGCGGTCCTCAGCGCCGCTCTGTCTCCGAGAGCGGCGGGCCCTGCCGTGCGGGCCAGGGAGAAGCCGCCTGGGAGGGGGAGAGGCCTCCGATCCTCTGCCCCTGTGACGATGACGGTGACGGTGATGGCTCACTGCCTCACGGGAGACTAAGCTGGAGGTTCTGCTCCCACTGCCGTCGTCACACCAGCGCCCTTCGTGGAGGCTCTTACTCAGTTCTCCCAGTGACCACACCGAGGGCCTCCTGCTGTGTCCACGTCACAGACCCAGGCCCGGGGGCTGATGCGCTTGTCAGATCCTCCCGCTCGCAGGTACCTGAGCTGGTACCAACCTGGGTCTTTTGCTCTTTCCAGAGGACGCTTGTGAAATACCACAAGCATTCCTTCCCTTCCCCTCAGCCTCACAGTCAACCAGCTCCTTGGCCCCAGGCCATAACTTCCCCTCTCCTTTACCTATGGAAGCTGAGATGGTGGCTTCCCACTCCGGGACGCGCTCTGGTTTGCAGTCCCGGGCCCCTCTTTTGGCTGCGGGGCTCAGGCAGCTTCAGGGAGCCTCCCCTTCTACTTGTTGGCCGGCTTGGTCTGAGATCCTGTATCCGCGATCCTGGCGTGTTTTGCTCTGTTTTGTAGGAGAGTGGATCCCTGCAAACAATTCCCAAGCACTCTGGCCCCTTAGCTTCAAAGCAGGTTCAGCTGAACTGGGCTCCGGCTAGGCTACAGCATTTCCCTAACGTGTCTGAGGCCCGCAGTTTAATCCTCTGCACAGAAAACAAAGCACGCACGCAAATGGGTTCTTCCAGAGAGAGGCGCTTGTGGAAGCCCGGGGACTGGGGCAGCCACAGGGAGAGGGCACGGGATTTCTGTGCTCCTTCCCATCTCTCTGTGCCTTTCCGGCAGCATCTCTGGCAGTGATTAGATTTCCTCTGTGGTTCTACCTCTCTCAGGATCAGGTACCATGATTTCAGCCAAGGGTCCTGGGCCTGGCAAACCCTTCTCCACTTGTCCCTGCGGGTGTGGTTGTGACAAAGCACCGTGATTCTCTGGGGCGAACTGTGAATTAGTCACCTCACCCTTCTTTTTGCTCTCCTATCATCTTTGCGATGAATTCTCTGTATTAATTTTGCACTGAATTGCCTGGCCTGGATTTTGTTTTGCAGACTCTAACCTCATGGAGTCCTACATCTGTACTCTGGCACTTGTCATCTTAAATCCTTCTTTCTGAGATATCGTCAACTATAAGATCTTGCTTTCTGCTGCCAACTTTGAGTTCTTTCTTCCGTCCCACGCCTTCCTTCGTTCCCCCCATTCTCCCGCGCACCCACCCTTCCATCATTATCTGTTGAGTTTCTGCCATCCAGGCACCCTGGCTGCTGATGATACAGTCATGAGCGAGGTTGGTAATCACCACGGTCTCATGGAACTCAGGGTCTTGTGCGGGAGAGATCACTGAGCGGCATTTACAGAGCTACATACATGCCCCGATGGGCACAATTTTGGAGAGGCACAGGAGTGCATAGAGCGCCACCTCCAGCTGGGGGTGTCAGGGCCCCAGGCCTTGAGACCAAACAGAGGAGAACTTGGCTGGGAAAAGGAGGGCAGAGGAGATAGTGGGGAAGACCTGAAGCCAGAAGAGGAAAGTACTCATGTTCAGAAGACTTAGGAAAGGGATTCTTGACTAGAACCAAGCTTGGCGGCAGGGGCCTGTGCTGGGAGTGGGGCCATGAGCAAGGCCTGCGATTTGTCGCTAGGGTTGCAACCTTCCCTTTTCTTCAAGTTCATCATTTCTGTACCTCCCAGGTCAGGTTTGATTCCTACCCCTTACTACCTTATAATAAGTACAAACTTTTCAACCTTCCTGCGTTTCCGGAGTTCTGGAACTGGCTCTTGGGTGCCCCCTTTTTCTTGCAGTATTTATAGCTTTCTCTTTGCCTTTGAGACCTATCTAATTATTAGGGTAATTAGGTTGGGGTTGTTCACTTCTCAGCTCTTTGCCCTATGGGCTACAAGGCATTGTGGTGGGAAAACACGGTGTGGGGAAACATGGAACTATTTACATCAGAAGCAGGCGGGCCAAGGCTCCAGGAACCAGACGGGTGCCACGAATGAGTGGCAGGTCCTACCGGGCCCTCAGCCTTTGCCAGGTGCCTCCTTTCTCGTTCTGACTGCTGGAGACACAGGGCTGAGCACAGCTTCGCTTTTCTCTTGTTGCTGATGTGAAAAAACCCACAGTGAAAACAGGATGTCAGTGGCAGACGTCCAGAAGCCCTGAACTGTGGTGATAGTGTGGGAGGGGGTGAAATGCCGAGCAAGGGCAGCTGCAAGCCCAGCCCGGCTGATAGCGTCCCGTGGCAGTGCAGCCTGCTGCACGCAGATGTTCTCACAGAAGCTCGATGTGAAACCTGTTAATTTTTAAACGTAGGAAGTAATTCTTAAAATTCAACATGAACCGTACAGGCCATCGTGATGCACTCAGCGGTTTCATTTGTTTTTGTTTGGGGGCTGGGGACTGAAGCCAGGGCTCATGCATCCGATGAGAGTCTGTATTCAAGTTACCTCAGGAACTTCTGGAAGGCCTGATGTCCAAGTCACACCCCTGGCCAGCTGAGTCCGTGTCTGGAAACAGGACGGGTCATTGGTGTGCTCTGAAATGGCGCCGATGGTCCCAGTGTAGTCGAGGCTGAGAAGAACTGGGCCTGACGAACATCACCACATGACCTTTGGTCGATAGGGCCTATTTCGGCAGGGGGTGTGGTGAATGTTGCTTTTTCTAGTGTCCGTTAGCAGGTGCCCCATGTGGACCAAATGGTAAGTGCCTTGGATGGGACCTGGAAGGAGAACAGCAGCGCTCTCCTGTTTCTCCTGAGGGCTCTGACTCTTCCCCATGAACTGTGGTTGTTACAGGAATGGCTTAAGAGGTCACTGAGACCCTCAGGCTGTTTTACTTTATATAGTTGCAGAAGCTCCCTTCAAAGTCCGTGTTATCTGTGACATCTTGTCCTGGATACAGGTTCCTCTCCAGCTGCGCGGCTACCTGCTATGTGACACGTTATAACAAGGCGTCTTCCGTAGGGAGTGGCACTGTGCCCATGTGACAATGCCCAGTCGGTAGGTATGAATGGAGGTGATGTGAGGTCTCAGAAGGGCTGCTGTAGCAGCTTCTCCAGACGCAGCCATGATGAGCCAGTCTCACCACCTGAAGCTGTCCCATCCTCGGAGCAGGTACCACAGACCCATCCTCGACTCCTCTTTCTGGGCTCGGCACTGTCATGCCTCTTAAACCTCAAGAAGGCAAGTATGGAGGATCCAGTTTGAAGCAGGTCAGAGGGCTCTGGGTGGGACGTCTCCAAGCAGACACTAAATGCTGCTGGTAAGGGATTCTGTAGATGTGGTCGAAGTCTAGCATCACTTGACTTCCAGGGAAGACGACTCCTGATCATGTGAGTGGGCCGCGCCGTTCAGGTCAGCAGTAGGTAACTGTCCCACGTTCGTACAAAAGTTCATGGCTTCAATGCATCCCCCAGCATTCCTATATCCAAACTTAATCCCCAATTCAATAATATCAGGAGGTGGTGGGGCTTTGAGAAGGCGACTAGGTCATGAGGGCTCTGCTCTCAGGAATGGGATTCGTGGCTCAGTAGAGAGCTGCCCTTCTGTTCTTCCATGTGAAGACAGTGTGGACCGCTCTAGAGGATGTCATTTGTGCCATCTTGGAAAGCAAGGCTAGATTCTCACCAGGTTACCGTTTATTTTTAATTTGTTTTGATTTTTTTGAGACAAGATCTCCTTATGTAGTCTGGGCTGGCCTTGAACTCATTATACAGCTGAAGCTGGCCTTGAACTTCTAGGGTTCCTCCTGCATCAGCCTTCTTAGTGCTGGGATTGCAGGTGTGTTCCACGATACCAGCCTTGAGTTTTATTGAACTGTCTATGCCTTGATCTTGGACTTCTAGCCTCCAGAATTATGGGAAATAACTTCTGTTCTTTCTAAGTTATTCGGTCTTAGGTATTTTGTTATAACAGCAGACACAGACTAAGATATAGAATGCTATCTAGCAGTGAAAAAAGAATGTTTCCACTACACACACACATAAAAATAAATTTCAGATAACAATGATCAACAAGAAGCCAGATAAAGTGTAAATACTGTATGATTCTATTTACTAGCAGTTCAAGAACTGACAACATGAATCCATGTGATGGAGGTTATAAAAATGTTACCTAGTCCTGGGCACGGTGACACACTCTATACTTCTAGTCCTCAGGAGGCTGAGACAGAAGAATCACTTGAGTCCATGAGTTTGAGACCAGCCCCGGCAACTGAGACTCTGCTTTAAAAACAAAAAAGTAACCTCTGGGGATGGCACTGGTAGGGAAAGGGCATGAAGAAAGAGCTTTAGTTGCAGGTTAGCTAGAAATGTTCCATATCTTGTTCCAGGTGATAGTCAAATTGGTATATACATAAATAGAAACTCAACACACTATATAGTTCATAGGTGAGCACTCTAGTGTATGCAACAATGCCTCATTTTTTTTTTTGAGTCTGGATCTCACTGTGTAATTCAGGGTGGCATCAAACTTACAGTTACCCTCCTGCCTCAGCCTCCTGAGTGCTAGGATTACAGATATGCACCACCATGCCTGGAATATCTCAATGATTAAAAAGGATACATAGTGTTGAGGTTTTCTGAGACAAGAGATAACCACAGGCTGTCCAGGGGTGATAAGGTGAGGATGGACAGTTAGGGATGATAAATCCATGGCTTTGAAATGGAATTTGTGTTAGGCCTTAATGTAATACTTTTTTTTTTTTTTT
>NW_022900943.1:17466707-17476393 GCF_012274545.1 Fukomys damarensis | reverse complement strand
GGACCACGGACCACGGCTTCCCTGACATTTCTCAGACTTCGAAGTCCAGTTGATTTTGACTGTGCATAGCCAGGGCTCAGCCATGTCCCTCCGGAGAATACTGGAGTACAGACACTTCTCTCCCACTCTGTGCTCAGGACTCACCCATGTGCTTAGGTGGTTACCATTTTACTGCGGGGGAGAAAGAGAGTGAAAGCTAACGTGAGACAGAAGAGTTGGTATCCATTTATAACTCGCCCTCATGAGTAGCAACACAAGTTCATAATCTCTCCCACCAATCAGTGCTTGGAACGTGTGCAGGTAGAGAGGGGGTACACTGGGCTTGGGGTGCTTTTGCAATGACTAGCGGAGCACGAGCTTCCCTGGTGGATCCGCAGGTCACACGCTAATTACACCAAGTCTGAACAGGGTTCGGTCGCGACTGCATCACAGCCTTGTGACAAAGAGACGGAAGAAAGCAGTGGTGACACACTCCTGCCCTGCCCACCCACGCACAGGGCTCAGGGCATGTGCTGTGGTACGGCAGACCTGAAGCCAAACAGGAAGACCCAAACAGTCGAGTTCATGACTGCTATGCTCACGTCCAAGCAACACCCCTGGGGCTCGGCAGTAAAATCATGTCCAGCAAATGTTCAGCCCAGGGCCAGGGATTTAGCTCAGTGGTTCTAGCGCCTGCCTTGCAAGTGCAAGGACCGGAGTTCAATCCCCAGTACCCGAAAAAAAAAATCAACCTAAAATGGTAAACATTTAAAATCAGAGCCAGCCGGATCAACCTGTGACAGAGTACCCTGAACGTGTGGGCAGGTGGTTACCACTTTCCTTTCACATCCAGATACAATGGATAAACTCGAAGTGTCACTCGGGCAGGTGTCATTTCAACCAGCCGATTTTTGTTTGCATGAGGTACACTTGTACATCTATTTGCTTTATGTTGACTATTTTTTGCACACTGTTTTTTGGTATTGGGGATCGAACTCAGGACCTTGCGCTTGCAAGGCAGGTGGCGGAACCACTGAGCTAAATCCCCGGCCCTTTTGCACACTTTTTAATTTAGCATGTTGTATTTGCCTTTGATGTTTGTTTCTGGTGAAATCTAATAATAATTTCTGGTTATTTTCCTTTACTCATTTATGTTTATTTGTGGAAAAATAACCTATAATTTTGTGCTACAGTTTATAAAAACTCTCACTATAAGTACAGTAGATATACTTTACACTTCTCCAGAACTCAGAGATATTCTTTTACTATACAAAATGGACATGTTTGGGACACCGAGACTGAACAGCAAGGAAGACTGCCGAAGGTACACAAAAGAAAAAACTGAAAATGGGAGAAACGTTCGCATATCAGAGAGGAAAAGTCTGTCATAGAATGGAAAGACAAAAGAGACATCTCCTTATTATCAACTATTTATAATACAGAAGTGATAAAACTGGAAAGAAGAAATGAAACTAAAAAAAAAAAAATTCTAACAGTGGTCGGTGATTCTAATCCTTCTATGGGTGGTGAGGGCAGAATTGACCTACACCCAGCAAGCTATCCTGTAACCACACAGTGAGGGAAAATGTTACTGAAAAACACTTACGCACCTTCTGGACTAAACAGTATGGGACTCATTTATTGTGTATTCAAAACAAGGGGGTTCAGAAAGTCATTTACGATTGAGATTAGGTCCAAGAGACCAAATAACTGAAAAGTACGGGATAGCGAAACGCCCACCAGGATGCCCATCATTGAGGTCTCCACCAGTACCCTCAGTGTGCAGAGATTTTATTAAAATTCTACCACTCACAGCAAAAAGGAAAGCCCAACATGACAGCGTAAAGTGTATTGTTCAAAGAAATGGGATAATACAAAAAGAATCTGGAAGGAGACTAGATACTATATCCAGATTGTAACGCTGAACTGTATATTGAGTGATTCAAGATATACCGTACACAGAAAAATTATGGAATTTGATAAAACTGTCATTTTCATATTTCCTGTTATATCATCTTATAGAAATTGATGAAAAATGCAATTTTTTGTCATCTTGTATTTAAATAATTGGACTGGTAACTGGTTTAACTTTCTAACTGTTGTGGCCATGTGACAGTATGCAAGTTACCTTTCCTTTAGCCTCATTTGTTTCATCTGTAAAATGGGAGCAACAAACTCTATTTTATAGGGTCCTTATGAGGAATAAACTTTTCTTTTCCTTTTTTTTTTTGTTTTTTTGAGACAGGGTCTCACTATGTAGTTGAGACTGATCTGGAACTCACTATGTAGCCCAGGCTGGTCTCGAACTTGCAGCGATCCTCCTGCCTCAGCCTCCCAAGTGCTGGGGTTACAGGCATGCGCCACCATGCCTGGCTGGGATAAACTTTTCTTTAAGAGACCGGGTCTGCTATGGTTTAGGTCTAGAGTGTTCCCCAAAGCCTTATGTGTTCAGAGGTGCGGCTGGAAGGCGGCTACATCATGGGGACGGGATACTCATAAGTGAATTGTTCAGTGGATTGGTTCATAGCTAAATGTGCTGTCATTGGTGGGGTCTGGTGAGAAGAGGGAGGTCACTGGAATGAGCTGCAAGGTGTAACTTTTCCCTGGCAGCGCCCTCCTCTCCCTGCTGTCCTTTTTGGTACTGGGGATCGAACTCAGGACCTTGAGCTTGCCAGGAAGGTGTTGTGCCACTGAACTAAATCTCTGACCTGAAGTTTCTCTCCTGGCTGTGGGTGTCAGGTGTTGTGCCTCAGTGACAAAGAAAGTGACCAAAACAGGGTCTTCCTATATGCCCAGGCTACTCCTGAACTCCTAGGCTCCAGAGATCCTCCTGCCTCTGCTGGTGCACACCACCACAACCAGCCTGAATAAACTTCCCTATGGGGAAAACAGAATGCACAGACACAGGACATTCACAAACACGTGTATCAGAGCTGGGCTGCAGAGGGAGCTCAGTAATAGAGCAGGTGTGAGGGTAAAATCACCACCAGCACTAGCACCACGAACCACCACGACCATCACGACCACCAAGACAGGGAACTAAACAACACACACACACACACACACACACGGAACGAAGCCCGGCATAGGCCAGTGCTTCCCGAACCATGCAGAAAAGGGATGGAGCTGGGACTGCAGGTACTGTGAAGCCCAATGCCCTCAACTAGAGACTGAAAAACTTGATTTACAAAGAAATAAATCTGAAAAGTTTTAGGAAAGGAACTATATCAAATAAAGGGAATTCTACTTAGTGGTCAATATTTTGTCATGTAATTTGAGCCCTATGTGGGTTGCAATTTTTCTGACTTAGCTGTTTTATTTTATAGTTAGAGCGCTCCCTCTTAGGAGTCTAGGTTAGAAAGGTTTACGTGTGAGGGCTGGGGATTTAGCCCAGTGGTTCCACCACCTGCCTTGCAAGCTCAAGGTCCCAAGTTCAATCCCTGGTACCCCAAAACCAAAACAGCACAAAAAGAAAGGTTTATATGTATAACATGTGGGGGCATCAGAAGGTGAGTGGTGTCACTGCTAAGGTGTCATCCTTGATTCCTTGGCTTGCCCACCTGTGTCTATTACCCTGACACTGTCTCTCAACCTTTTTTTTTGGGGGGGGGTTGTACTCAAAATGGAACTCAGGGCTTTGCAAATGAAAGATAAGTGCTCTACCAGCCCTTTGTTAAACTTTTACTTTGAGGCAGGGTCTCACTAAGGTGCCTAGGCTGGGCTGGAACACGCAATCCTTCTGCCTCAGCCTCCTGAACAGCTGAGATTACAGGTCTTCAACCTACTGTTTTGAAAATATGTTAAGCCAATAGATTAAGATCTGGAAAGTGGTGTGAGAGGATCTTCGGGGAGAGATGAAAGGCAGGACTTCATACAAATCAGAGTGGCCAAGGTACATAGCACTAAATAGTACCATGGAGTACCCATAATCCTCCAGTTCTTAACCTTGGGGTAATATCTTTTTTCTTTTGTGGTTCTAGGAGTTGAGCTGAGAGGGTCACACACACGCTAGGCAAGTTATATCTAGCACGGAGCCATGCCTCTAGTACCTAATGTTCTTTTTTTTTTTTTTTTTTAAAGCTCTAACTACACTGATTTTGGTCCTGGGGCCCATGGAAGCGAGAGCTTTCCATGTCTGGTCTGAGGCATCCTCATTCTGGTTTTAGGTTGAAATTCTTTGTCACAATATCTCTGAGGAAAGCATCAGATTTTCTTCTGGGTATCGAGGACTTTACGTCCCTTATTTTGTTTTCCTATATCACCAGCAATTTGTGAATTCTGTTTTTCCCATCCTCCTCTGTGTCCTTTGTTTCCTGCTGTTCATATTGTTCTGGTCGCTGTTCTAACACAAAAACACGAGCTCATGGTGCTTTCCTGTGCCCACCTCAGTCCAAACTCACAGCATCGCCACAGATCCAGGCGAAGGCTTCACAGAGGCTCAGCCCAATGCGCCTGCTTGGCTCTGGTTCTCCAACTGCTTTCTCAGAGACTGAATTTCAAAACGAAGTCAACACCATTGTGCTCTAGGAGATCTAAAGTCTTTTTAATTTTTAAAATAAGAATCATTTTATTATATTCATATCTACCCCTATTATGCACAAGACATAACCACCTGATCAGAAAGTGGAGAATTTGTCTTAGTGTGGGATCCCAGTAGCAAGATTCCAAAACTCACCACTGTATTCGGGAGGCAAATGAATACACACCCTAGTGCTGAACAGATCAGGCCAGGGCTGAAAGAACACAGTAAAATTACATCACCACACTGGAAGGATCTTGACGGAGCTGAGGTCTACATTTCCTGTCTCTCTACTTAGAGACTTGGAAACAGAGGTGCATCTACTCATGGACCAGGGCCTGAGGACCTCAGCCAGGAAGCCGCAGGGGAAAGGCAGACCTTCCACTGTCCTTGAGGGTCTGCAAAGTTCAGGCGAGGATGGCCATCATGTGCCTGGTCTGGAGAACTGTGGGCAGTTGGCAGCGGATGAGTGCCAGGCCCTGCCAACCTGCTGGGACCTTACCGCCAGTGGGGGGCTGACTGGCAGCTAACCGGCAGCCTGAGGGAGGAGCTGGCACTTGCCTCCCGTGTCCACAGGATGGATTTAAGATTACAGTGTCTTATTTCAAAACTGCTAGCACAGCGGCCATATTTTAACACAGTTCCCTGCCTGATTAATTTGTTTGCCAAAGACCCGAGAGAGGCCTGAGGGCACCGATGATTTACGCAGGCTGATGATTCTAACGGGACTTGGTGGCGCTCCAGGGATCCCTGCTGACTGTAAATCCCCGTGGCTTTCTGACCATCTAACGTCACGCAGCTCTGGAGCTGTAGCAGAATCCACTCTGACCCCTGCTTCTGCCAGGCTTGGAAAATGCGGGGACCCACATGGGGCTGGCGTTGTGAGAACAAGGCCCCACGCGTCCAAGCACAGGAACCAGAAGCAAAACCCCCACCAAGACTCTTTCCTTGGCAGCTTTTCCCTTTACGAAAGCACACAGTGGCTGTTAGGGGCTAACTGTCCTAAAACTCCTGTGTGGAGGCTTTCACTGTCAGTACTTCAGAATGTGACCTGGTTTGGAGACGGGAGGTACTCGGGTTAAGATGAAGTCATAGGGGAGGCCCTAGTTCAGCGAGCCTGGTGCCTTCCACAGACGGGGGATCTGGAGAGACGCACAGAGAGGGACCGCGATGTGCACAGACACAAGAAGATGGCGTCCACCAGCCGTGGAGCAGGCTCGGGTCAGATGCTCTGCTCACGGCCCTCGGAGGGAACCAACCCTGCTCACCTTCATCTTGAACTTCCGGCCTCTGGACCATGGAAGAGATAAGTCTCTGTGGTGTAAGCCGCTTACTCTGACTCCTTGTGGCAGCCTCAGCAAACCAGTACAGTCCCTACCCCTGGGATTTAGAAAATCTTTTCTTCCCTAAAGACTTGCATTTTGTTATATTCCACTTTATCCCCTCCTAGGGCTTGTGCAAGGCCACAGTCACCCGGAGGCTGGAGACACGCGGAGGCACAGAGACTAAGTGAGGGTCCCCAAAGGCTGGGAGAAAGCAGGGACTTTTGCACCCTGTATCTGCACTTTGGTAAATGCGCACTAAGCAGGAGAAGCAGCATTTTCTGTGTTGAATCTTCAAGCTGCCCAGGGGCCCTTCCAAGGAGACTCAAGTGGAACCGGCCTTGATGGATGAGAATGGCATGCTTGGGTCTGAGCAAAGCAGCCTCCAGTTGGCTGGAAAGGTGTGAGATGCCTGGCCGTCTGGAGAACATGCCCCCTGCGGAACCTGCACGCTCCGCCCTGCAAGGCTACAATGAAGCACACGAGTGGAAACAGTCGTCTCTTGAGCCGCACATTCACTTATAATTAGGTTTCAATTCAAGATCCTCAAGGACTCCTTAGCCCGCCCCGGGGCAGAGCCGCCTTCTCAGCGGTAGAGGGCACCAGTGTTTGCTGAAAGCAGGAGGTGGACCACAAGCCCAGTTCTCACCGTTTGTTTATGGCAATACGGTTCATTTTACTTTGCTTCTAGATCACAGAAAAAGTGCACTTCGTTCTAACTGCCGAGTCTTTTAGGAGAGGAACCTTGAGGGAGTGACACAGAGGAACTGCAGGGTCCTCGGAACTAAAGGACCTTGTGAACAAGCTCAGTGGATGTCAGCCCTGAATGTGTGAACAGCTTCTTAAAATACCAAAGCCTTCACCCACCCTGAGGGTTCCATTTCTAACACACATTATGCCCCCAGCTAGGAACTGAGTCTGTTAATGTAGTCATTTACCTGACACCTTTTTTATAATGAATCCAAAGCAATTTGGAAATATCTACCCAACCCCACAGTAACTTAGCTAGGGAGAAGGAAAGTGAACGTGAAAATGGAGGCTTATACGCGAAGGAGCAACTCACAGGTCCCCAGGAAGGCCGCGGGATGGGTTAACAATGTTCCTAGAAAAGTCTTCTACCTGGGACCTCAGAACCCGACTCTCTGTAAATAGGGTCTTTGCAGGCATAATTAGTTAAAATGAGGTCATAGAGGAATAGGGTGGGTCCGAATCCAGTGACGACTGTCCTTAGAAGAAGACAGCGTGCAGAGGAAGAGGAGGCAGATGAGGACCATGCAGGTAGAGAGAAGGAGGACACATGGAATCCCCAGCAGCTGGAAGAGGCAGGGAGGGATCCTCCTGAGCTTTCAAGGGGGCTGGGTGCTGTCCGCAACTCCATTCCTGGCTCCAGACTAGGGGGTGATACGTTTCTGTTGCTGAAGCCACCAGTTTGTGCTAATCTGTCACAGGAGCCTCAGGCAGAGACAAATCCAGCGGAAGCCAGGCCCCACATCTCCACCCCCAGGCCACCCCATGCCATCCGTCGCACTCACTGGGCTTTAGTTTTCATTAAATGAGCAGTCCTTAAGCACTGTTCCATTCTGCCTCAGAGACCAAGAGAGGAAATGATAGGGCCAAAGACAGACCTATTTACTAGGCCCATGAATGCGACGTAAATTCCTTTTCCTACAATGCTCAGCTGCTCCTCATCTGCTATTTGTTTCCTGCAGGTTAAGGGCCTCCTTAGACCTCCAGTTCACACCGTCAGCGAGTGCACTTCCCAGATGCTCTTCTCCCTAGAGATGGAAAAGCTCAGCAAAACGGTCAGCATTGGCTTCCCATGGCAAGGAAGACAAATGGAAACCGGCAAGAGAAGCAATAGGGAGCATCCGCAGGAATGGGGTTCAGGGGAGAGGCCAGTTTTAGGAATCAAAGAAAGAAAAATAACGGGGCCACCCCCGGGGGCCTGGATCAAATGGAGACTCAGGCAAACTGAAGAGTAGAACTAGCTTTGAATAAGGTGTGCATGGAACTGGCCTATGAGACCATGACTCACTGCACAGCTAGGACACGATAGGAAAAACCCCGGCTACCACAGCCTAGCAAAGCGTCATTCAATCCATAACTCTGGGCCTAATTTAACTAGACGGCCAGGACCGTAGGCCTTTACAACTCCAATGTGGGACATAACCCTTTAGTAGTTTAGTGCTGTTAGAAAGAATCCTACAGGTGCCCTCCTAATCCACATTAAACTAAATCCTGTGCTGTTCTACTTCAAGGACAGGATTTATCTGTAGATGCTGTGAGGCCTGGACAGTGAGTTCCATTTTCCAGCTCTTTTACATGTTTTAGAAATACTACTTGGTCAGTAACTTTAGGGACTAAGCAATCCTGGAAATAAACCAAAAACCTTATTTTACCCTTTGCAAGTTTCAGTTCTCAGCAATGCGGTCACTGGTAGAAAGAAATGGTACCTTCACTGCCAAAGCTGGTGGCTGCCTTTTCTCCTTTCTACTATGCTCACTAAAATCTACAAACGCCTGAGCAGCATCTTTGGCTGGCGGAAAGGGCAGCTCTCTCCTACGAAGCAGTAGAACCGCCACTCTTTCCAATGATTCCGATGAACCCCCGACCCCCACCCCACCCAGCCCCCAGCTCAGGCCCAAACAAGAAAGGATTAAAGAGACCCACGACTTCACTTGTAAGTCCTTAACCTCAGTGCCAAGGGACTGAAGTCCAGAAATGAAATTTTTCCTGCCAAAAGTTCCAGTGAATTTTCTAAGACTCCTGCGACCTAATTGAAAGTGTTTTTCTTCCTTTTTTTCCTGAGGCTTTCCCCATACAGATTAGTATGTATGATAAGCTGTTAATCATTTTCGCTTCCCTGCCATCCTTCCTCCCATGATCAAAGAGTATTTATGAACCACCCTAAAACACATTAGATAATCAAGCTGTCCAAGAGCTCCCCATCAGAGCCCCAATCGCCAATGCTGGTGTGCCCAGAAAATGGCTTAACTGTTTTCCTTCCTTCACTCACAGCGAGTTTTGCATTTCAGCCATCTTCTTGAGGTGCAGATGGAGATGAAAGGACCCATTTCTGAGAGGATGTGAATGTGGAGAGAGGAGAAGGAACAGGGCATAGGTGAAGATCTGAGTAAGACAGAGGCAAGGACTGTGTGACACCATCTCTCAAACTTCTAGATCATTACAGATTCAGTGCCTTTATCTCCCCCTTAGCCATCCATCCCCAGTGCATCATGCAAAGACGCTCCCACTCCATTTTTCAGCACCCGTGGATTTTGGGGTTCTCTTCCCACTGACATCAAATTGCACTCTACATCAGATGAACAAGCTGCCTCAGGAATTAAAATAACAGCCACAGCGACAGCCCCCATGCCTAAGGATATCCGGAACCATGCAAAAGTGAAATCTTGCTCCATTATGAAGCCCGTGTGATTGCCCATTTACATCTGTACTGTTCTTTTAAATACCCTAATCTGTGTCATCAGCTCAGCATTCAACAGGAAAAACATCTTTGGTCACTGGATAAAGTCATCTTAAAAAACATCTCCCTTGATTTGAACATTTGTGAATGATTCAGAAAGCTTGGCGTCCACAGTGTGAGGGTGAATGGCCTTTTGAAAGCAGGGAGGCTGGCTAGGTATACGGAACCTGAGCAAAATGCATTAACACAGTTGACGGCATAATCAGCTGCCTTCTAGGTACGATCCCTTTTAATTTCATGTAAAATCACAGAAGAGGCAGAATAGCTGCCCTAACTCACACACACATGCTGTGTGGGCGAAGCCTTGGAGGAACATTTCATGTATTATCTGATGTGCATAAATCGTTTTGGTTAAAATCGACTTTTTTTTTTTTTTTTTTTT
>NW_022900943.1:17415311-17466349 GCF_012274545.1 Fukomys damarensis | reverse complement strand
TTTTTTTTTTTTTTTTTTTTTGCGGTGCTGGGGATTAAACCCAGGGGCACTCTAACACTGAGTTACAACCCAGCCCTCTTAAATTTAGTTTTGAGTTCAACACAAGGTGTCACTAAGTTACCCAGGTGGGACTTGAACTTGCAATCCTGCCTCAATTTCCCTAAACTCTGGGATTACAGTCATGTGCCAGCGTATCTGGCTTAAATCTGCATACGTGAACTGCGATGTAAACGTCATTACTCGTTAGGGTGCAGATGAAAGCAGTGAGTAGCTGCTCATAGAGAACTACTGTACCCTGAGGAGGAGAGGCAGTACAGAGATAGCTGACTAGATTTGGGGACAGCACTGAGCAGACTGTTTCCACAGCAGCCTCCAACTGCCCTGCAAGCAAAAATGGCTGGGATCCAGTGCTTTGGAATTAGGTCAGGAAGAAGGGAGGAAACACACAGGTAAGGTTTGTTTTCTTCTCTTGGGCTTTTCTTTCCGACCACTCTTTCCCACGTAGAGGCAAAGGAAAACATCCCAGGGAAAGCAGTGAGTGGAATCCCTCCAGATTTGGAAAAATATGCAACATAGAAAATTGAAAAAAAATATCTCCAGCATGAAAACACATGCTGGAATTACAAGTCAGGAGTGCAGAACGTTCTGGACGTACTGCTATACAGTTTGAGGTTAAAGAATGAATGAAGGTTCATGGTGGAGAAGGCGATGAAACAGCAGATTTTGGAGAAAGAATTCTAGCTCCTTTGGAAAACCCCATTTCTGCAACTTCTTGTAACTCACAATGAGTGACAGTCTGTCAGAGCCGGGAGGGGGCTCAGAGATGATTTAATCGATCCATTTTACAGATGAGAAAACTGAAGCTCAAACAGGGTGATCAGCTCAAGGGGCAACGGTTAACTGGAAGCAGAAATAGGCACAGGTTGCAGGTGCACATTTCTAATCAGTTTATATCTTATGCGGTTTTGAGGATGCGAAGTTAAAAAACTAGGAAAACTGTATGATGGCTCTGAAGACAAACTACTTTCCTAATAACTAACACGCTGCTTGCCTTTTCATTCCCAGTCTCTCTCCCATGTGTACAATGGTTTCCAGAGGCGAAGTGATGCGTCTTATTGTAAAGACGGGTGCAGAAACAGATATGAGAATCCAGCTTCTTTTAGGAAGCTAGATGTTAGAGATTCTAAAAAATGTAAACCTATGCTGCTCTTCTTGCTATATTTAATTGTGATTTGGAAAATTACAGTTATATTCATTAAAATGTTATTTAAATTAATATAATAGCTATTATTTAAATGAGTTCATAAGCATTTTAAAAATTTCTCAGTCTTAATTTTGAAGACATAACCCACGTGGACAAATTGCTGCTTGGGCCAATGACACATGCTGCGTGGGAGGCGGAAGGACTGTGAGTTTAAGGGCAGCATGGGCAACACAGTAAGATTCTGCTTCAGAAGGAAAAGAAAGTAATAAAAGCTCTTTGAGATCTTGAAAAAATTCTGAGGATATTTGGGGTCCTGAGATCCACAGGTTTGAGAACTGCTGCACCAGGTCATTAAAATATAAGCTAGAGAGGAAGCTATTAGAAG
Organism: Fukomys damarensis; assembly: GCF_012274545.1. NCBI lineage: Eukaryota > Metazoa > Chordata > Mammalia > Rodentia > Bathyergidae > Fukomys > Fukomys damarensis. The sequence continues at coordinate 17,464,760 of NW_022900943.1, read as the reverse complement.
TGCATTTTTTCAGTCCAAGGTGCCAGAGATGGAATCTAGGCCTTCAAGCATGCTAGGCAAGTGCTCTACCCCTGAGCTCTATCCTTAGCCCAAAAGGTAGAATTTTATAAAAAATACTCTGAGCACAACACCCCCTACTCCTTTTCCTTCGCTGACCCATCTCGCACCTTCAGAAGGAGCAGGAGGCCACTGAGATGGAGGTGAGATGGCATCAGTGGCCGGCAGCAGCACTGAGTGCTTCCTGGGCTCTGGTCTAGACTGAGGGCACGTGCAGCTGCACTTGAGTTTCCTCTGCCATGTACTAGTTCTGAGAACTGGCCACACGAAGCCTCAGTTTCTTTATCTGTATGAATGAAGGTGCATACAACGTCTACCTCCATGAATGACCGAATGCAGGACAGACAAGGGCTGGTCCTGTGCTTGGCACATGTATGGTAGGGGCTCAGTGGGATCATTCTTTTTTTTGTTTTTCATTCATGTTATTATTATCCAAACTCCTGAGCTCTTTCAACAGAGCCAAACCATGTCCTCACAGTCCATATTGGAGTTAAAAAAAGTCAACGTGTACTAATTCAAAATCATCTACATACGTTTTTTTCCTTTATATTTTCTTGCCTTATCACTTTGTTGGATCTCAGGCAAGTTGCTTGACTTCCCTGGGTCTAATTTACATAGGATAAGGGCAGCGTAATTCCTAATCCAGGCAGAACAGTTCAGCAACTAGTGTGGGTTGGGGTCAGTGCCTGCTGGTTTGAGACCCAGCTCTTACTATCTCGGCATAGTGGGGGCTGACGGCGTGATTGTGATTGCCGCAGTTTCGCTGTCTGTAAAACAGCTTGTGACTGCATCTACCTCAGCAGGTTGCAGTTAGGACGAAACAAGTTAGTATACAGAAATATTAATATATATAAAGTATTTAGGACATTGGCAGGCAATCAGAAACTCACAAATGCCCCAGAACTTCTTGTTATTAGCTACAAAGTAGGAGTAGACTTTTCCGCCAAGCTTGGTGAGAAATAGTCTACTGCTTATTACTGTCTCCATGGCCTGTCCACTCTCTTCTCTTTTCTTCTCCTCCTTCTTTTATGGTGCTGGGAATTGAACTCAGGGCCTTCACACTGAATTATCTCCCCAGCCCCTTTTTCATTTTCATTTTAATTATTTATTTTTGGTACAGGGGATCAAACTCAGGACCTTGCACTTGCGAGGCAGGCGGCGGCACCACTGAGCTAAATCCCCAGCCCTATTTTATTTATTTTTTATTTTGATACAGGATCTTGCTAACTCAGGCTGGGCTTGAATTTGTGACTCTCCTGCTCCAGCCTCCCAAAGTGCTGGGATTACAGGCACACGCCATCTCTCTCTTTTCTTTCTTCCCCTCCCTCACTTTTAAACCACAATAAATTGTGCAGGAAGACTGAGCAGATGACCAGCAGCCAGCTGGCACCACCAACACCTCTTTCGGTCAGCAACTCATGCACGATTCGTTTTATTTCTAGGTGGTCCTCCCGTGCTTGCAGGACAGCTAACAAACACTGTGGCTTCTCCCTTGGCTTCTGAGGTGAGCACTATCCTCTGAAATGCTCAGATTTTCAGTGTCAAAGAAGTAAAGACAGATAAGAAAGCAATGAAATGAGAAACGAAGAAAACCAAATAAATGGCACTATTTTTTTAAACAAATAAAATTGTTAATACAGAGGAGGGAAAAGCAGACAACAAACCAGGAAGTGACGTTAACCAAGCCATTTACCACCTTGTAACCTCCCATTGTACCTGGGAGGGCCGTCCCTTCCCAGCTGGTGAAAGCCTTGTTTTGTACCGACACAAAAGTGGCAAGAACCTTTATCTAAAGACGGCGGGACTTCACTTGGACTCTTTCTGAAACGCGTTTATGATTTCCATTTTGAGATGAACTCAGATTATCATGAGATCAAACAACAACATCAACAACAAATAACAAAAACCAAAACGGTTTAATATTTTCCTATTTAATTCCCTATTTGCTTGGCTATGTGTGTGGGTGGGTGGCATCAACTTTTCTGTAGGAATTTTGCAATATGCAATGAACTTACTTTTTAAATGCAAGCAGAAGCGCAAAGTGGAAAAATTCTGTTTAGTAAACAACCAGGATATTTAGGGGTTAAGAAAACATTTTTTCACAGTGGGCGACCTGCTACTTTATACAGGGTGAAAAAAGAAAAGAAAGCCTTTGTGAAAAGCAGATGCTTTGGGCTGAGGCATGAAGGAAGTGAAGGCGAAACACTGGCTGGCTCTGGGAAAGAGGATGGTCAGGAACAGCAAACACCAAGGCCCTGCGGAAGAATGGTGCTTGGTCTGGGGAGGAACCCCAAAGAGGCTTGAATACAGTAGCATCAACAAGAGGACAAAGGGAGGAGGGTCATAGAGGCACCGGAGACCAGACTAGGGAGGGCTTTGACGACTCTGGGCTCACTTCAGGTGAGCTGAGAAGACTATAGAGGGCTTTGAGCTCCATGGTAACATTTTAGGGGTCTGACGTCTTGCAGCAAACACTTCAGAAAATACAGTGCCAGCCTGTGGGATAGAGAGACACAGGATGCAAGCAGCTCAAGGACCCGGCGGGGTGCGGGGGTGCTGCTATGAGACCCACGCCAGTGTTGTGGGTTCCCAAGGCTGTGCTGCTGGTTCACCACAGCGATGGACAGTATTAGCTCAGCTGTAACAAAACGTACACTTGCCCTACTTCCCATGACTTTGTGCAGTGGCTGAGGATGTGGGGTACGAGTGTGAACTGTACTTTGCAGGGGAAATACTCAGTCTCCTTTAGTGCCCTCTAGCCTGTCAAAGTATCTTCTTCCCACCCAGTTAAGGCAGTGTAGATGATCTGACAGGCACCAGTCACTAATCAGAGCACCCTGTGAGGCAGGCAGGGGACACAGCCAGAGACGATCTGCCCATATCACACAGCCTGATGGTGATAACCAGTGAGGCAGTCAACATTCACTGGTGCTGAATTCAGGTTCTTCCAACAACCCAGTCCTGCATCTCCTGGGCTTAGCAAGGAGGCAGGTGTTAGAGTGTGGATCTAGAAGAGGTGGGTCTTTCGGAAGGTGAGCGGATCTGAGGGTTCTAAAGCTGACTTACTGTTAGGATGGGGCTCTGGTCATAAGACACGGCACGGGGGACTGGACCTGGTAGGGCATATCTCCCTCCCTACTTTTCTTTTTGCGTTTCCTGTCCACCATGATGTGAGCAGTACTCCTCCACAGAAGGCCCTGCCACCATGCTGTTTGTGTGTGTGTGAACGCGCTGGAACTTCTGAAGCTGTGAGCCCAAATAAACTTCCCTTTTTCTAAGTTGTAGCATCAGGAGTTATGTCCTAGCCATGAAGAAGATCCATACACAAGGACACAAGGGCACAGGGAGTCAAAGGAAGAAGCTACTTTGCTGGGAATGCCATCAGGGAGCCCCACCTTCCCGTGCCGAGGGGCTCCATTCCCTGGTGGATTGTGGTGATGAAGCGCTGACCTACATAGCCTTTTGTGAGGGTCCAAAAGGAGCTGTGGGGAAGCACTGCTTGGGAAGAGATACACCCTTTGCGGCAGGGACGGGTGCCATTATTTCTTTTAAAACCCAAGCGTGCCTGGTTTTATAGAACTTGTTTTTGTGCACGCCATGGCCTGGATCCATTTCTAAATCAGACAGGGAGGGGATGAAACTAAAATCAGTGACTTACTAAATAGACGTCCAGCACAGATGCACTGTCATCCTGTACTTCCACAGCGGTGGGCCCGGCAGTCAGGTAGATGGTCCCCTCTTCCAGGGTGAAGGTCGAACTCGAAGGTAGCCCTTTACTGAGAGAGAAAGGCAGACCGTGAGCACGTGTGGCCTTCGGAGCAAACCCAAGGACACCTCCGAGGTTGGGCCTGAGGGGTTGAGGTGCGTGGCTTTTGGGGATGAAACATTTATTTGGGAGTCACACCTGGAGACACCGTCATTCAAGTTTCAAAGACTGGTGGCACAGTTTCGCTCTCATGACCTGGCGTATTTTTGAGAGGTGATTTGTGGGTCCTGTGCCTTGAGAGTGGCTGCTGTGACCTGGACGCCTCCCGGCTGTGTTTTACTGTGGGGAGCTGGTTCTCATTGCTTCCATTCTCCTCTTGTCTATTCGCAGCTTGCTAGTTTACAGAATTTAACCTTGTGTGTCCTTCCTTTCTGTTTGGTATTTCCTATTTCTCTTACTGTTTTTTTTTTTCCTTTTTTGGCAAAAGGTTCAATCCAATCAGTAGTTCTCAAGCTTGAGGGTGCATGAGAAGCTCCCAGAGGGCGGTCACCGTGTCCTTTCCTGGGCCTTTGCACTGGAGATTCTCTTTCTGAGGCCGGTGAACCTGCATTTCGGCTGAGGCCCGTGCTGCGTCCCAGCATCACACCCACAGTAAGAAAGACGTACAGATACTCAGAGCATTGCCCTGGATGGCCTGTGAGGACAGCCTGCCTGGACCCTTCCTAACAACGCTGCCTAAGCCGTGTCGACAGACAGCCGGCCTGAGTCACCGGGGCAGAAAGCACTTTGTTTTGCTGTAGTACGATAACCTGTGCGAACGGCTGAAAGAATTGGTTCATTTTGATAGCATTTAATTGGATACTAATAAAGGAGTTCAGAGACATACATTTTCCCCTAAAGACATACAATTAGTTATGTTTTTTAATGGAGATTCCTTAAAAAACTAAAACTAGAAATTCCATTTGACGAAGCTAGTCCCCTTCCAGGTATCTTCTTGACAGAGATCAAGACGTCATGTTATAGTGATACAGGCATACTCAAGTTTTTTTTCCAGCTTTAACTGAGTTTATTGGTACATTCTACGTATACAGTACGATTACATTCATTGTTGGGATCTTGTACCTCTACATGACAGGTCTTGGTTCTCATTTTTTCCCCTTACCCCTGCCCTCCCTTCACCCCCTCCTCCCTTCCCCATCTACAAACACTTTATTTCCATCTTTTCATTATCTCACATTTTTTTCTTTTCCCTTATTACCCTTCCTCTACCCGTCCCACCTTCCCTACACCTTTAGTTCCTTTCTTCCCATTTCTCAATGTCAGTAATCTTATTAGGATCTTCTGTATTATTGTAGATTATGCACACCAGAGAAACTATTCGGTATTTACACATGTGTGCTCTATTTATTTCACTTAGGAGTATATCTTCAATATGTATCCATTTTCCTATGAATGAATCTATTTTCTCATTCTTTATGGCTAATATTCCATTTTATAGAAAAACCACATCTTCTTTATCCAGTTTCCAACTGATGGGCAAATGGGCTGTTTCCAAGTTTTAGCTATTACACACTGTGCCACTATAAACATGGGTGCGCATACCTCACTGTGATATGATTCTTTTAGTTCTTTTGGAAAGATACCCAGCAGAGGGATGGCTGGGTCAAATGGCACCTCCAGTCCAAGCTCTTTGAGGTCTCTCCCTCTTGCTTTGCCCAGTGGTTGCCCCCCTCTGCCCTCCCACCAACAATGGAGAAGGGTTCCTTTCTCCCCACATCCCCGCCAACATTTGTTATTGTGTGATTTCTTGATAGCAGCCATTCTTTGTGGGGTGAGGTGGAATCTCAGTGTTGTTTTCATCTGCATCTCTCAAATGACCAGTGATGTGGAACATTTTTTCATGTATCTACTTGCAGGCATACTCGTTTATAGCAGCTCAATTCATAATAGCTAAGTCTTGGAAGGGGCCTATCTGTCCATCAACAGACGAGTGGATAAAGACTATGTGGTTTTCATAGACAATGGAATACTATTCTGCAAGGAAGAAGGAAAAATAAATGAGTCATTTTCTGTAGGAAAATGGATGCATTTTGAGACCAAATGTTAAGTGAAATAAATGAGACACACAAGTTTAAATACATAGGAGGAAACCCCAAGTATAAATAAAGGGCAAAATAAAAGACAGGTAATAGGAAACAGGGAGATAAACCTTTTGCTAATGGGAAGGGGGCCAAGAGATGCAGGGAGAGGAGGAGAGGGGAAAGTAAAAAGAACTAAGATGTGTTAAGTACATGTACCAACTCCCCACAACGACTGTGATCATTGTGTATGGCTAACATGTGCTACTACAAATAAAAACTAAAACATCCGTTCTTTCAAATGTGCGTTTCAAATCGGGGAGGTTTTGCAAGAATAAAACACCTGAGAAAAAAATGGGGCAAGGAGATGACGCTGGTGTAGGCATCTCTGGCCGAGGGCTGGCCATCGCCCGAGTGGAAGGGTGTGCTCGGGCTCCAGCGGCTTTCAGCGCTTCCGTCCCTTCACCCGGACTCACAGAAGAGCTGAAATCCCCATGTGAGCCACCCCCGAGGCCCTTGTCCAGGCTGGCCGGCCAGGGGACCGCTTTTGTCAGTACCATCCCTTCCTCCCTACTCCGCCAACTGCACACGATGCTGTTTGTGCAAAGTGACCTACAAACTGCAGGCGAGTGGAAATATTCAGAAGCCCTGACCTTTCCAATAATTAGAAAACCTTGCCAAAAGAATTCTTTGGATATTAACATACTGAGTTCATCTGTATTTTTCCTGATGAAAAAACAAACAAACAAACAAAACCAACCCCACAATAAAAAATGGTAGGGGCAGAGGGTAGGGACAAGCGGTGACGCCGTGGCCTGGCATCCAGGTTGGATTCCCAGCTGGAGGAGAGGAGTAGAAATAGATTTGCAGGGAGAAGACAGTGTGGACTGGGGGGTCTTCCACAGCTCTTTCATTTGGTGATAATATGGGGATGTGGAAACTAATAAATGAAAGCCATTTCACTTTTGGTTTGACACACTTTCAAACTCTGCGCACAGTAAAAAAGTCCTTCGGCCTTTCGGAAACCTGTGGGTTATGCGACACGGGAAATCCTTTGTGGGGGCTCCAGAGCAGGGGCACGCCTTCCTCCCCAGCTGCGGGCTTTATCACGTCAACTCTCAGACTTAGGGGGTGAACCAAAGCACCAGCTTTCAGGGGTTGCGGCTCTGTGGGGCACTGGGAGGCAGTAAATACATTTGGAACAGAAGACGGGGTCAGCAGCGAGCGCTGACGGCTTTTGCTTCCACTGCGAGGATACTGCTCACTGCCCCTGTGGGTGTAAAGTGACCCCGCCTGGCCGCGCTGTGAGAAACAGCAATGCTTTATATACTTAGACACCAGAGCAAGGAACAAAGTGCTCAGAAAACATGGAAAGGCCGTATGACTTTCTGTTTTTATGCTTTTTTTGGTTCACTTTTCATATAATTAAACTGTAATGGCTTCTGGGTTATTTAAAACTATATAGTTGATAAGGCTCAAAAAATTTTTTGTCCCCTTTCCTGAGTTTTTTTTTTTTTTTTGAGACTGAGTCTCACTATGCAGGTCAGGCTGGCCTTGAATTCACTACGTAGCCTGGGCTAGCCTTGATCCTCCTGCCTCAGCCTCCCAAGTGCTGGGATTATAGGCATGCACCACTATATTTGGCTCACTTATAGTTTTTAAAATTTATTTTCTTCCCAAGATTAAGTTTCTCTTTCTTTTCTTTTTTTTCAGACAGGGTTTCACTATGTAGTTCAGGCTGGCTCTGAACTCATTTTGTAGTCCAGGCTATCCTTGAACTCATGGCGATCCTCCTGCCTCAGCCTCCGGGAGTGCTGGATTACAGCAAGTGCCTTGATATTTTAATTTAAATTTTAGAATATGTTTAACATACTTAGTTACTTTTTACAGTTTTTTTCTCTTTTTTTGGTGCTGGAAATTAGAGATCGAATCCAGGATCTCATGCATGCTGTGCGTGCCTTGTACATCCCAGGCCCTTTACTTCTAATTCTGACATGATTTTACACTTACATTTTTTTTATATGTGCATGTTTGCATTATATGATATTAACACTCCTTATGTGGAATCGGTACATGTATATAACACAGTTTCATTCCTTTTTCATCCTCTTCCTCTCTCTCCTTCTCCCCTCTCCCCTCCATCTCTTGATCACCCCTTTTAAAAGACATCTACCTTCCTACTGCCTATTATCTATTTTTTGTTTTTTCTTTATTTATAGTTTAGATTTCTCATATAACAGAAACCATGCAATATTTAAGCGTGTGTGTCTGATTTATTTCACTTAATGTTATGGTCTCAAGGGGTCCCTACTTTCCTAAAAATGACTCAAGTTTATCCTTTTTGTGGCAGAGTAGTACTCCATTGTATGTCAACAACAACTTTTCTTTATTCACTCATCTGCTGATGGACATATAAGCTGCTTCCAAGACACATGAATTGTGCTGCTGTGAACACAGGTATACAGGTATCACTGCAATGATTTGACAAATGTTATTTTAAATTCAAGGTAAAAGAGGAATAACACTCAAAAGAACTTTCAAGATACCTTTCCTCAGAATTATCAGTTGATACCATTTGATTACATTTACTTCATCACTATTTATTTCGGAACATACATTAGTATTTTCTTTTACATTTTTTAAACTCAGGACCCTGTACTTGCAAGACAGGGGTAGTGCCACTGGGCTAAATCCCCGGCCCTAGTGTTTTATTTTGAACTATGTGAGCAGAGTAAGTCTGACACAGGCACCTCTTTACCACTAAACCCTCAGTTTGAATTTTCTAAGTACAAGCATACCCTTTCAGGCCATGCAGTGTAATCTCCAAAGTTGGGAAACTCAGATAAAACACTACAGTGTACAGCCACATGTAAATTGTGCCAAAAAATTTCGAATGAGCCTACATGCCTACAGTATAAAATACATCAAATTAACCATGTCCTGGAGCAGTGCTGAGTTGTTCTACCCAGAGGAAAATTCATGTTGGAAGTATTTTCCAACCTAATATTTTTCTTTTATTTTGGACACTGTGAATAAACCACTGAAATAATTAAGACAAAGTTAAAAAAGGAAAAACAAATTAGAATACCCTTTGGGAGTTAACAGGAATGTTACATTTATCAGTTTTTTTAGCTAAAATACAATATGACTATAGAGAAAAAGAACAAATTTCCTCAGTTTCATATAGTCACAATTTAATAAAATTAAACAGGCATGTTTAAAGAAAAACTGTATTAACCATTTTTCACATGTATTACAATAGTTTTCTACCTTAGCAGAATATTTTGAGCATCATCAAAGTTGGGGGATAAAACTGAGCTGCAGTGAGGTTTTTGGATCCAGACTAAAGAACTGTCATACCCAAAAAGTCACAAATTAAAAAATGGGAAAAGGGTCTGAACAGGTATTTCTTCAAAAGAGATGTACAGCCAATTAACACACGAAAAGATGCTCAACATCACTAGCTGTGGGGAAAAATGGACACAGAAATTACACTTCACACCTGCCAGGATGGCTATAATGAAAAAGATGGTGAACAACAAGATTTGGAGAGGAGGTGGAGAAACTGGAGCCCTCACACGTTGCTGAAGGGAAGGTAAAATGGTGTAAGTACCTTGGAAAATTGTTTGGTGGGTCCTCCAAACCATATGAGTTTTCCAATTAACCACCCTCACTGTGGTCCTCTCTCCTGAAATTTTCATAATACGCGATGGTGAAGCCAGGGTGGCTCCATAGCAAGTGTGCCTAGGAGCTTGTAAAACAGTCACACAATATCAGGAAATACGGCACGCATGTGATGTTTGATGTGAGCGGTAGAGATCTCTGTTTTCATTGGAAAGGGTAACAGTGAACGTGAAGGTGTGAGGAAAAGTAAGTAAGCAAAATGTGCTTTACAAAGCAACCTATTTTAAAAAAGAGGAGATACATATTTAACAAACACAACAAAGCTATTCAAGCCTCCAATAATTTTGTATCTAAACAAGATACCAATATAAAAGAGCTTGGTGAACTATGCAGCCCTATATAAACGATCAGGCATTTGAATGGTAAAGTCCCATTAGATATATTCTGAATAATCTGACTTACTATCTTGGTAGTAAGTAAGTGAAAATGACAATTCCATTAAGTGATCTATATGAATTTCTTATCCTTATTAGGCCGTGTGGGCTGAGTGAGATCAGGGTAAATGTGACTTTCTTAGAAGATTTAGATTAGAGTGATGCACTGGTGGTCCGTGCCTGTAATGCCAGCACTCTGGGAGGTAAGGTAGCCCACCTCGGGCAACTTAGTGAAACCCTGTCTCACAATAAAAAATAAAAAAGGACTGAGGATGTAGCACAGTGCAAAGGACCTGGATCTAAACCCCAGTAAAAACAAAACAAAACAAAATAAAAATCCACAAAAACCACGCACAGATCACACTCTGTCTACTGCCACCAAAAGATGAGAGCATATTTCAGGGAAATCCAAACCTAAGCTGATACAGAGCTGCCTACAGAGCACGAGCTTCAGAATCAGACAGGCCGGCTTTGAAAGCTGCTGCTCCCACTTAGTGGTGTGAGCCACTGGGTAAATTCCTTAATCTTTGTGAGCTCTAGCTTCCCATACGTAAAACAAGAATAATAATAAAGAACTAAAAAAAAAATAAATAAATCAGACTTCCTGAAAAACCCAATCAAAAAAGGGGCAACTGAAATGAACAGACGCTTCTCGAAAGAAGTACAAATGCCAGTAAATACATAGGATTTATGTGTATAATAAACACATTATTAGAGAGAACCGAGTGAACAGAGACGCCAGTCCCAGTCCAGCAAAAGGGGGTCAGAAGCCCTCTACGGGCCTGAGGAGATGTCTTCGGGAGGATCTGCCTTCCCAACAGCGCACAACCTCTTCTGGAGGATCTGACCTTTGACTCAAGCCTGAGAGCCCAACAGCTCCCGTGGATCACGTAGCATTTGCTATTGGAACTGGCCTCGGCCTTCTTACTTCCTGTCTCTTTTTGGTGCTTTCTCATCCTCTTTAGCATTTTTGACCAGTGTAGTTTTTTTTTTTTTTTTTTGAGACAGTGACTCACTAAAGTTCCTCATGGAACTGGAACTTGTAGTCCTCCTGCCTCAGCCTCTCAGAGCACTGAAATTACAGGCCTGTACTACCACGCTCAGCTTTAAATCTTTATCTCAGGGTCCCTCTTCCTCCATACTATGTATGTTTTACGAGTCATATACTTGTTGGGTTGGTTTTGTATTGTTTTTTTGGTACCAGGGATTGAACTCAGGACCTTGGATGAGGCACATGTGATACCACAAAGCTAAATCCCTGGAGATACTTGTGTTTATTTTGATCTCTGTTACATCCTGGCACCAAGAGCATGAATAAACGCTCATTAGTATTTGTACTGTACTTTCATAATAATCACCAGTCACTCCACCAGCCCGTTAGTTGGGATTTAGCTCAGTGGTTCTGCCACCTGCCTCGAAAGCAAAAAGGTCCTGAGTTTGATCCCTGGTACCACACACACACACACACACACACACACACACACACACACAGAACATAATGTTAAGTGAAATAAATCAGACACACAAGCTTGGATATTGTATGGTTTCTCTCATATGAGAATCCCAAAATATAAGTAAAGACCAAAATAAAAGATGGATAATAGGAAGTAGGGATATATGTGTGTGTGTGTGTGTGTGTGTGTGTGTGTGTGTGTGTGTGTGTATTTTTCCCCCCCAAGTGGGAAAGGGATCAAGAAATGTAGGAAGGAGGAGGGGATAAAAAAGAACTGAGACGTGTCACATTACACATACCGACTTTACACAAGGAATGTAATCATTTTGTACTGTGAAATTATACTAATAAAAAATAAAAGCTGAAAAAAAAAGATATATTGTAACTGCCAGTTCTTTTTCTGACCCCTCTAAGGTTTTTTTTGGTACTGGGGATAGAACTTGGGTCGTTATGAGGCAGGCACCGGAACCACTGAGCCAAATCGCCAGCCCTTGACCCCTCTAAGTTGTTTTAAAGCTCAGAGGTGGGTGGTTACCTTGGGCTACAAAACTGGTTTCTGATCCCTGCCTTCACAAGGGCAGCCTCACTTTTGTTTTGGGCCTTGGCAGAAAATGGTACTAAAAATAACATCAGTATGTTATTTTTAGCAAAGAGCGATTAGTACAGACCATGTTCTTTATTGAAGATAAAATATATCTTTCTACATGGAGAAATGGTTCACAAAGGACATGAAATATTATTTTGGCTCAAGAACCTAAATGCTCGGCATGAATATGTATGTTTTTGTCCACTGCTTCTTGAACAGAGGGAAACAAAAGAGTGAACACCACTCAACCCCAATAAACATATCCACTGTCTACAATAAATTCGTCCACCCTTGAAAATGCCCCAGACAGCGAGGTAGATACGTCTTCTAAAGAGGATTTTCACTTAAATGTCTATACCTCCGATTAGCTGAATATTCATTTATCACTGGGGATCATGCCTGCTATTGTCCAGTTTTCTTACTGTACTGTTGATTTCCTGGGCACAAGCTTATTTGGAATCAGTTCCTACTTTCCCTGTGAATTTCCAGGGTTCTGTTTAAGGGTCACTTATAAGCGGGGTCTCTCCTGGGAGAAATACTTTCAGATTCCAGTGGTGGGGTCAGAGCGCCCGGGGTGCACAGCTTGGGAAGGTCGCTTTCTGGAAGCAGTGTTACGTGACTGGGCTTAGGGGCCTGGCTGCCTGCCTGGGTTCTCTGCCGTCAAGTTTTGCCACAGTTCCCTGGGTTCAGGCTCTCTGACGGCTAATTGTATCTAATTTGCAGCAAGCTTCCCAAGAAACTGTTCACCTACCTAGTTGTGCTCTTCCCTTGTAAATGCACAAGAACTGTCGATGCCATTCCCTTGCTTTACTCTGTCTCTGCACAAACTGAAAATGTCTCTGGGGAGGTGAGAGCAGCACAGACGCTCACCATGCTTTGATGACAAGCAGGCTGCATTTACACAGTGCGTCTTTCTGTTACCAGCGACATTAGTTTGGCTTCATTGGAGAGCATTAGCTGGACCAAAGTGCTGAACAGTCACGGACAGTTTTATAGCCTGAACACTGCTTGCTGTTTGCAGACCTCAGTAGTGTTTTATAGCTAATTCTCATGGGACACATCCGCAGGGGACGCATAGTACTAGTCGCAGTTTCTGTCTTTCAAAAGTCATTCTCTTACTGCCTCAATTTTTTTTTAATCAGAGAAAGAGCATCACAATGTATCATAGGATGTAGATCTTAGGATGAGAAGCAACTTCCCTGTGTTTGCCTCCCATTTCAGTCTTCTCAGAATTTCCCTGTCAGCATTCCTGATGATTCCTGTCATGTCTTTTGATGAATCAGGGAATAAAAGGTATTTTCAACCTCAAGCAGCATCTAGTGATTCACTAGGAAGGAAATTTTCCCACTTCAAAGCTATTTTTATTTTATTTTGTAACTATGAATAACACTTTTTTAAATTTTCTTTTGTTTTTTTGAGATGGGGTCACACTTTGTAGTTCAGGCTGGCCCTGAACTCACTATGTAGTCCAGACTGGCCTTGAACTCATGGTGATCCTCCTGCCTCTGCCTCCAGAGTGGGATTACACGCTCGGCCCATGAAAAACATTCTTAACAGCCTTTATCACTCTATCAGTTATACACTGTGTATCCTTTAATGTCCTGCATTGTTTCATTTTTGCCCCTTTCTTCTCTCACTTTGTATTAGACACACTAAAAAACTTTTATCTCTGTCTCATATAGCTGCTAATATTTGTTTTCTATCTCACAGCTATAATCAAAATTTTCCTGCTTTGTCCAGGAGTTGGCCCCCATATTACTGATAGAGTTCGTATTTTTATGACTATGTAAACATTGTTTATGTGAGTTAAGATTACATTCCCCTCTTTGGGCTCAAAGTTCATGACCACTGGGCTGTGCTAAGAAAAGTGTGTCCAATAAGGTCAAATGGAATCTGCTTTTTATCCCCTTTCTTCTTTCTACTTTTGCTTAAATTCACGCCACATTTTAGCTGCTGTAGGGTAAAGGGTGTTGCCCCCAACCTTTTCCCGGTGCCAGGCATTGAACTCAGGACCTTGCACTTGCCAGGCAGGTGCTGTGCCACTGAGCTACATTACCAGCCTGGGTTTTGCCCTTTTGAAGCTGACTGCCATGAGGGGAAAAATCCAGAGCATGTGGTCTAAGGGCAGGGCTGAGACAGAAGCGCCACTTCTCTGATAAGTTATAATTTGGGCAAGTCAGGACTTGGGCACTGAGCTCCTGGTCCCTCATCGGCAAATGGGAAGGACAGCGCCTGTCCAGCCATCTCACAGGGTCATCCAGAGGACCCAGCTGCATAATGCAAGTGAAGCACAGAAAAGCCAAGACCATAATGTTCTTCTGCATCGTAGAAAGGCAGTACCAACCGGCTCCGACTCTGCAACTCTGCTTGTGCCCAGGGCCCTGGATGAAGTCTATTTGCATTGACAGATTTATCATAAGTCCTTGGAAAGAATTTTTTTTCCTCTAGTCCAAGTTTAGCTACTGGAACATTAACTGATAACTAATGTGAATAGAACAGCTTTCCTCCCAGGGAAAATGCACAAAGACAGCCCCGTCTCACTTAATGGCTGCAAATATCTGTTCAGTCCTAGAGCCACACTCTGCAGATGGGCAGGCAGACTCCAACATGCCCAGGCCTCAAGAGATGGTCAGACTAACACCCTGCACCCCCAAAGCCAACCTTTGTTGCGGTGAGGGTGGGGAGCAGAAAGGAGCTGTAGAACTTTTCTAGCTCTCAAGAACTCCTCAAGTTCTGGCACTAGACTCCAAATGCAGCCTGGGTAGTGTCAGCTGCAGCAAACTTGCTGAACTCCTTGGCTGAGGGTCGGGGCAAGGTTGTACACAAGGTGTCCGGATGTGGATGCAGGGAGGGAGGAGGCCCTTGATCTTGGCCTCAGCATCTCACAGATGAGCTGCCCACCCACCTAGCCTTCCCAGACAAACAGGAGGCTTCCAGAGCTCTAAGCTTGTTTCTCTGCCTTTTCTCCTTTTCAGCCATGAGTATGGCTGCTGCTCTTTCCCATGCTCCCAGTTTTGCTATTTTTAGCTGAGGAGACTGCCCGTTTCTAACACAGCCGTGCAGAGCAGCGAGCGGTTTCCTTGGCATTGGCTGCGCATGGTTCTAGTGCACAGGCTTAACTTTCCTTCCTCCCCCAACTGTAACAGGGGAGGCCCCAGGCTTGCAGTCTGCACAAAGCAACACTTCGGACCAACACACAAAGAGGAAACAGAGCAGCGTGTTTCCACCATTATGAGCGCTGGGGATGGAAGCCATGATAAAGCCCCAGAGAGCTGGCACCAAAAGCAAGCAGCAGACCCCCTTTCTCTTGGAGAGGAAAGTGTGCACGCGTGGAAAGTGTGTAGTTGTGTGGAAAGCTGGGGAGAAGTCTTTCAAACAGAAGCTCTCACCCATGTTTAGGGACCTCCTTTCACCATCCGGGTCTTAGTTTTCTTTCCGTTATCATACTACAGCACAGATACACACGCATGCATATACACACATACATTTAAAGCCAGCAGTCGTGATTGACTGAAAGGTTTACATGATAATGACTAACTCATACATATTATTTCATTTAATTATTAAAGACAACCCTGTTAGGTTGAGCCTCTTGCTATTTATTTTGTACATTTGAGCAATAAGGCTAACTTGGCTAAATACAGGTGGCAAAGGAGGCTTGAATCTGGAGCAGTATCATGTCTTATACACACTGCTTCAAGTCATCCAGTCACTGTTGATAATTTTGTCCTTCCCTGGGTTTTTAGCCCAGGCTGGGCAATTCAGAGATTCAGGGAGACCCTGTCTCAAAAAATTGAAAAGGGCTGGGGATGTATCTCAGTTCAAATGCCCTGGGTTCAATTCCCAGGACTGCAAAGAAAATAAAAATAAAACAAAATAAGAGAGAGACAGGGACAGGGAGAGGGAGGAATGAGGAGAGACAGAGAAAGAAAAAGAGAGAACACACACATATAGATCCATCCCCAATTGACACATCTATTACTAGATATGAGCCTTGATTATTTGGCTTTATCAAAAGGAGCAGGAATAGATGTTAACAACCCAACAAAAGAAAACTTTGTTACCTTCATCTCATACCTCATACAAAAGTTAATCTGAGACAGATCACTGACAAAAAGTCAAAGTGAAAACTGCAAAGCTTTCCAGAAGGAAACAAAGGTGAATGTCTCTATAACCCAAGTTATGATGAGGGATCCGAAGGGATTATCTTTCTGGGATGGGAGAATGTTCTCTATCACAATCAGGTGATAGTTATTTGTGTATACATTAGTCAAAATTCATGCTTAAGATTTCTGGATTTCACTATATATAAATTATACTTCAATAATCAACTGTCAGTGTAAAAACCAGTATCTGTTTTTCTACTTACAAAACTACCTTATAAAATCATCAATTCAAATGTATACTGAATGCCTATTTCATCCCAAGTACTATGTTAAAAGCAAAAAACAAGTTGGTAAATAAAAGTTGGAGCAATAGCTAAGTGTTCACTGGTAGATAAATTGCTAACAAAATATACACACACAGGTGCACACACACACACACAATGGAACATCATTTAGCCTTAAAAAGAGGAAAATCCTGCCATTCAATACAACACAGATAAACTAGGAGGACATTATGCTAAGTGAAATAAGGCACAGAAGACAGAAAATACATGAGCTTCACTTAGATGTGGAATCTAAAAATGCTAAACTCATAAAGCAGAGACTAGAAGGCAGCTACGATGTGCTGGGGAAAAGGAGATACGGAGAGACGCTGGTCAAAGGGTACAGAGATTAGCTTATGCAGGATGCAAGAGTTCTAGAGCTCTAATGTACAGTGAGGCAGCTACAGTTATCAATTCTATATTGTATACTTGAAATCTGCTAAGGGAATCGATCGTAAGTCTTCTCAGCACAGAGATGAAAAACTATCGCAACCATGTGATGTGAGGGGTGTATTAGTGTGGTTGTGGTACTCATTTCACAATGTATACATACGTAGGTCAAAACATTGTGCTGTACATGTAAAGCATATATAATGTTTATTTATCGATACAGCTGGAAAAAAAATCCAAAAACCCTCAAAATTGGGGAGCAAATAATTTCACATTTGGTTATAAAATATAAAAATACAAAAGAACTCCCACCGAAAACAACAAACCAAAATAAGACTTGGAAGATTAATTTCTGTGGAGCTTCACAATACTGCAGAATGACTTTTATTTTCTTTTTTTGGGGTACCGGGGATCGAACTCAGGACCTTGCATTTGCTAGGCAGGGCTGGCACTACTGAGCTAAATCCCCGGCTCTTGATTTCTATTTTCTAGGAAACCATGTCTTTCTATTCATATTGGCAGAGGCTGATATTAGAATTGGTTCCTTCCCTAGAGCCCAAATCTGTGGAGTCGAGGGTAATACATTTAACTAGGTCCTAGAAGTGAGGCTTAGGGGATCTAAAGAACAAAAATCGCCATATGGCATTTCACAAAACATTCCCAGATGAATGACACGCACTAAAAACAGAGTTGGTTGTACTCTCCAGCTAGAAGCAAGCCCTGCAAAGGCAGCAGGTGTGGGGACCTTTTAAATCACAGGGGGACCTTTGGTCTCCCAGGTTCACAGAAGCAGGGTATATGAGAGAAAGAGCTAACAAAGAGCAGGGGAACTGACTTCTGGCACCAGCGTGGCAACAAATGGCTGACTGTACTATATTTGAATTAGACTTTGACCTTTCTTGGGTCCTACAGTTCCCTCCTCGATATAAATCAGCACCATGGATTTGATGAAGTTCTTTTAGCTTCCTACAAATTTGTGTTTGTGGTAGTGGGGATTGAACCCAGGGCCTCATGCACTCTGGGGAAGCGCTCTGCCACCGACCTCCAACCCAGCCCCTTCCTACAGCTCTGATTCTCTGTCTCAGTTGGCCCTCTTTCAACCAAAGCTTGATATCAAAGTGGCATAGGAGAAATAAAATATGCTGAATTGGAAATGCCTTTTGCTGTGCAAGCTAATGGAACCAAGAGAAGTCTAAAATAAAGTGAACAGGAAACAATTCCTATCCTAAGCGTCCCTCTGTACCATGCCTCAATGATGTAACTCCCCATGGGTGGTGATTTGCAACCAGATACTCTGAATCTCTTTAAAATTACTGGCATTACAATTGAAAACAAACAAAAACAAGCCAGAAAAACAAAGCTATTCAGAGAGACAATGCTATGCCGAATGATATCTGCTTAAAATGCCTACAACATTTAAGTTCTAGTTCTAGTTCCAGTTCCCGACAACATGGCCTCACTTGAGCATAGGGTCACTGCAGACATAATTACTTAAGGCGAGGTTACACTGAGGGAGGGTGTACTCTACTGCATTATGACTGGTGTCCTTGCTAAAGGAGGAAATTGATAACACACAGTAGAGTCGCATGTGAAGATCAAAGCAAAGTTCAACAAGCTGAACAATGCCAGTGATTTCTAGTACAACACAAACCAGAAGCTAAGAGAGAGGCCTGGAACAATTGTTCCTCACAGCTCAGGGTGAACCATACCTGCTCTCACCCTGACTTGGAATTTCTGAACTCCAGGACTGTGAGATAGTACATCCCATCATTTCAACCACCTACTTTATGATACTATATTGGCCTAGCCAATTAATTCAGGTGTTATAAAGGCTTAAAAGAAATCCTGGCCCTTGACGAACAGAATGACTCATGAATTTTCCCTTCCTTTCCTTTGCTCATAGTGTCAATTTTGGGGATAAGAATCTCTTACTGACAAATATTTATAAATGAAATAAATCATTCACCTTTAAGAAACGTTATGTTAAGTCTCTGAAAAAATATAATTATTATTCTTTGCTAAACACTACATTTTAAGCCCTTAAAAAGGTAAGGCCCTTCTTGTTTTTGTTTGTTTGTTTGTTTTTTGTGTGACAGGGTCTCACTATGTAGCTTAGACTGACCTGGAACTCATTAGGTAGCCCAGGTTGGTCTTGAACTCACAGCGATCCTCCTGCCTCATCCTCCCGAGTGCTGGGATTACAGGCGTGCGCCACCACGCCTGGCTAATAAGGCCCTTCTTTAGTAAAATCTAACTAAGATTTTTTTGTGTGTGCTTGTGCCTTAGACTTCAGATTTTACGCCAGTTCTCATTTCATCACTGTACAAAAAATGTACAGGATTGAAATAATCTCCCAACTATTAAGAATGCATCAACTCCTGGAAAAAAACAATATGAACACACACCAAAGAGGCAGATTTGGGCTAGGGGTTTAGCTCAGTGGCGCTGCCACCTGCTTTGCAAGTACAAGTTTGATCCCTGGTATTCCCCCAAAAAAAGGCAGATTTGCTGTCACAGATGTATATTATAATTATAATCATCCACAGGTAATGGAAAACCAAGAACAGAATTGATTTTTAGTGTTCCTGCTACCTTCAAAGAGTGGTAGAGTGACAGGAAGTTTTCTCATACATAGCTAGGCCAACACCAAACATTATGAGATCTGACTTGAATAACTTGAATAGTAACTACCAATCTCTGCAACAATGGTCAACACCTTGTCCTGAGTTATTAGGAACAGACAGTTTAGTGATAAATACATAAAGTAGTGGGCACAAAACAGGAGGTGCCTGCCTGGGTCCCTCTACGCTGAGATCATCTGGGAGGAGTGTGGTACCGGAGAACTGAAATTTATTCTGGCTTCTAAATTGTGGTCCAGCTTTAATAATCTCTGGCAGTGGCTCTTTATATACCAAGACCTTTAAGTTAAACATTAAAACTAGCCACGTTAGAATCAAAGGTCATTGCAACTTATTTGCTTAATTAGAGGTGCTCAAATGATAAGGTGCACTAGAATTGACACGAGGCCTAGGAAACTGCATTTCAAAGCTGGTGCTTTGAGTGTCCACAGGGTTCTTGACTCAGTGGACTGGGACCTGTATGGTGTTTGGGAGGTCTGAATACCACCCATGTTACTCAGGCCAGATATGCAGCCCTTTACCACATGTCTCAGTCACTTTGTTCTTGCTGAGACACAATACCCAGCACCCACAACTGAAAGAGGAAAGGTTTATTTCAGTTCACAGTTGGCAGAGGTTTCAGTCCATAGCTGGCTGGCTCCGAGGCAGGCAGCATGCAGAAGGGGCATCACAGAGGAGAAACAGTCCAAGGCAAGGAGGTAAGAAGCAGGGATCCATCAAGGGAGGGAGGGAGCTAGACCCTTTAGATCATCCCTCCAGTGACCACATCCTCCAAAGAGGCTTCACCTGCTAACATCACATCTACTATAAACTCACCAATGGACTGATCCCCTGATGAGTATCATTTCCCCATGATCCAGTTAGCTCCCCAAAGCCTCACCTACGAGTGCATGAGGCTTTGGAGGGACGTCTAGATATAAACTGTTAATTCCATGCTACACTCAAATTCTACTTTCCACAAGGCACTCCTAAAGAAAGTAGGAAACGATGTGGCACTTTGTGAGACATCAAAACACAAAGCCCATCGTTTACTACTGTGCACATACCTAGCTACTTGTGATATGTTAATGTGGTTAGCAATTTGTGAATACAAATACCAAAATTTGAAAGCCGCCATTAAAATTACAGTGTTTTCTCATATATTCTGCCCTCTGAGAAATCTAAATTATCCATTTTCTGAGTCTGATTTAAGCTCTGAGTGTTTTGGATAACGCCTCTCTTTCATGTGTGTGTCTAAATCCTATTTATATGAAATTACTTCATAGCTATTAACAATAATGCTCTCAAAATATTTAGTTATGGTTCCTCCACATCATTCCTTAGCTGAAGTTGTCATATTACATCTGAGTTAATTTAGGAGTAGGCACTTGAAAGTATTGCTCTTGCCTCCTGGGTTCCCCCTTTTTTTCTGGGTTCCCCTTTTAACCAGGGTTAGTTGGTTGGGACTTGGGCAATTCCATCTCTGAGCTTGTTCTTTATCTCATAGCATGTAATGGGGAGAACAATCACTCTGTGCTATGGTTTGGCTGAGTATTCCTCAAAGATCCACGTGTTAAAGCATGGTCCCCAGATTGCTACTGAGAGTTAGTGGGCCTTTCAGAGGTCCTCATATCATGGCGCACATGGCCTTGGAGTGGGCTGTGGGACACTGGCCCCTTCTTCCTTTCTTTTTTTTTTTTTTTTTTTTTTTTTTTTTTTTTTTTTTTTTTTTTTTTTTTTTTTTTTTTTTTTTTTTTTTTTTTTTTTTTTGCTTCCTTGTTTATGATGTGACTGGTGTTGTTCTAGCATGTGCTTTCACCACTGTCATCTGGCATACCCACAGCAAGCACACAGAAAGAGTTCACCTGATCTTGGGCTGAAACCTCTAAAACTATGAGCCCAAGTAAACATGTATTAAGTCGAGTAGCCCAACTCTTTCACTGTAACAACAGAAAGCTGTTACTTTTATCATTTTCTCCTTGTCTCTGGAAACACAAGAGCATTTGTGAAGATGCGTTGAGGTTGACTTTTTTGCGGGGTGCCGGGGATCTACATTGAGGTCGAGTCTTACAATGTCTGCCACTTGTGTTCAATACATTTTAGCTGTTATTAGTATTATAAATCAAAGACTATTATGTAAAGGAACAGACACTCTACAGACTTGAGTGGCTCAAAGAAGTGGCATATTGGTAAATGTTTAATAACCAGAATTCTTGAGAGCTGATTCTCCTAAATCAGATAGAGCAAGCTCTAGTATAACTCTGCATTACGGCAAAAAGAAAACACAAAGGCTGCCTTTTAGCATAATCTATGGAAGTTCCTGCTTTCACTGGAATCATTATGGCTGTTAACAAAATGTCAGAGCACTGAATATTTGTTAGGGGACCAAAGATTCTGGTAGGATTTCAGAATAAAGGGACACTCAGATCCACGTGTTCACATGTAATTTCTTAATCAGCAGACACTAAAACCACAAAAGAACATTTTGATTTTTAAAAGTTATATCCAGTATTTTTTAGTTCTGAAACTTTGAAACCAAAAAAGGTACACATAAGTTTATGTACAGAATACAAGATACTTGAGGAAATAAAATTCACAACATTTTGGATGAATAAAAGTGCATTTATATGGCTGGTAATGACCTATTTTGTCTTACTAACACTTTTCCTCACATTTGCAGGAAAGATGATGTCAGACGATTTCAGTCCATGCAGTATTACTTGTCTAGGACAATTTTCCTGCTAATTGCCAGGAACAGCCAAACACCCATGGTAATCATCAAAGCCTAGGGCAGTCTTGTTACAAGCACATAATGAATAAGCATCTAAAAGATTTGGCGTGGAGCCTGGTCTTGACAACATGTATTTAACTCTAGCTATAATTCTAGATGGCATGAAGTTTCAGTGAAAATTAAGGGAAAGCAAATGTTCTTCAAGCAATTTTGAACTTCATCAGTCAGTGATTTTCGAAAGTTTAGCATCATTTCTTATAAGATATGGGAACAGGTCAATAGACAGCTCACTGGACTCAGAGCTACTCGAAGATTCTGGTCTTGATTCTGCCACTTCCTACCTGTAGGTGTTAGGTTATGTCCTCTCTACCCATCCTGATTCGCTAATTTTTAAAACGTAGGTGTGGGGCTAAATAATCGCTCTTTAAAAAAAGAGGAAATCAACCTCTGCAAGCAAAAGAAAAACTATGTCCTCTGAATTTCAGATTATGTTCTCAGTGTTATTCCCCTGAATGTCTGCTAAGGCCCCTTTGACAGGTTTTCAATGTCACACTTCCCTTTGTTCTTCTGGGCAAACATTGATTCTTCTTGTTTCCAAATGTATATGTGACCTTCTTTCAAATGTGTACTATCAGTCTTCCCTATTGAAGTCTGTTTACTGCTGAGAACAAGGCTCTCTTTTCCTGAGATCATAAAGCAATTCCCGGAAAGGTCTGGGTAGGGGGTGCAGGATATACTCAGGTACAAATGATATATCTCATATTGCTGACCTATTAGGAAAACAGGTTGTAGAGGTCCCAGCCTTCAAAGGCTTCTGAGCACTTTTGTTCTACCCTCCGATAATTTGTTTTAACTGGTGACACCTTGTTTTAAAATTCTGAGCTTATGGACTTTTTATTTTTTGCATTGCTCAATTACAATAAAACACTAGATGAGAACACAGAACAGTAGTCAGCACTCTTAATAAGAAAAGTAGCTTTTCCTTATTGAGCCACTGAGTCTGGCACTTTATGTACACTATGACATTTACAATTTTAACAACCCACCAGGATAGGAATTATCCTATCTGCATGGGGGCGAGCCTTTGACTCAATGGGGGCTTATCAGACTCAGAACACAAATCCTGTGCAGCGCAGTGAAAGATGAAGAGAAAGTGGCAGAACTGAGAAACAACGCTGGCAGCACGTCTATAGTCTGAGATTCTCCAGAAGAAGAGAACATCTTCTGTAACAGGCTGTCCACAAGTCTGAGGTTCTCTAGAAGCAGGTCAATGACAGCATGGCATGGCAGCTTCCTGAGCTGCTATAGCCTCCCTGCACAGCACGGTGGATAGGAATGGCAGAGGCTGATACATTTGCTCAGTGAACAAGGGCATACTCTGAACTATTGTGTTTCATTTTCTTCCCTTAGCTTGGGGACTTAGCTTTGTCTTCAGATTATGTGAACTAATTGCTCTCAATCTCAGTGATGGATAAGCAAAGAATCCTGGTACCCACTATTTGCAAAGAACTGTTACACGTGTCATGATATTTGGGGGCCCAGTTTTATGGAGCTCCCGTTTCCTATAGCAACGTACTTTACCTATTACTCTCATCAAAGGAAGGAAGCTGAGAGGAAGCTTCTCACCCAGAGCATCAAGGAACAATACAATCTCTTAAAAGAGGTCACAAAGAGGTCCCCATGAAAAAGTCCACTTACTATATATCGTGGGGAAATATAGTTTACTGCAGTTATTTATTCCCTCTTTTCAAATGATTTACCCATAAGGCTGGACCAACTCCACATGATTATCCAAGGATAGTCATGAAAACGAACCCAGTGCAAACAAGAATTCACAGGAAATATTAACAGTTCCCAGGAAGAGATGGACTATGTCTGAGGAAAGAATAAAAAGCAATAGTATACACAGAACCAATTTCAAAGAAATCACGTATCTTCTTCATTGGCTTTCATCTCTCTGAGAGTGGAAAAAAGGTGGAGTGGTAACAAGAACACCTTAGATTAATGACAAGAAGCAAATGCTGCTGAATCAACATTTGTTACTTCTAAGTTTTGGGAGCCGCAGTATCCGGGACATGATCTGACAACACACATTTTCTCTCAGGACACATACAGGTGGGTTATGTTTGGGACACAAAGAAATTATATCTGCCTGTATGTCCAGTAAGGAAGGCTGGATCTAAGCAAGAAACTTTCCTCTACCCTTGGACAGAAGTATGAAAGACTTCTTTGATTCAACCCCAAATTCTGGATTCTGGGAAGTTTGAGCTACGAAAGTCAAAGTTATACATATATGACCTTGTATGATTTGGGATTCCATGCCAGGTTAAAATATGATCTGCACCATATATTAATCACATTTATACACCACTACAAAAAGACCTATTCAAGCTCTGTATATACAGCTGGTATATTGAATTTCCTAACATATGAAATGAAGCTTCATGAGGCATTTTAAGAACACAACCCACCGGGTGTGGTGGTTTTCATCTATAATCCCAGCACTCAGGAGGCTGAGGCCGGAGGACTGCCCTGAGTTCAAGAGCAGCCTGGGATACATAGTGATTTCAAGGACAGCTTGAGCTACACAGTGAGACCCTGTCTCAAAAACCACACACACACACACACACACACACACACACACACACACACAACATGATCCCTCAGCACCCACAGTATAACAAAGCGCCACTCTACAGCATGGTTACAGCACCAGTGTAGGTTTGTATGATGCCACGCTGATACAGGAAGCAACTCCTTTTAAAGAAAACAAAACTTCATATGTATTCAGATTGTTAGTCTTCCCTAATGGCCTTTTCTTTTCTCCATTCAGGATATATAACATATTACAATTATCTTATCTCCTTAAGCTCTTATAGGCTATGATGGTTTCCTTAGACTTTTTCTCCTTTTTTTTTTTTTTTTTTTTTTTTTTTTCGGTACCAGGATGAGACTTAGGACCTTGTGCTTGCAAGGCAGGTGGCGGGCCCACTGAACTAAATTCCCGGCCCAGACTGTCCCTTTTTTAGCACAATATTTTAAAAATTCATTTTTATCAGTATATGGTTATAGTACATAAGGATTACATTGTGGGGAGTAGATAAATGCGTATAATGTTTCTTATGCATCTTGGTTCTTCTTATTCTCCTTCCTCTTCCTTTTCTGATCCCCATCTCGATCCCTTCCCATTTACCAAAGATCTCCCTATTTCTTATTGTATAAATTTCTTTTGCTCTTTAAATTATTTATACTTTGTGCTTCTTGTACAACAGAAGCTATGCAATATTTAAGCTTATGTGTCTGATTTACTTCAGTTAACATTATGTTCTTAGGGCCAGGTATTTAGCTCAGTGGTACCATGCCTGCCTCATAAGCACAAGGTCCTGAGTTCTATCCCAGGACCAGACACACACACACACACACACACACACACACACACACACACACACACACACAAAACTATATCCTTGAGGCACGGCCATTTTCCTGCAAGTGACTCAAGTTTATCCTTCTGTACAGCACAGTAGTACTCCAAGTCTACACATTTTCTTTCTCTATTAATCTCTTGTTGGATACACAGGCTGCTTCCAAGTTGTACCTGTTATGAGTTATGCTGTTGTAACATGGTCATGGCGTATCACTGTAGCATGGTGTCTTTAACTCTCTGGGGAAGATACTTAGAAGGGGGTAGCTGGGACAAATGGAATTCCTGTTTTAGTTGTTTTGAGGAATTTCCATTGTTCCATTGTGGTTGTACTAGTTTACACTCCCACCACCCTATAGAAGGGCATTCTTTCTGTCCCACAGCCTTGCCAGCATTTCTTACTGTTTATTTATTTATTTATTTATTTTAGTACCAGGGATCAAACTCAGGTCCTTTCGCTTGTGAGGCAGGCACCATGCCATTGACCTAACTCTCCGGCCCACTGTTTTTTTGTTTTGTTTTGTTTTGTTTTTGGTACTGAGGATTGAATTTGGATCCTTGTGCTTGCGAGGCAGGCAGTGGAACCACTGAGCTAAATCCCTGGGCACTCACTGTTTGATTTCTTGATGGCAGTCATTCTTTCTAGAGTAAAATGGAATCTCAATGTTGCTTTAATTTGCAAATCTCTGATGGCCAGAGATGGTAAACGCTTTTTCATATATTTATTGGTCATTTGTACTTCTGGGAAGTGTGTATTCATCTCAGTTGCCCATTTTGAGATTGAGTCTTTTATTCTGGGGGGTTTGATTTTCTTGAGTTCATTCTGTATTCTATATATTAGTCTTCTGACAGAGGTGTAGCTGGCAAATTTTTTCCCCATTCTATAGGTTGCCTCTCCACTGTTGATTGTTTCCTATCTTAGCAGAATTAGATCTCATCTATTCATGCTGTAATTTCTTGTGCAATTGGAGTGTTCAGAAAGTCCTTACCTATGCCTACATCTTCAAGGGTTTTACCTATTTTATCTTCCAGTAGATTGTTTTTATTTTACTGTGTAGGTCTTTGATAAATTTTCATTTTATTTTGGTGCATGGTGATAGATATGGAACTGGATTCGACCTTCTGCATGTGTGTAACCAGATTTCCTAGCACTCTTTATGAAAGAGGCTGTCTTTCCTCCAGCATATATTTTTGGCTTCTTTGTGAAACATCAGATGACTTCATGTACTTAGGGTTGTTTCAGTGTCTTTTATTCTACTCTTTTAAACTATACTTGTTTTTGTTCCAGTATCATGTTATTTTTATCATTGTAGATTTGTAATATAGTTTTACATCTGGAATCGTGATGCCTTTGCTTTGTTTTTATTGCCTGGGATTGCTTTTGTTATTCTAGATCTTTTCTGGCTCCATATGAATTTTAGGATTGTTTTTATCTAACTCTGTGAGGAATGCTCTTGGTATTTTCAGTGGAATTGTATTAAACCTATGTATCAACTTTTGCAGGATGACCATTTTGACAATATTGGTTCTACCTATCTAGAAATAGGGGTTATCTTTCCATTTTCTGATGTCTTCAATCTCCTTTTTCAGTGTACTATATTTTTTGTTGTAGAGGTTGTTCACTTCTTGAATTCCTAAGTATTTATTTTTTCTTGAAGCTACTGTGAATGGTATTGCTTTTCTAATTTCTTTCTTGCTGAGTTCAATACTGATGTACTGGAATGTAATTGATTTTTGTGTGCTAATTTTGTATCCTACTATATTATAAATTTATTAGTTCCAACAGTCTTTTGGTGGAATTTTTTGAGTCTTCTATGTAAATAATCATGTCATTTGTAGATAATGATAGTTTGATTTCTTTTCCTGTATAAATCTGCTTTGTTTCTTTCTCTTGCCTGATTACTCTGGTTAATATTTCAAGTACTGGGGCTTGGCATTTAGCTCAGTGGCACTGTGCTTGCCTTGTAGATGCAAGGTCCTGAGTTCAATCCCTGGTATTGGGAAAAAAATTTTTTTTCAAGTACTATAATGAACAGGACTAGGGTAGTGGACATCCTTGTCTTGCTCTTGATTTTAGAAGGAAAGCTTTTAGTTTTTCCCTATTTAATTTGTTGTTGGCAGGGGTTTGTTATAATGGCTTTTACCAAATTGATATAAAGTCCTTCAATACCTATTTTCTTCCAAGTTTTTTTTTTTTTTTAAATCATGACTGATATTGGATTTTGTCCAGTGCTTTTCTGTGCCTGTTGAGGTAACCATGTGATTTTTGTCCTTGCTTCTGTTATGTGGTGTATTCCATTTATTGATCTGAATATGTCGCATCATCCTTGTATTCATTCCTGTAATGAAACCTACTTGGGTCATAACGTATGATCTTTTTGATGACTGGTTGCATTCTGCTTGGCAGTGTCTTGAGCATTTCTGCATCTATGTTCATTAAAGTGATTGGCCCATAGTTTTCCTTTTTGCTTGATTCCTTGTCTTGTCTTGGAAGTAGAGTAATACTATCTTCCCAGAATGAGTTTGGAAGTATTCCATCCCTTCAAATTTCTTTAACGAGATTAGAAGTATTGGCATTAGGCCTCCACAGCAGAAGAGATGGAGCCTGTGATTTCACTTTGTTTTTGTTTGTTTTTTGTACTAGGAATTGAACTCAGGACCTTGCGCTTGCCAGGCAGGCGTGGTGCCACTGAGTTAAATCCCTGGCCCTCCACTTTGTTTTGATGGCCTTGAAGAATTACTTGCCAGTTATTTTGTAGAATGTCCTTCACATTTTCAGTTTGACTAATCTTTTCTCATAGTTACACAGTATTGATAAGCTTCTGAGAGGAAGAACACAGAGGTAAAATTCCATCCTCCTCACTTGATGCCAAGGGTAAGCAGGATTCATCACTGATGATGTTAACCTTGGTTACCTGGCTAATATAATGCTTATCAAGCATCTGTCCTGTGAAGCTGCCCTCACTTCAGAGATGGGGTGTTATGTCCCACTTCCTTGATTGTGCAGTATCTATGCAAAATATTTTGAATTCTTTTATTTGAGAGTTTTGTCCTGTCCCCTCTTTAATAACCATGTGGACTCTTTAAATTACATTTATTCTTTGGGTTGTAACAATACTATATTTTTTGCAGTACTGGGAATTGATCTCAGGATGCTTTAGCACTGAGCTACATCCCTATCCTTTTTTAATATTTTATTAAAATGATCTACTAAGGCTTAGTGCAGTGCAGAATGCCTATAATCACACCTACTTGGAAGGCTGAGGCAGGAGTACTATGAATTTGAGGTCAGCCTGGGCAGCATAGCAAGACCCCATCTCAAAAAACAAAACCGGCTATTCTGTGACTATTGTATTCTATTCTCTGTATAAATCATTCATATATATTTTATCATCATATCCTTACTAATAATCTTTCTTCTCTTTATAATGCCCAGGCTGGTCCTGAACTTTTGGGCTCAAGCGATCTTCCTGCCTCAGCTTCCTCCACAGCTGGGACTATAAGTGTACACCACCACATCCAGCATTACAATAATCTTTAGAGGTAGATATTGTTAATCTTTTGTTGTAAATGAGGACACTGAAGCCCAGTGAGGTTAAATAATGTAGCCAGTCAATGACAGATTACTGCTCTAATTCAAAAAGCTCTGTGCTAGTTTCTGGACCCAACTGAAGAACGCAGCTGAATAAACTAGCAGTTTCCTCAAAGGAAGTACAGTATGTCAGGTGGGGCAGCTTAAGGCTGAGGGCTCCAGAGGCCTATGTGCTTGTTGATTTGGTTTTGTTCTATTCCTAAGGAAGAAGAGAGAGGAACTATATGTGTAACAGACCCCCTGTCCCTCTCATAGGCTTTGTATTTGTGATCAAGCCTTCCCCTCTTGTGAGTAACTTGAAGATAATTCTAGAAGGGCAGGGTTACAAGGAAGCCTAAGGGAATTCTAGTGAAAATAGCCTTGCACCGCGCATTTCTGTCCCCTCAACAGCAGGCCTCTGTCAGCTACAATGAGGGCTTGCATTTCCGGTGCAATTGATTCCTTCTTTAACAACACTCTCAAACTCCGTCTTGCATGGAACAATCAGTTCTTTGGAGCTTCCACACATGGGTTTTGACTTTTCACCTTCAGGAAGATGAGACCTTAGCCTGTCCACAGTGGGGAGCTTTCTGCTTCCTGGATTGCACTGGGAGGCAGGTTATTCCTGGGTCAAGTCCTGCTTATTTTAGGCAGACCCAAGGGAGCATGCTCCACATCAAGGCAACTATAAAACTTAGACGCCAATTTATTCAGAGTACAAGGTATTAATACATGCCCTGTTCTGAGATAGCCAAGATCGGATGTTTATTCAGGAAGGATAAATATTACTCCTCTACTTCCCTTAGGGCCTTTACTTCTCTTCAAGGCATCCTAACCATCCTTTTGTAAACCTTTGAGTCATTTTAGTCTACCGCAATAGTGGAAAGGGGCTCTATGGGTGAGGGTGGAGTCACATGGATTTCTAGGTGTCTCTCAGATTGAAAACCCAAAACAAAACAAGTCAAGGAAGTTCTGGGCATGCCTGGATATAAAAGCAGTCTCAAAGAATGATGACATAGTAGCAAAAGAGAAGGAAGTTTAAAGTCTGCCACAGGGGAAGAAAAATGCTATTGATTTCATTTCCTTCTGATATGAATAGCAGGTGCCCCAATTCATTAAGCTGAAAAACAAAGGAGGTAGAGGAAAAGAAGTAGCTCTACAAACTGCCAGGAGTTAAGAAATATTTTTATTCAAGTTCTCTTTCCTTTGGGGATCAGATCTCGAATTTTAATTTAATTTGGCTTTAAGAATTTGACCCACTGAAAGCTACTGTCAGAGCATGAATAAAGCACCTGAAATTACCACCACTAAATGCTGAATGCCAAAGGTGCAAAGCACAGTTTGTGCTTAAAGGACTATTGTCTACGATGTGACAACTGTGTGATTTAACTCCAGGATGTATCTGTGACGAGGAGTGCTAGACATCAATTTAATAGAGAACTGTCCCCAGCTGATCCAGTAGCACAGGCCCATGGGCAGGGAAGTTAAAAGTGTCTTCTTTCCAGAAAAAGTCTCAGCTCTGGCTTTGTGGGCACATGACCTGTACAACTGCATGTGTTCCTGAGCCCGCAAGGGTCCCTGCCTCAATTCAATGCTCTGCTGTTAATTTTTGAACGAGGGGTCCCACTCCACATTTTTATTTTGCTCAAGATCCTGAAACTTATGCAGCCAGTCCGGAAGAGCTATGAGGCTTTAAAAAGGTCAAGTGGATCTGCATTATAATCTAAATCAAATATAAGCTTCTTTTTCCAATGCACTGAGATAAAGGTTCTTTGCAGGAACCAGGGGTGTAGCTCAGTGGTAGAGCTATGCTTGGTATGTGTGAATCCTGGGTTTTAATCCTCAGGAGAGACCAAAAAAAAAAAAAAAAAAAAAAAAAAAAAAAAAAGCCACTTGCTTTTCTATGGCAAATAACAATAAAACCTACCTATTCTTCATGAGTTCTCAGAATTTAACTTTATTTATTTATTTATTTGGTACCGGAGATCGAACTCTGATCCTTGAGCTTGTGAGGCAGGCGCTGGAACCACTGAGCTAAATCTCCAACCCATAAATTTAAATTTTATTACTTAACAAAGCTAAAGAAATGCTTCATGATTTGACCAGAAACTTATCTTTATATTTATCTTAATCAGCTAATCATAAGCCTTATAATTTGATTTTACTTGTGATTTTTTTTTTTTTTGTGGTACCAGGGATTAAACCCATGTCTTTTACACTGAGCTACTCCATCAGCCATTTTCTTATTTTTCACTTTGACATATGGTCTTGGTAAGTTGCCCAGGCTGGGCTAGTTACAATTCTCCTGCCTCAGCCTCCCAGAGTGCTGGGATTACACTCATGCCATAACACTTGGCTAAGCTTTATAATTTTAAATGTACTTAACTGGTTCTCTAAATTCATATCTGATTTTCATATCTGCATATGAAAAATCTTTCCACTTTTGATAGGGGAGAAATATGCTTAAATCTTTTAATTCTGCACAAAACAGATTGATTTTAACCAGAAACAAGTGTTTATTTTGTACACAGTTTTTTCCAAATTAGAATTTTAAATGAAAACGTCATCCTGATAGTACATATTGTCATGACCCTGAATATCTGGAGAAAGCAAAACGTGTTTTTGTTCAGGTAAAGATGGTATGAACACATGCTTTCCCCTTTGATTTCTTCCCCCAAACTCAAAATGAGGTCAAAGCCTAGGGCAAATTTGATCTACAACCCTCACAAAGCTCAGGAATTGGAGGCACTGGGAATCTGAAAGAAGCCGGATGAGGAAGCGGAGGCAACGAAGGCAAACACAGTTGGCTGCAAGTCTGGTTAGGAAGGAGACTTTCTATCAGCGGCCCATCGCCCCTTTTCAGGAAAACTTTTAGAACGGAGGGTAAGTGGGCTGGGGATCACCAGCAGAGGCTGAACCATCCCCACAGGGGGAGATTAGGCAGTGTCAGTCTGGGATTCCGAGTCAGCCTCTGCCCTCCGCCCTCATGCCGGCAGCAGAGACTGCCAGTCTGTCCTGGGGAGTCTGACCCCCCCACCCAGAAGAAAGAAGAAAGAGGAGATGCTGATGTGAGAGCTTTACTGACTAAGGAGCTCTGGGAAATCACTGTACAGTGAAACCCGCAGAGGACAAAGCCCTGCTGAACACTTTGAGCTTTTAATCATTTTGCTGGGATCCCATTTTTTGTTTAAAATATTTCATTAAAACATTACTCATATAATATGAATTGGTCCATTTATAGTATTTTATTAGTAAGTCTCAGTATTCAGTTGTTCAACTATCATCTAACTAATCTAAAAATATTTTTATCATCCCAGAAAGAAAACAGTATTAATTAGCAATAAATCCATTTCCCCCAAGTTCCCCAGCACTAGGTAACTGCTAATTTACTTTCTGTTTCTGTGGATTTGTAGTGGCATCATTGCAAGTATGAACACACAATCTAAGGCTACAGGAATCTCAGACAAGCCACAATTTTTTTTTTTTTTTTTTGGTACTAGGGATGGAACTCTGACTTAAATCTGTAGCCCTAGCCACTATTGTTAAAGAGAGGGAAAAATACAGAAAACAAACTGAACTTGGGGGAACATATTATACAAGAAGGAAATGGCCCCCTCCCCAACAACCAACAAAGAAACAAAAATAAAACCCACACCCCAACTATCATTTTTATCCTTGGTTGGTTTACTGTAATTATGAAATAAAGGAAATGAACACTAAGAAAGGAAATAACCAGGACAAGAAAGAAGTCTTGGAAACCAGTACAAATATAATAGCAGAACTAATTCAATGTGAGGAAATTTTATAAAAAATAGAGATGGTAGACAGAGGAAAAACAACAGAAACAAATATAATTCCAGCAGCTCCAGTTTTCAAATGAGATTGGAATGAGAGAAGAGAAAAAACAGAGGCAAAGAAATTATTAAGAAAATTGATGGTTAAAGAAACAAAAAATTAAAAAAGACAAAATTTCTCAGATGTGGAGGTCTAAGTGTGCACATTGAGAAGATACTCAGAATAACCTACTTTGTGATGGATTCAAGTAAACTGTACTCCAAGGCACTTAATCAGGAAATTAAATCTTTAAACCTTCAGAGAGGAGGAGAAAACAGACTACATGCAGAGGATCCAGAAGCAAGTAAGTAACTCTGAACTCAACAGCAACTTGTGGGGACTGAAGAAAATGAAATAACGCCTTTGAAAACCTACAGGAAAGCAAAGTTTCTAAAATACAACCCTTGCTAAACTGCTACCTATGAGTAAGTTAGCATGAAGATAGTTCAGACACACAAGATCACCAGACTCTCTCCCCACGAGTTCTCTTCTCAGAAGGATACTGGAAGATGTTCCATAAGAAACCAGGGGATATAACAAGAAGAGGAAACCGATGGCGTAGGAGAGCCAACATCAGTGACAAAGGGAGCCTCAGAGAGAAAGTGAAAGGAATCCCCAGGCCGACAGCTTTGTCCCTGGCATAAACAGCAGACTCGGTCACTGACTACTCAGGTGGATGGCTCTGACACGGTGTCATACACCTGAGCCAACCAGACTGTGTGACAAGCTTGAGATTTAATTAGTAATAAGTATATAAGCAACTAAATAAACAAACAGAACAAGACATTCACTTTGGGGGAAGATCCAAGGAAAAGTAATACAATTTTACAACAGGGCACAGGGTGACAGCTAGGTGAGTAGCAACCCACCCTGAATTATGGTGCAACTGTACTAGAAGGATAGAAGGAAGAAGAAAGGTCACTGCGCAGGCAGCGGGATAAATGGCAATGATTTTCCTCTTGCCAAGTGAGAACAAAAAAACCCAGGAGAGGCAACATTAGCATTTTGCTTAGATTGGAGGGAAATAACAATAATGACAAGAAAAACAGATACCAGGTGTGACTGCCTCCGGTGGGGAGAAATAAAGAAGGGTGGTGGTATCACAATTGCCCTTTAAGAATTATTTAGCTCTGAAGTATAACTTTGATAAAAACAAAACTTAGAAAAACATGAAGAGATGTTATGAAGAGTATTTAATGCCCCAGGAATATATGTGGTGTAATGTAAAATGGTATTTATACCATGATTACAATCAAACAATGAATAATATATATCCAAAAAGAGCCTGTAGCATTTACCTAGGTTTTAATAACTGTTATTAAGGTGGTGGAATCAAAAATAACTGCTTTCTTTTCCAAATTCCCTGTCCTACAATGTTATTATATAATCTTCATAATCAGAAAGTTAATTCACAAAGCGGAAAAAGTTTATTCCTCAGTATAGACTGAAAATTGGTTCACAATTATTTCTAATATTTCAATCCAAGACTTGTCAAGTTGTCAAGGAGGGATCTCGGATGGCTGGTGTTTTCTTTTTGTTTCTTATTCTTTTCTTCATACAAGTAAAAATTGGGAGTACTATAAACCAACACTCTAAAAGTTATCAACTGATCAAGGATAGGGGTTACATTTAGTTCTCCGCTCATTGCCACCAATTTCTGATCTAGTACATGCAATACAATAAAATAATACTTTGATTTGTTACCACTCGTGAGGAAATGAGAAAAAAATAAAACTAGGGAAAATCAATTTAAGTATTCAAACGCAACACCATTTGAACCAAAAACTTAATCTTTTAAAATTTGTGGTGTTAGGGCCTGCGGATTTAGCTCAGTGGTGCCGCTGCCTGCCTCGCAAGCACAAGGTTCCGAGTTCAATCCCTGGTAAACAACAACAACAAATAAATAAATAAAAATAAAATTTGTGGTGTGAGACATTTGTATTATAAATTTCAAATTTAATGTTTAAAAAAGGAAACAGAACTGGTTCTGTGGTCCAATTTTTTTTTTTTTTTTTGAGACTGGGTCTCACTATGTAGTTCATGTTGGCCTTAAAGTCACTATGTAGCCTAGGCTAGTCTTAAATTTACTGCAACCCTCCTGCCTCAGTCTCCTAAGTGCTGGGATTATAGGCATGTGCTACCACACCTGGCTATGGTCTAATTCTTAAGAAATGTCACATACAACATCCCAAAGAGCCCATTTAGTTAAAAAAAAATTAATTTAAATGGAAGAAAAAAGACAAACAAACAAAAGAAACCATAAGTAATTCTACAAGTCAAGCCTACAAAATCATAAATACTGCATGGTTATCTCTGAAAGAATACTGAGAAAACTAAAATTTCCCTAAGATTTGCACAAACTTTCTCTTGTTAGTAGAAGCTTTGTTTCAAATTGACCCCTACAGCAGGCTTTCAGTTTGAAGAGTATGTGATCGTGTGGTTGGTATTTTAGCTGAAGCAGTCTAAACAACTAAGATGCAGAAAATCTGCTTCATTAAAATTGTTTTTTTGGTTTTTCTGTGTTTTGTAACAAAAACTGTACTGTTTTCTCCTCCCCCGACTGTTTGGTAGTATCGCTGATGGCCACACAACAGCTGGAGCTCCCTGTCTTTGCTAACAGGACCATGAGCTTTGAGTGTAGGCACTGGGCGGAGATCAGCAGTGATGGGGTTTGGGACAGGCTGCACCCAAATCTGTCACTGTGGCATTTGAGAAAACAGAAGGTCATAAAAGTAGGACAGTCACTTCTTGACCTCCTTTTGTCCTTCCCTAAAGCAGGTCAGAAGAGGAAAGGACATGTGGACACGGAAGAACCTGAACCAACAGGTCTTGCTAAGTGTCCCCCACTTTCCACCATTAGATAAATTCTGTATCCAGTCCTACCTCTGTGCACCTGCCCATGGCTTTATTTACTTACATAAAACAAACAGATATTCATCTTGATTTGGGTCTTCATTTCTGAAGGCTCTTGTACCACAAAAAACTTCTATTAAATAAATTTGAAATTCCTCTGCTGGGTATCTTCCCAAAAGAATTAAAAGAATCATCCCACAGTAATATATGCTCACCCATGTTTATATTGGCACAGTTTGTAATAGTCAAAACTTGGAAACAGCCCAATTGCCCATCAACTGGAAACTGGATAAAGAAGATGCGGGTTTTTTGTTTTGTTTTTTATAAAATAGAATACTACTCAGCCATAAAGAATGAGAAAGTAGAGACATTTATAGCTAAGTGGATGCACACTGAGGACATACTCTTAAGTGAAATTAATAAGACATAATGGCGTAAATACCAAATAGTTTCTCTGGTGTGAAAAACTAAAAGTATAAATAAGGATTAAAATGTATAATTGATAATGTGAAATAGGAAGAAAAGGTCTAAAGGAGTAGGGAAAGTAGAAGGGGAAGGAGAGAGGAAAGAAGGGAAAAGAAAAAATATGAGAAATAGGAAAACATGGAAACAAAGTCTTTGTAAATAGGGAAGGGTTGAAGGGGTGGAGGGAGGGCAGGGGAATGGGGAAAAAATAAGAACCAAGACACATCATGTAAAGGCACAAGATCCCAATGATGAATGCCTAAAATGAACCAATAAACTTAATGGAAAAGAATTAGTATGCTTTGTCTTTTGTTATAGGTAGGGGACTCAGCCGGGAACCCAGTGATAGGTGAAGAAAGGAGTAACTTTCTCTTTAGAGTGGTCTCTGGGCAGGTAGGATTCTTTCCTGCCTCCTTTGCAGCTGGAGGCACTCATGTGATAAATTTCTAACCCGGAAATGGCCCAAAGAAGCTGCCAAGGGCAGCAAGAGCAACTGCTCGTGCTCCATAATAGAACAGAGCCCTGCAGTGATGAGTCTCCTCGCTCTCGTCCTTTGTTCTTTTTATTTCCTTCTAGTAGGAAACCCTGGTGTGAGGACAAGTCTGAAGCTACAGCAGCCACAGGTGACCACAGGGCAACAAACAAGAGAAGCAAAAGCCAAAAAGCGAAGGAGGACAGAGCAGAAAGATGAAAAGAACCTGGATCCTTGAGGGTGTCAGCTGAACCTGCCCTGGACTGCAAACCTCCGGACTTCATGCCAAATATTGTTTAATTTAAGCTGCTTCTCAGACTGTTTGCTATTTAACTCCCATTCTGTTTTTCCAGTTATGGGGCCACTTCCTGACTATGATCACATTTCAAGATGTTAAAAAAGGAACAGAGTACATTCACTGTGGTTAATTATAGATTTTAGAGGGGAGAAGTTACATTATATATAGAAGTTCATCTTATGTGTCCAATTATTATTATTATTATTATTATTATTATTATTATTATTATTATATGACTTTAGGTTTGGGTACACAGTGCCTTTGGCAATAATTGTTCTATGTTTTTGTGATTTATCTTTCTTGCTTTTCTTTTCTTTTTTTTGGTACCAGGGATTGAAGTTGGACTTTATACTTGTGAGGCAGTCAGTGGAACCACTGAGCTAGATCCCCAGCCCTTGTAATTCATGTTTCTAACTAAGCCCCTCTTTTAACCCTATCAGAGCCTATCTCACAGGGTTGATAGGTGCATTAAATAAATTAATACTTAAGTGCTTGTTGGACTACAGGATATAGAACCAACATCCAATATGTGCGCTTTAGGATGATCACAAAAATGTAAACACCGTATTAACTCACGATAGGCACAACTCAACATTTAAAAAATTATTTTCTATATTGATGCAGTGAAAGACTTTACGAATATTGGAAAATTCTAGAAAGACTAGAAGCTTGCATCAGCCCCCAGGGTCATGTGATCATTTCAGTTCCAGGCCAGCTCTCAGGTGATCGAGTTTCCTATTTTGGCAGAGAAGTGCCATGCTCAAGTTACATCTGAGAACGACGTGCTCTTTAACAAAAAAATCCAGTTCCTTAGTTCTCCACAGCTCATACTGAGAAGGCTTTCAGTGGAGCCCCTTGTTTATAAAGAACTGTTTCGATGTCAGTGAAGTACGGAAATAAATTATAAATGTGTCTTAATCACAGGACGACACACGGGATGAATGACAATCAAGAGCAAATTGTGTTCGGCTTCATCTCACAGCCTCTGGCTGATGAGCTCAACACATCTGTTTGCACTTGAAAAGTGAGATGTATTAATTACTATGAAAAACATGGACATAAGCAAGTGATCAATACACATCTTCCTGGGACTAAACGTTCTTATACAATGACACTTTCATTTTTCCCTGGGGATCTCTTCTTGGTTCAGTCAAGCGTAAGCACCTCAGA
Organism: Fukomys damarensis; assembly: GCF_012274545.1. Taxonomy (NCBI): domain Eukaryota; kingdom Metazoa; phylum Chordata; class Mammalia; order Rodentia; family Bathyergidae; genus Fukomys; species Fukomys damarensis. Next base: position 17,426,567 of record NW_022900943.1, on the reverse strand, counting down.
TGTTGCATTTGGATACCGAAGGAGCCTTTACAGAGTACTCATGCCAAGGACAATTCTGTCAAGGATATGAAGTTATGCCCTTTGGCACATTTCCTCCTATGGCAGGCACCATCGCCAGCTCCGGGTGACTCGTCCCACTTCACTCTGTCTTCCTACCTCACAGAACTTCCATTAGACCGAATACCACCTGGTTCCTCTCCTATCTGTGTATACACACACTACAGTTTCTTAAGAACAAAGATTTTCCATCCTCTCACATCTCTAATGGGTTTACTTGGATGCACCTGACAGGAGACCCTGCACTTGCCACTGTTGGCGGGACAAGAGCAAATAAAATTGTAGTCTTTGACCATAACTTCACTTCTTCCCCACATACAGGTCAGGGTTGGCACAACTCTTGTTACATGGCAAGTTGAGGAGGCATAAAAGTTAAAAAGCAACAGAACTGGCTTTTCCTTAGTCCTTCCCTTAGGTGGGGTTTGCCTGAGCAGCATGATGATGTTGAGAAGACCTCTGTTGCTTCCTGATTTACTGTTGCATCACCAGATACTAGGTAGAAGTAAAATACAAAGAACTCTGCAAAATAGCCCCTTAAACTCATTTATATCCAATCGGAAACATGCACATTTTTTATTAATCTGTTGTTGGTGATTTTATCTATGTGGAAGGGGAATATCAGGAATAAGGAGCCAGGAATTGAAAGTCTCGGCTCTGGTTCTGTTATTATGGTGTGTTGCACCCTTCAAAGCCTCACTGAGCACTTCAGTGGGAAGAAGGTGCAGAGGCAGATAGAAACGTGTCCCATCTAATTTTACTGACACATTCAACTCCTCTAAAACCACATAAAGGACAAAAAATACATTAAGAGCAAAAAAAAAAAAAAAGACTTAAATCTATGAGTAGAAGATGGGGGGAAGCTAATTTGAAGTCTCAAAGGCCTGTAAAGAGGGAGTAACCAATTTAGCAATCTCAAGGCAGCAAAATCTGAAGTCACTAGGGATGACAGCAACAAACAGCCTGCCTTATTTTTGCCAAAGATGAGTATATTTTTTTACCTGATTGTCTTAGTTTCTTTTCTCATTGCTGGGACAAAATACCTGACACCCAAAGTTAAGGGAGGAAAGATTTTATTTGTCTCTCAGTTTGCAGAGGTTTTAGTCTATAATCAGCTGGGTCCAAAGTACAGTGTCAATGCAGAGGAGAAATAGTTCATGGCAGGCAGAAGTAGTAAAGCAAAAAGGGAACCAACAAGTGACCTTAGCAGCTTCTTTCTGACCCTTTTTATACTCTATCTAGGCTACCAGGATTAAGGCAGTGCCAAACCAATTGGCGGAATAATTCAGTAACTACACACCCTTAATCTCAGCATAATACACTTTAGATTTCACCTCTATCGAGCTTTTTCAGCTCTGAAAAAGCCCCACCTATGACTGCATGAAGCTTTGGGGGACATCTAAACAAAAAAAAAACACTGATGAAGATACAGAATATGATTGTGGATTCTTGGACACCAGAAGCGGTTGAGGGAAGAGAGGAAGAGAATGTATATCTTGTGTATCAGATGCTGAGGCCTCAACTGTCTTTCCTGCCACAAGTCCCAGAAGACTGACAGCCGGACCTTTCCCCTCCAAGCAAGAAACTGGAATCATCCTCTATAGGAAACCTGAGCAGCTCAGCACCAAAGACTGATGGACACTAACATTGCTTCCACCACCAGGGCCGGTCAGGTCACCTCAGAGTGAAACTTGGCTAACAAGCCAAAATCTAGAAAAAAGATTTCCAATTGTGAATGAAAACCAAGAACAAAAAGGAGCTGGAGACAAAAATCTTGGCAAAAGCAAAACTACCATCCTAATATCCTCAGAGAGAAATTAGAAGAAATTACAGTCATGAAATAAGGAAATCTGGATAAAAATAACCTCAGAGAAAAAAAGGAATCCTTAGGAAATATGGCAATGGAAATTAAGAACCAGTAGGGGAATGAGGAGAATACATTGAGAAAATCTCTCAAATAGAACAGAAATATAAACAGGTGGAAATGAAGACAGGAAAAGTCAATCAAACTGGAGGACAAACCTGTAAGAATCCACATAAAAAGAACTGCAGGAAGGAGAAAATACAGAGGAAGAAATTAGTTAGGAAAATTTTCCCACACTTGAAAACATGAGTTTGCAGATTGAAAAGAGTCTCTAAGTGCTTAGGCTGCTGAAAAAAAGCCTATGCTAAGGAATATCACAAACTATCAAACAGTGGAAGAGAAGTGTAGAGATTAAAAGTTTCTGGAAAGAAGATGTAGGTGATATAAAGAAAACTGGAAATCAGAACAGTACTGGCTTTCTCAAGTTTGGAAACAAAAAAAGATTTACAACCTAGAAGTCTATACCAGCTGCCCTCTTATCAATTGAGTGTGAGGGTTACAACACAAACACAGGCATACAACTCCTCTAACGTTTCGCCACCTGTAAATCCTCTTCACGCTGGAAGACACTGGAGGTAACTGGGGTGTGTGCTCCACAGAAGTGAGGGAGTAAGCCAAGAGAGAGATCAAACAGGGAACCAATATAGAAAGAGGGTGACTGGGGTCCTCAGAAAGTTGCAGAAGGGAGAGACCTTGAGGTAGCAGATGTGCATCAGGTCCTAAAACACAGTAAATGTGGCCATAAGAGGTCAGAGGCTCTGGGGAAAACTTCTGCAAGTGAATGAAATGAAGTAGGTAACTGTCTATTAGGAAAGCCAGTCTTAGCATGGTAGGCTATTTGAACCCTGGACTCGACCAATGGGGAGGGAATTTTTTTAGAAAAGAACGGTATCTCTACTGAATATTTACAAACATTTTCTCATCATTTCCTACCCTTGATCTTAGCCAAAAGGCCGAGAAGCGGTATTTCCTAAGCAACACAGTATAATAACTATTTACACAGCTGTTACTTATAAATAGTCCAGAGATAATCTGAAGCATACAGATGTGTAGATTACAGGCATTGATTTTGTTTTTGTACCAGGGATCAACATATACTACAGGATTTTATAGAAGGGAATGAACCTTTCATGAACTTTGGCACCTGGTGGGGGTTGTAGAACTCCGAATTTCTTATGGATAATTGTATATCAGAATATTTACACAGCCACTACAAAATACTCAGTACCAATCTAAGCACAATCATGATGTAACTACACGAGGAGACAAGCAGTGGGGGTGGGCAATGGAGGCAGGAAGACTGCGCATATGTGGCAGGTATGGGGTGGGAAGAAGAAATAAATCTTTTTTTTTTTTGTACCAGGGATTGAACTCGGGTCCTTGCGCTTGTGAGGCAGGCAGCAGAACCACTGACCTAAATCCCCAGCCCAAGAAATAAATCTTCATCTTCTAGAAGGAGAAGTTATTAGCTACTACCCAAGCCTGAAATATGAAGAAATAACAATGCATACATGCTATTTGCAGATGTGGAATTAGTTGCAAAACAATTAGCCAAAAGGGTCGGAGAAGGCTACATCTGAAGATGGTAAAGTGTAGGTGAGGTGGACAAGGGTCTGCCCCTCTTCCAAACAAATTTTTTATAATTCACTGTTAAACTCTGTGCATATGATTTTGATACAAAAAGAAAGGGCTGCGTGACATGATATAAAAAGGTCTCTTCTATTCCCACAGTTCTGTGATTCTTTTAGGGAGAGTTTTGCTACTAGAATTAGAAAAGTATCAGGGGGTGGGTAAATAAAGGCAAAGAGGTAGACACTTGATCCGCCTCCGAGGCAAGCTCTGAGTTGACCTTGGAAGGCTGCCTTCTCTCATCACAACTCAGTGACGACAAAGAAAACAGCCAGTAATAGAAGCTGGAATTAGTAGGGCACCAACCCAGATGTGTTCACCTACACATAAGTAAAAGACAAAATACCTTTTCCCAGACAAGTGCTTAAAGGCTCAGAGGCACTGTTCCAGTGGGATGAGAAACAAAAGCAAAAACAGAAAAATACCATTGTCTTTTGTCCCCCTGTAGACATCAGGATAACATTTTCATTTTAGCCAAATCCTTCAGTGAACAATAAACAAGTCTGGTTGTTTTTAAGTTCTTCTATGACTTTCCAAGCACTAACTTTTAATAAAGCTGGTGAGAAAAACAAGGAGCTTCTTTACATCATTAGACGATTCATTTTTATTACTCTATCCTGGAAATCAGGCCATTAAATAATTACATTTGGGATTAATACGGTTCTGAGTTGAGAGTTTATCATCATCTCCTAATTCCTTCAGTACACTGGCTTAATTCTCCCGACGCCCATAACCGTCATGAACTAAAAGCAAGGTGAAAGCTGTGGGTCTGCCTGTGGGAAGTTGGCCAGAGCAGTTCTCTGAAGATAATGAGCCTCCAGCAGCAGGTTTACACGGGCAACTTCAACTGTGACATCCTTTCCCCCAAAGACCAACAAGTCACCTAAATGACTGAGATAATTCCACAGATAACAAGGTTTAAACAGAGGATGTTGGGACCAACTGTCTTCTTCCCTTGGGAGAAATCATGTTTGTCACTCTTCCTGTATATGTGATGCGTATCAGAGAAGCAAAATTAAACTCTGGATTCTGGCAGAGCCCTTCATGAAGCCCCCGGACGGAGGGGAAGTGGCCAAGCTGCTAACACAAGCCTGGAAGAGGTTTTCCCGCCCTGGACCTCAGGCCTAGGCAGTCACCACTACTTTGTGTGTAACACGAGAAGTGGACTGGAGGTAAAGGCTCTTAAGGCCAAGTGGCAACACAATAGATGGGCCAAAAGGGAATGTTCAACAGAGGCTGAGGCAGTTCGAGGAACCGGATTGACTTGGCAGCCCCATGACAAAGGTGCTGCTCTCTGCCTGGAGTTGTCCAGGTTAGGAAGCTAATGTGCATCAATCCAGGTTCATTAAACGGTACAACCACCTTCTGTCCTGTGCAGAAACCACACGGACAGAGCCAAACGGTGTGGAGGACTATACTGACCCTCAAGAGCAGGAGAGCCAATGGCACCCAGGGGACCTAAGACAGAAGGCTCGCTTGGCTACAGAATCAAGAGCCTCTGCAGACTCAGGGAGGCTAAGAACAGCTGCTGAGCTGAATTGTACTTTGGCTTCAGGTCAGTGGGGCTGAGCCAGGATGCAGGTTTCTGGCAGCTGGGGCATTTCCTAGGGATACTGCCAACCTGAAATAACTGGGGTGGTGGCTGCAGTGGGCTGTTATCCCTGAAAGCTCTAAAAGGTTTGTCATGACTGCCTTAGGGCAAGTGCTTTGCTTTGTCTTTTTGCTTTGTGTCTCTGCAGACAGATCTGAAGTAAGGAACTGAGGTCATAGTCATGATATAGTCTGAAAACACTCTTGGCTGTGGCTTGTGTTTTAGGCAATGCACGCTATGTAGAGCCCAGCTATCTGTCAGCTGAACCAAAAGGCAAAGATATTTTTTTTATTCCACATATAGGAAGAGGGGTTAATCTTTAAAATTTCTTTTCTTGTGCCCTACGTATACAAATCCCTTGAAAAGTTGGTTAAACTGCTGGTTTCAGAGACTCATTTTTAGACACAGGTTGCTAGATGTAGGATCTAATCAGACTGATGAACATTTCTCCAGAGGGTCAGGGAAGAATGGCAGAGAATAGGGAGGGTCTTCCGATGCATCCACTGCCTGCAAACCACTTTCACCTTAGGCTATCCAATTCCTGGCCAACAGCTTCTTAACTTTATTTCTGTTTGCAGTATCACTTTTCCACATATTAGATCCAACAAAAACCTCACTAACACATGAAAACACCCAGAAATATTACCATGCACCGATTCCTTCAGAAGTGAGCATTATTTGAATTGCCATGGAACCCTACATTCTTCTTCATAAAATGCCAGATATCTAAAAATTTCACTTACATTTCAGAAAAGCTAATTGCTTCAGAAGAAGTTCTACAGTTTGTAAAAAGAAAAAAAATGCAAGCACCAGGTGAAGGAGCTTATTGTGCAGCTTTACCAGGTTCCAGCGTGCTCTGCGTGCACCCCAGGCACAAGTGGAGAGGGAGTGATGTGAGGCTTCCCTTAGCTTCCCCACGAGGCCCAGCATGCTATAACAGCCCTCACTCCGAACATGAGACACACTTCTGTGGGGAGGCAGAAACTAAGCAGGGTTTCCTCCCTGGTCCTAGGGAATGCTACTCTCCTCTAAATGAGCCACCACTTGTGAGAAGACCTAAGTTTCCGGCCTTAGGGACAAGCTGACTAATCCTTCTCTTATGCCGCTGCCACCTCCTCTGTGTATTTGCTCCAGGGCGAATTAGACCTGGGTTCAGAAACCAGGTGTCACCAATGAACTAAAACTGTTTGCTCAGGCATGAGTGATGGCTTTTCTCCTTCCACACTGCATCTGCTGCCTGTCAGAGGTGGACCTTCCTGGGTTCCCCAGGCTCACAGACCTTTCTGAGGAATTCTGACTGAAGGAGCTTTAAAAAATCCGTTTCCTGTGCCTGATTTAGTTAAGACATTTCTGTGTGTATTCATAGCCAGCAACTAGTATGGTACCACGGAGAGGCTACTGACTGTCAGTCAGGCTTGTTGGTAAATTCCGCAGTCGCTAATTGCACAGATCATTAAAAAAATTACAGCTACTTTATACACTACTATTACACTGGCATGTTAATAAAGTGATTCTATGCTTCTTTTTAAATGAGTCTAAATTGATTCTTGTCCTTGCGTGTATTCTTCCTTTATATTGCTTTTATCTTTGCAAACATCTTGCATCTACCTGGTTTTGCTCTGTGCATGTGGCTGTGTTTACACCTGGTGTTCATCTACTCTGCAGTGCTAGGGTGGAGAGTCGGCCACCTGCATTCTATAGGCTCTTTTGTCCGGTTCCACCATCCAGACAGTAGGGGTGATTGGCAGAAAAGCAGGACGTGCACAGATCTCTGGCCCCTTTCTGTTTCATTTTTTTTCTTCCTTCTTCATCGGTGTACCTGGAGGTAGCTGTGTTCCTGCCACTACGCTAGCTCTTTATGGGGCATCCTCTTCTACTGTCCCTGCTCATAAGGTGGTAACAGGTCCCAAGTGGGAGACCCCTGCTTCTGGACTCTCAGGTCTGGTGATGTAGCAGGGCTCATGGGGGAGCTGCTTCCTGTGGATATTTACTTGGGTTTCTCAACTTCCTATTTCAGGCTGCCATTTGAAATTCCAAGTATGTGTTCTGCTTCCTTGACTGGACTCTAACTAATAAAGTGCCATCTGATGGCTCTTTGCCAGAAAGAATCATATCTTGTGCATTCAATGGCAGTCATGAAGAAGCAAAGCTACAGGTCTTCGCACCTTGATACACTTGGTTATTTTAACAAATGCTTTGATGGTACTTACTATGTGCTAAGCGGTGTTATAAACGCTTTCTAATTATTATTTCATTTAAACTCTAGAGCAACTCTTTGAGGGAAGGAGTATAGTAACTCAAATTCTACAAACAGGGAAACCAAAGCACATAAAGGTAAATAACTCTGAATAAAGTTCAAAAGGCAGCAACTGTGAGGGGCTGGACAGCATGGATGGGGGGGCAGCACAGGAGGTAGCTGCCATGTCCCCAGAAGATACTGCAGATGTGCTTGTCCCTCCCTCGGGTTTAGGGTTAGAGAACCAGAATCATTATGAAGTCCCTCCAGCCACCTTCCATTCAGAAAAGGTTTCTGAGAACCCTGATAGGTCAACAGAAGACACAGGATTTTCTACATCAGGCAGAGATCATTATAACTAAAGTCTCTTCTCAATGATTATATGGTGATTCGAAGTCCACCTGGAAAGCTGAGGAGACAACTATTTCACGTGGCTTGTAAATTTAAACTAATATGCTATATTTTCAAAGTGTTGGAACATTTTATTTCAAACATCTTTAAAAGTGAAAATCCTCAATCAAAATTACAGGGAGAAATAAAAGGCAAAGCAGATGAGGAAGAATAGAACCTGTGCAGATGTGACTAAATTTGCACTGAAAGCACCATTTAAGTCTCATCTTGCCTGAGCTGTGACAATCTGAATGAAGACCATGTTGAATAACAGGCCCGTGCTTTGTCCTTTATATCAGGGCTGTGGACAGATGCCACGGGTCTTGTTTTTAGTCATGTGACCTTTACAGTTTCCTAAGGTTGCTAGGCACCAATTTTTTCATCTGTAAACTGAAGAGAATGCATGACATTACCTTACAGAGTTGCTATGAGAATTAAATGACTCGATCCATGTGTAGAGCTTAACTCAGCAAGGACTAATAATTGCCTATTTTTAATTTTTTGTATTTTTCTGAGACAGGGTCTTGTTTTCTAGTTTGGGCTGGCCTTGAACACATTATGTAGCCCAGGATACATAGCTCAAACTCTTGGCGATCTTTCTGTCTCTGCCTTCCAAGTGCCGTGATTACAGGCATGTGCCACCACACCTGGCCAATTGCCTATTATTGTAATTGTTATTATTAATATTAGACTACTATTGATGACTTGAAATGAAAAACGTAGCCAGTGACTTCTAGGATGGACACCACAGGTAGATATTACCATGAAACCATCTCTTTGCCTACTAGGAATGTGCTAAATTATTACACAGTGAAAGAAGGCAGCTCAAACACAAGGTCAGAATTCACGCCAGAAAAAATTTAACCAGCCAGCACTCTGTGCACAGGCCAAAAGGACCTGGAGGCCATGCTGCATAAGTAGTGTGGTGAAAAGAACAGGTTTGGACCACAGAGATCTGTTCTGACTGGAGTATTATTAGCACACCTGGATATGTCTCCTGGAGTTCCTGTATTTCCATTCCTGAATTTTTAGGCAAATATAAAGAAAGGTCTTGGGTCTACTTGTATGTCTTTAAATTTCAGTGGTAAGAAATTTAGGGGGGGTGGCATATAGCCAGAGGCAACTGAGCCTAATATTCTAGACCTTTTAGAGCTTTCAATGATACAAACAGCCTGCTGAGGCATGTGTGCCATAGGTTCACCACTGCTGTAAGGGAAGGGAGGAAGGGGCAGAACTGGGATCAGATCTGCTAGGTCAACCTCTGAGATCTGAATGATGGACTCATTGTTGGGGGCGGGCTTTGCAAGTTGCCACTCCATGTGCAGATGCCCAGGGGCTTTCCTCAGCTGTAGTTGTCCTTTTTTTTTTTAAACAAAACTCCACAAGTCTCTGGGGTGAGCCAACGGTTAAAAACAGCCACCAGCAACCACAGGCTGGCCAGAGTGTGGGTGCAGCTAGGGCATCTCTGATGGTGAAAGCACGGAGGACTGAGGACAAAGTCAGGCTCTGCAGCCTGATGAATAACCAAGAGCTTCAGCTTTGCTACCAACTGTGTAGGAAATCATGAAAAGAACGAATATTCACGTGTGTGACTTCTTCTACAACATTTAAGTTGACTTGCTCCTAGCTTTAAGGCAAAACACATTTGCCTCTGTATTTCTTTCTTTCCTTTTTTTTTTTTTTTTTTTGGTACTGGGAACTAAACTTAGGACCTTGTGCCTCTGAGGTAGGAGCAATGCCACTGAGCTAAATCCCTGGTCCTTGCTTCTGTATTTCTTAGTGCTGAATTTAAAAGAAAAGACTTTACAAGAAAGAAAAATTCAAGTATCAAAAATTCAAAACTTTAATTCAGTACTTACCTATGAAGCATGTGCTGATGAGAGTTTCAATTTATTCCAATGATCTGCTTGCTCTAACAAAGGACCATATAGTGGAACTTTAAAATATGTACTCCTAAATCAGCAAGTTAAATGTATGTTTCTTTCTTTCTTTCTTATTTCTTTCTTTCCTTCCTTTCTTTCTTTCTTTCTTTCTTTCTTTCTTTCTTTCTTTCTTTCTTTCTTTCTTTCTTTCTTTCTTTCTTTCTTTCTTTCTTTCTTTCTTTCTTTCTTTCGGTTTTTTGAGACAGGGTCTCACTATGTAGTTGAGACTGACCTGGAACTCACTATGTAGCCCAGGCTGGTCTCGAACTCACAGTGCTCCTCCTGCCTCAACCTCTGGAGTGCTGGGATTACAGGTGTGTGCCATCACGCCCGGCAAAATGTATTCTTTTAGATGACAATTTTTTTTTTGTTTGTTTGTTTGCTTCTTTGTCAATTTTTAGCACACAGCTAAAGAAAGAATAGGTTCTGAGAGACATTGGAAATTTTGAAGTTATAAAAAATAATTCTTAAAAAAAGGGAAGAATTCTGAAACACCAGCTTCCCACTGGGGTATATAATTTAGGCACTAATCGATACCTTGCAAAGTCAAAAGTCTAAAAGGACTGACAGAATGACAGCTGGTAGGTGAAGCATTTATAGCTTATTTTAGCACGGGAAAACAAAACACTTTATACCGAAAAAAATGCTTCATAAAGAAAAAGAGTCTCCTTTGTGAATTATAACATCAATATACAATTGCAGGGGACTGTAATATCGCTTATGCCCAAAGCTGGCTGTCAAGAGTTAACCCCCAAACTGGTTTATAGAAGCGAGTCCAGCCGAAGCCTATGTGTTGAGCTCAGAGTAACTCACACCCAAATTCCATTTCCACAACTAAAACTTTCCTACTAGAAGGACAATGTCCTAATTACAACCATATATTTTGTCTATTCTGTTCCTAATTTGAGAATGCTTTGTCTTGTCTTTTATGAGCCTTGCTTACATTAATTTCCATACAAACAGCATGACTGTACCTCCTTGCATGTGGTACTGCCCTTGTATGTAGCTCGCCTTTCCCCCAAATGATTACCAATAAAAATCAGTGGCTTGGACTGACCAGTGCCTTTGTCGGTTGCACCAGCCTTGGTTGTCCTGGCACCTCGTTTTCTCTCCTAGATCTGTCTTTCAGTTTGATTTCTTGGGCCTGTGTTGTATACTAGGCAGGAGACTGGAACCCAACTGCAGGGGCCTCCAGTATACAACCTATTTTCTTTTTTTTTTTTCCTGATAAGGCATTTTTCTTCCCAGGCCATTTGTGTGAGGTTTTAAAACTCAGTAGTAGGTCAATACTTCCAAAACTGATAAACAGATTTAACATAATCTCAATTAAAGTACCAATATCATTCTTCAAAGAAATGAAGAAAACAATCCTAAAATTCATATGGAACCAGAAGAGACTCAGAATAGCAAAAACAGTTCTGGGTACAAGAGCAAAGCAGGAGAAATCACAGTGACAGATTTCAATTGATATTACAAAGCCAAAGACATAAGGACCAATGGAACAGAATAGAGGATACAGAAACAACACTAACCACATTTAACTATTTCATCTTTTTTTTTTTTTTTTTTT
>NW_022900943.1:17398115-17415246 GCF_012274545.1 Fukomys damarensis | reverse complement strand
TTTTTTTTTTTTTTTTTTTTTTGGTACCGGGGATCAAACTCGGGACCTTGTGCTTGAGAGGCAGGCAGTGGTACCACTGAGCTAAATCCCCAGCCCTTAATTATTTGATCTTTGACAAAGGGGTAAAAAAAATACATACTTGAGGAAAGATAACCTCCTTAATGAATGCTGCTGGGAAAACTGGCTATCCACATGCAGAAAACTGAATCCATACCTGTGTCTCTCACCATGCACTAACCTAAAATAAAAATGGATCAGAGGACTAAATGTTCAAACAGAAACATTTAATCTGTTAGAAGATAAAATTCTTAAAGTTATAGGTGTAGGGAGGAACTTTCTGACTAGAACTCCAGTTGCACAGGATACAGCACCAAAAACCAACACACAAGATAATATTGAAGTGTGTGCATCACAACAGAAATTACCAACAAAGTGAGACGACAAACTACAGAATGGGGAAAAATATTTGCCAGCTATTCCCCAGAAGATTAATACCTAGAATATATAAAGTACTAAAAAAATTAGGTCCCCCAAATAAAAGACCCAATTAAAAATTGGGCAAGTGTTTTATGTCTCTGAGCACCTGCACCCTGCTCTTGAGTGTCTTCTATCTGCCCTCTAGTAAGCCTCACATCACTTTTTCAAGCAATAAGCAAGTGAAATGAGCAGGCACTTCCCAGAAGCACAAACAGCCAATAAACACATGAAGAAATGTTCAACATCTCTGGCCATTAGAGAAATGCAAATTAAAACCATACTGAGATTCCATCTTACCTCATAAAGAATGGCCATCATCAAGAAATCAAATAATAGGGTTGGGTATTTAGCTCAGTGGTGCTGCCACCTGCTCTCTAAGTACATGATCCCAAGTTCGATCCTCGGTACCAAAAAAACAAAACAAAACAAAACAAAAAACGAAAAACAAAAACAAATAATAACAAATGCTGGTGAAGCTACTGGGAAAAACAAACCTTTCTACATTGCTCGAGAAATGTAAACTAGTAGAACCACTGTGGAAATCAGTGTGCGGATTCCTCAGAAAACTAAAACTAGACATTCTATTTGACTCAGAAAGTTATTTTGAAACAACTCACTTTTAAAAAGAAAGGGAAGAATATCATAAGTAGCTGAATTTAAAAAATTCCCCCATCTAAATCTATTTATGCTAGCTAGCATCAACATAAAGAAAAGTACCAAGAACAACAGCACAGCTCTGAGAGTATGCAGAGAGATGTACACACAGAGGTAGCCTGTACGCTGGGCAGGAAGGACCAGGTGTCAAGAGAAGGCTAGATCCTGGGGACAGACTTTGAATATCTGGGAGTTAGTACCTCTGGCCAAGTGTCCAGAAACTAAACAATGACAACCCCTCGAATCACCAAAGCCAAGCAAAAATACTTTTGATTTTGTCCTGAAAATTTCAGTACTGATTTAAGAACATGTCTAATTATATGTCCCCAATAATTACCATAGTAGCAAACAGTAAGAAAGTACTGTGGGATCCCATGAAAATGGTTCTTGACCTTGTTGAGAATTTCTTGGACTTTCCAACTATCTTCTGAGTTGCCATTTGGACTTGGGACCAGATTTCTTTGGCCCCATGTGTTCCGCCATACCATGCAGATGGGAAAAACTGTGGCTTAACTCGCGTACCAAATTTGAACATTCAAGGTATTGTATGCTACTTTAAGTCATTTTAAATGTCCTCAGTTCAAGGGAACTAACCAAACTGAATGATTTTTACGTAGTTCAGATGAGCTAAATAATGTATAATGGAGCCTTAATAGCTGGCTCTGTGCATGGAACATTGGCTAAGATTTGTGGCTCACCTGGCGACTTGTTACAAGTCTTGGAACCTAAAGTGATTACCTAACTTGCTATTCACCTGGCCTTGCATCTGGTCAAGAGAGGAGAACAGCAAAAAGAATAAAGCAATACAGCAAGTTCAACCACCAATGCATAACTTGCCAAAAGACCAAGTTAGACTCTACAGATACGCAGGTGTTAAAAAGGATCTAGTATATTGATTTATCTTTCTGGAATTAACTATGCTATTCATGTAAAAGTGAAAAATCACTTACAGTATGAGAAATACTTTCCTTGCATATTTTTTGGGGGGGTCAGTGTTGGAGATGAAACCCAGGGTCTTACACATGCTAGGTAAACACTCTTATAACAAATGATAGCCCTGGGCCATAAATTTGATCTTGATTGTTTTTTCACTATCAGCCACTGAACCCAGCTCTTTTGTATAGAGCTACATTCCCAGCCTTGACTGCTGTTTTATTTTTTTATTTTGAGACAGGGTTTTGATAAGTTGCCTAGGTTAGCTTCAAACATGCATTCTTCTGGCCTTAGCCTCCCAGAATGCTGGGATTACAGGTCTCAGCCAGCACAGTCAGCTTCATCTTGATGTTTGAGAGCTAGATTTCAAGAAAAATTCATTTAACATTTAACAAATAATAATTATCTCTATTCTCTTTTCTAGAATTGTAGTTATAAAACTGTACATACAAAAATAGAACAAGTGAATTTCATAAAGTTGTGATCTCTGTAAAAATGATACTTTCTATCACCAGAACTCATATGCAAGAATACCTTATTTAAAAAGAAAAAAAATGCCAAATGGAAAATTACCTTCTTATCTAAGAAATTTTAGTAACCCATTCCAGTGCCAAAATGCACATTAAATATTTGAGAGTCACTTTACAGGTGAGAAGTACTACAATTCAAGTTGTTGGCAAGGCCGCGTTCATTTGTGAATGCTCTAGGGGAGATTCTATTTTCTTGCCCTGTTCAGCTTCTAAACTCCACCTGCATTCCTTGGTTTGTGGTCCCTTCCTCCATCAGTAATGCCAGTGGTACAGCATCTTCAAATCCCTCTTCTCTCTCACCTCTACTTCTGATGTCACATCTTCTTGATTCTGATTCTCGTCTTCCTTTTATAAAGACTTTTATGATTTTGGGGGGCTTCTTTGGACAATTCAATATACTATTTCTCTATCTCAGGATTCTTCTTGGGGGGCTGCAGGGCTGGCTTTGAACTCCTGAGCTCCAATGATTTTCCTGTCTGAGTCCCCTGAGTAGCTAGGACTATAGGTGCATACTACTGGGGCTGGTTTTCAGATATATATATATATATATATATTTATTTTTTATTTTTTATTTTTTTTGGTGTGAGTGATTGAACCCAGGGCCTCATGAATGCTAAGTATATACTTTACCCCTGAGCTATACTGTTAGCTCCAGGATTCTTAACCATATCTGCAAAGTTTTTTTAGCTACATATGGTAATATATTCACAAATTTAGAAATTAGGACATGGACAACTGTCTGTGGAGGCCATATTTATTTTTTATTTTTTATTTTTTTTGGTGTGAGTGATTGAACCCAGGGCCTCATGAATGCTAAGTATATACTTTACCCCTGAGCTATACTGTTAGCTCCAGGATTCTTAACCATATCTGCAAAGTTTTTTTAGCTACATATGGTAATATATTCACAAATTTAGAAATTAGGACATGGACAACTGTCTGTGGAGGCCATTATTTTGCTTACTACAATCAGTAAGGGCACACATACAAAACAGAATCTGTAAACATCTTTGTAACTATTTTTGTAACATTTACCAAGACAGCTTGCTTAAAAAATTCATCAAGAAATTACTTAGAGGAAAGGAGTGAAAGATTTGTCTTCTCCCACAGATCCAAATGTATAATTTCTACATCACAAAATGAATACCTGTAAAGAAGGGATGCCCCATAAATGCACTTCACCGCAGTGCAAATCAAGCATGTCTCTTTTCTCTTACTTTTGAGGCAGGGATTGGGCACATCCTGGTTGTCAGAGACAGGTGGAGACACTGCTTTAGGTCTGCTGTTGATGTGTTAACAGTCTGGCTGGGAAATTGTGCTTGCTAAGGGTTACCTGTTTGAATAAAGCGTTGTCCTGTCTTGTGGGCATTGTTCACTGACATATAAGGAAGAGGATGAAATAGTGGTTGCCAAGGAAGCAGCTTCAAACAGTGATGGAGTACTAGGTACCAGGTCCGGCCTGTGTCGGGATCCCAGAGCTAGGGAATAAAAGCGATACATGCTTATGCATCTTAGTAATACATGCTGCTTTAGTAGCTACAATAATTTCAGTGAGTCAAAAGTATTCATTTTACATATCGAGCTGCAAATGAAATTACAAATTAACTGTGCTCATCTGAACTACAAAGAAATGTAAAAGAGCTGCTTGCAAACAGGTTAAACAGAAAGGAAATTGCATTAATTTGGAAAATGGCTTATGGAAATAACATTAGGAATGTTCTTTTATAAATCTTATAAAGTGATCTGCTATTTCAAAAAGATGACATTACAAAATCCAAGGAGATTAAGGAGATAATTTGACTGAGATTAAAAGGATGATTGGCAGATGTGTAAACAGAGAGAACCTGCTTTGGTCTCCCTATGAAATGCACAGGCCTATGATTCGCAGTTTGGATCCAAAAAGACTTTTCAAGGGCTGTGAAACACTTCAACAGGCCAAGAGTCCACTGTTTGAGCCCACACATACTTCTGAGCATGATCCACGCTCTTCTTGACATTATACGTTAACAGCAAGTGTGCATTATTAAAAGTGAGAAAATTGTTTCTTTTAAAAAAATCTAGGAGCCCATGAAACACTGATACAAGAGGCCTTTCTTTTTAAGAAAGAAGAATGTTCTAGGCTCACCATGGTCATGCCCACTTTGCTGGAGTTCATGTGGATTCTTTTTCACTTTTTCCCCATACTGAATCCAAACAGATGATAATAAATGCAATATAATCCTTAGGCGTTCCTGGCACTTCCTGCTCATCATGGGATATTCAAAACTACATATTTTCAGTATGGAAATGGAAACTGAACCAAATATGCACTTTCACAGAGGAGTGTCAGGTTTTGAGTTTTTTCTTTCTTTCTAATGGGAATCGAACCCAGTGCCTCTACATGCTAGTCAGGCACCAGGATCTTGGTTCTGAAGGAGTTTATGTGGTGCAGTAGAGAGAGGGATGGAGGGAAAATGGAGTCAGGAAGAACAACTTTACTCTAGGAGTCCGGACAACACACTGAAAGTTACGGATGGGGGAGTTCTGCATCCAATTCAGGTCAAAATAAAGAACACCTATAATGCATTGGGATGCTGACCATATGAAACCACGAATAACCAAAGGTCATATTCAAACACAAGAGAGGCTTCAATTTAACATGATATCTGGCCAATAAGCTTGAATAAAAATGTTGACTTCTACTTAAATACAAAGACAAATATGAAACTCCCCAAAGATATTGAAACTTGGGTCTGAAAAATAATCTGATATCAGAGTCCACTGAACTGCAACTAATTAGAAGGCAGACAGAAGTTGACTTCAGAAAAACTAAGGTCTTGGGCATGCCCTGCTTTATTTCATAACCCAGTCATGATGAGTGACCGATGTGAAAAAACACTGGGCATTCAGTGACTGAGTCCCAAGTCACACATTGTCTAAAAACTGGGTAGCGGAGCCCCCTAATCCTGAGGAATGGCTCTTTGAAGCAAGGAACTGTTTCTCCACTCTCCTGCTTTTTTTTTTTTTTTTTTTGGAAATCAATGAGGTAGGTAGAATTCTAAGATGATGCCCAGTGCCCCACATCACTGTCTGATCTTCGAGTATGGGTGGTTCCCATGAATACAATGAGATGTCACTTCTCTGATGAGCCTGTGTGACCTGGCAAAAGGGATTCTGCAGATCCGAAACCCAGGTTGCTTTGAACTGGTAACTCTGAATTAGTCAAAGGAGAGAGAACCCAGGGGGCCTGACCTAATTACATGAGCCCTTAAATCAGAGACAGGCAGTCCGAGAGTGGAAATGTTGAGCGGACTGATGTGCAAGGAATTCTTTGTTTGCAGACAGTGCGTGGATGTTGCACAGCAAGGAATGTAGTGATCCTTAGAGGCTGAGTATGGTTCTCAGCTGTCACAGAAAAAAGAAAAGGGGATCCCACCTAACAACAGCAAGGAATTGAATTTTGCCAACAACACAGATCACTCAGAAAGGGGATTCATTTATAGCAGCTCCAGATAAGAACTCAGTCCAGCTGGTCCCTGATTTCTGCATTTGAGATCCTTAGCAGACAATCTAGGTGAGCTGTAGCCAATCTCCTGATTTACAGAACTACCAGCTATTAAGTGGGTACTGCTTTAAGCTGATGTTTTTGCGGTAATTTGTTACATGACAGTAGAGAAGGAACACAATACAGACATAGCAAGGATGCAAAAAAACAAAAATAAATGGTTTAAAGCTTGTGGGAAATTTGCCCATAACTTGATGCACTGTGTAAGGGGAAGTTCCCAAGCATGGGGCATGAGAAAGAGGCCAAACCCTGTACATGAGAAACTGTGCAGAGAAACTCATTTGATAATAAGATGTCATAGTCTCAAAGAATATGCTTTATGACCTTCTAAGGCCTTCCTACATATAATGTCTCATAACTTAAAGCAATGGCCCAACAAGTCATGTAAAGAGTACAGTATGGGTACTTGCTCCCATGTTTCCAGGTACACAGATTCTATGCAGTATGTTTATTCACATTTCCTTTCCTTGATTAACAACGGGCCTCATCACCTGAACTTCAGAGGTCATTGTGAGCACACTATTCAAAAGCTTCAGTAATGTAGTTTAGAAGTAAGTCTGTCCCCTGACTCAGACGTGCTCTCCATCCTCCCTGCTGGGCCACACTGCTGCCCACGCCAGGACGGGGAAGAGGTGGGCCAGCCCCTGGCAGCAAAGTTAAAAAGAATGGGGATATGGAGTGAACTTGCAGAAGAAACTGCTCCTGGAAGGTGGGACTCAGAACCAGAGAGAAACAACCATTCACTCAGTGAGTCCCTTGTTCTGTGCCCGAAGCCACTGCCATCACTGGGCACTGTCTAGATGCTGAGGCTATGAATGACCTGAGAAGCTTGTCCTCAGGAAACTCAGCATTTCTCCAACTTCATAAAACAAAAGGCAAAAGAGGACAGAAAAAACAAAGGGCTTATAAAAGACTGAAAGTGGGAAGATGAAGGTGGTAAGTGTTTGATAATGGGGATTATCTGCTGGATGATAATTTTTTTTAACTTAAAAAAAAAGTAAGTTTGTCCTACTTCCCAGACTGTCATTTTCTTCTATTTCCTAGATGCCAGTAATTTTAATGTGTGTGCTACGAAAACGAGGTCAGTATGGTGGGGGAGAAGCCAAGGCAGAGTCGATGAGGGGATGTGGGTAGAGATCTCTCAGGAATCGGAGCTCCAGTACAGAAAGGACCGAGGGCAGCTCATTAACACTTCTGTTGAAATCATTAACTCTGGATACAAGTTGGTTTATAGGAACATAAGAAAGAAAGAAACCCAACATAGCTCTTGTGGATAAATGCTGCAGAAGTGGATAGAAAGAACACCCTATACAAAGGACTCAGAAGAAAAAGGAAACCCTTACAAGATATCTTGTCTTCTATATGAAGTAGAAGACATTTTTTAAGGAAACGTTGGGATTCTCCAAAGAATATACTGATAGAAAAACCTGAAGTGATGCTTCTCCTTATTGGAATGGAAGAGAAAAACCAAATGATCAACTCAGTAATTAGAGAAAAGCACTGAAAAGATTCAGTATTCATTCTTGATACAAAATTTTAGCAAACTAGCAGTAAAAAGGGAGCTTCTTTGACCTGATTATGGGTACTAACTACAGCAAACTTCTTTTGCAATGTGAAACATTAGCAGCACTACCTTTAAAATCAGGGAATTGTGGAAATCAATACGGAAATATCTCAAAGAACTAGGATTAGAGGTTCCATTTGACCCAGCCATCCCTCTGTTGGGTATCTTTCCAAAAGAATTAGAAGAATCATACCACAGTAATATATGTGTACCCATGTTTACAGCAGCACAGTTCATAATAGCTAAAACTTGGAGACAACCCAAATGCCCATCAACTGGAGACAGGATAAAGAAGATGTGGTTTTTCTACAAAACGGAGTAGTACTCAGCCATAAAGAATGAGAAGCTAGAAACGTTTACAGCTAAATGAATGCACATTGAGGCTATACTCTTAAATGAAATAAATAGGACACACTTCAGTAAATACTGAATAAGTTTTTCTGGTGTGAAAAACTAAAAGTGTAAATAAGATTCAAATGGTATAACTGAGAGTGTGAAATAGGAAGAAAATGACTAAAGGGGAAGTGGGAAGGGGAGGGGAAAGGAAAGAAGGGAAAAGAAAAAAATGTGAAAAAAGGAAAAAATGGAAACAAATTCTTTGTAAATAGGGAAGGGTGAAGGGGGTGAAGGGAGGGCAGGGGGATGGGGATAAAACAAGAACCAAGACATATCATGTAAAGGTACAAGATCCCAATGATGAATGTAACTGTACTGTTTGCTTTAATGTGCCAATAAACAATGTGGGAACAAAAATCAGGGCAAGGCAAAGCTGTACACAGTCACCATTCTCGTTCATCAGAAGTCCTGGCCAGCAAAAAAAAAAGAGCATGAAGAAAAGGGTTATGGGGCCTACGCAGTAGCAACAAACAGCCAGAATATCCAGTTCTTAAAGATAAGATACTATTTTTAAAAAATTATACATGAATCAATCTCTGCATCTGTTCAAGGAATAAATCTAACAAAAGAGATATATAGTATTCATTTAATGCAAGAAGAATATTATGAAATTTTATTTAAATTCATTAAAGAAGATCTAAATAATTGAAGAAGCAACTTGTTGCATCTATGTGTGTACATATATGCACACAGAATAAGGCTAGAAGTTAAAAATGGTAGTATTTTGTAGGATTACAGACTTTTTGGAATATTTCAGTATTATGTAATTATTTTTACCATCAACCATAAATTGTATTATTTACACGGTATTTAAAATTTACATGAATTGGAGCCAGGGATGTAGCTGGGCGGCACTGCGCCTGCCTGGCAAGAGCAAGGTCTTGAGCTCGATTCCTGGTGAGAAAAATTTACATGAATTATAGCATACTATATGTAGCCTTAAAAAATTTAATAGACTACTATCCTTCAGAGCAGCATTGTCTAATTTCTCTACTGTGAATTTACATTCGTTGTATAAGTAAACCGTGCATTTCTCTTCCTTCCTGAAGTTTCTTATCTTTACCTTCTTCATCAAGGCTGCTAAAACTCTGTCCTTCAGTCAGCAAATCACGCCTCTCGTCCTTCCATTCCTGACTAACCGAGGACACAATCTCCTGTGAAGTTGCCTTTAAGGCAGCGATGGAACTGTACCATTTTTTAGAAGGTGAAGCTTTCAAAGCTAGACAGAAAGGAAAAGGGAGAGACAGACGAAAATACTTATAAAATCAGATGCATATTTTAAAATTAATATATATTATTTGACATCTTATTCGAGTAGAAGGAAAAAGCCTTTATATTTAGAAACCATGCACATATACACTGGAGATGAAACAGTGTTCTAGCTGTGTTATTTGTCCAAAATGACATGACTTTAAAATATCCTAGAATAAATGAAAGTTGAAGTTCCCAGAATTTGAAATAAAGTCTCGAGGTGAATGTTACAAGTTTTTTTTTGTTGTTGTTAAAGAATTATTTTCCCCCTCCAAACAATGTTTTTCTAGTGCTGGAGCGTCTGGGTGAACTGGTAAATGCAGATGGTGAAGTACAGAGAATTCTCATGACACCAGTTTTATTAAGTCGAGACTGGGAATTTCTACACATGCCAATGTTTAATCTTATACTCATGTTGCCTCATTTAGCTAAGGTACTTCTGCTTGCATTTCTTTTTCCATGAATTTCTACTGAAATTTCCTACTCAGTATCTTTTTTGGGTCACGGTTCTCTCAGATGTATAATTCACTCCCCATCTTTATCCGAATGGCATTTGCCCACTTTTGTAAGTGTGCTGGGAACCTGAAAGCATGAAAATGTACTCTGGCATCCTACTGTGCTGGCTAAGACTCTGACTTCAGATTAGGTATAAAGTTTGCCTCTTAAGCTGCAGCCCAATCATACCTACACTTAGATTCCCTCTTCATAATTCTTCATGGTTTAATACTGTTAAGGAATTCTTTTGGAGGAAACTGGAAGGGGAGAGGGAAGTTGAGGCTCATATATGCTTTCCTTAAATTTGTTTTTGGCAGTGTCTCTTCTCCTTTGGAGGTTAGCATAAAAGGGTAAGCTGACAGCAAATGCATTAAAATAACTGTGTTTAGCTGTGGGGATCTCAGAGCACAGACGGCACCGCTCATCTGGGGCCTTCTCATTTGCAGCTTGTGAGAACTTTATTGCAGAAGGACTTTGGGATTCACAAATGAGGCATTCTCTGTTTACCCAGAAGGGAAGGTTTGTATGTCCCTCAGGCAGCCTTACAACCATAACAATATTGTCATCATCATAAATAGTGTGTGTGGAATGCTTTGGAAGTCAACATTCACACTTCACATCTCAAATTATCCACATGTCCAAGGAAAGTCGCCCCTTTTAGAGAC
This sequence comes from Fukomys damarensis, assembly GCF_012274545.1. NCBI lineage: Eukaryota > Metazoa > Chordata > Mammalia > Rodentia > Bathyergidae > Fukomys > Fukomys damarensis. Next base: position 17,404,737 of record NW_022900943.1, on the reverse strand, counting down.
CAAGCCACAGAGACTAGAAAGACTGACTAGCTCCACATCACAGAGCTAGACAGCATGAACCCCACGAGTCTGTCCTGTTTTCTTCAGTTGTCTAATCAGAGGTTCATTTTCTGTTTAACATTCTAATTTCTGGTTAAAGTGTGTGTGTGTGTGTGTGTGTGTGTGTGTGTGTGTGTGTGTGGTGAAGCTAAGATGGGCATGGTAGCTGATAATCACAGCACTCGGGGAGGATAAGGCAGAAGAATTGAAAACTGGAGCTCAGCCCTGGTTGATTTAGCAAGATCCTGTCTCAAATATAAAATAAAAAGGGCCAGGGCTGTAGCTTAGTGCGATGGCCCTGGGTTCAATCCCCAGTACTGAAAACAAACAAACAAAAAAAACAAATGAAAAGATAAAATTAGACTTTGCTTTTCTTTGAGAAGAGATTTTGAATGTTTAAAAACTGATCAAAATTTATTTTAATGAAAACCTAAGTGGGTCACAGTTTCTTTAATTCTCCATTCTATTAACAGTGTCCAGAGCCAGAGATTTGGCTCAGTGGTTCCGCCACCTGCCTCGCAAGTGAGTTTGAACCCCGGTACCCACCCCCCAACAAACAAACGACAAAAAAAAAACAGTGTCCATCTCAGTGTCAGTCTCAATAAACACACATACACTGGCTTCTGTTGTAGCATTCTGCCTGCTTTCATTAATCTTTCATAAACTTTGATATATTACCACCTCTCAATATAGTATTTTAGGGCTTTTAAATCAGAGGATATCAGATGTGGTTTGGGAACCTCTAGGAGTCCCTGAGACCTGCTCAAAAGAGCTGAGGGGTTAAAACTGTTTTCACAATATGAAGACACTGTTAGCCTTTTCACTCTCATTCTCCCATACTTTTCAGACCCCACGTGACCTACGGTGCCTCCACTGATTCAGAAATAGATGTAAAGCTAGGGGCACAGGCCTCTAATGCCAGCAGTCTGGGAAGGCCCCTGTGTCCCTCACAAGAGATGTGAGAGACATAGCCATTTTCTTCTAAGTCATATATTAGGGATGTGGAAAAAAAGGTAAAATAATGCCTTTTTTCTTACAGTTACTTGTTTGGAAAACGTAATCAATTTTTGAAATTACTTTTATGTAAAATTTTATATTTTTTGTTAAAATTGACAGGTTACTTACAGTGGTTTCTTCTTTTTTCCCTTCGGTGCTAGGGTCAAACTCAGGGTTCTCCTGCATGCTAGGGATAAACTTTGTCACTAAACTACACCCTAGCCCCTGTAATGGTTTTCTTGTCACTTGATATGAATTAATAAATTAGTTTATAATTTAGATTGCTAATATGTGAAATACAGACAGCTACACAGAAATAAAAACTCTTCAGGATTCTGAATAATTTTTAAGAGTATGAATTGGCCCCTGGACTGAAAGTTTTGGAATTGCTTTTCTATGTCATCATGTTAAGGCTGAAGCTAATTTTCTGCAAAACAGCTATGATCAGAAGATTGGGAGCAGCACCCAGGAAGCCTGAGCGTGGTCAGAGCAGGTGACATTAGAAGCCACTTAGGAGGACTAAGTTTACGGGTGATGGCTCAGAGAGGGCTGCAAGCCCAGAAAAAGAGCAATTCTTCATTTGCTATCAGCATCAGCATATGATGAGAAACAGAGATGACCAGAAAATACATCTCTGCCAAGGCTACTGCACACCTAAGAAAATAATTCTTTTATATAAATAAAATAAAGGCAGATTTCATACTTAGAGGAATGTGCTGAGACTCAGTCAACAGATTAAAAAACTTAGATCTGAAAGAAAATCAAATATCTCAGGGACTAATGACCGGCAATCTTGGAAGGTATTTTTGGCTGCAAATTCTCTTCTTTTGACAGAACCCCCTGGATTGGTCTTTGGCTAAGCTGGGTCAGTAACACTGTAGTGTCCAGGGCCCATTCCCAGCCTTCTGTTGTACCACTTGCCTTGGCCACTTTTCAGCTTACGTACTTGCCCTTGCCGAACCTCCTATGCCCACGGTGCTTACCAGGCCTTTTCACATGTCGTTTTTTCTCCTCTCTCCTAATAAACTCTGACTTACACTTTCAGGAATTCAGTTTCATATCCTTTTCTTTGTAAAGCTCTATTTTGGAAAAAATTGGTCTTATTTCTCTTGGTGTACGCATATAAATATGCAAAAACTTTCCTAGTGCTGGCTTCCCAACATTATGAATCTGCTACATGCTCCAATCCTTGACTCAAAATAGAATTAATTTTTAAAGGCTTTCTATATTGCCAGTGCTTAGTACAGTGCTAATTTTACAATAGGTGTACAAATGTGGATCCAATGAATGCGTTAATGTTTTGAAATCTTAGAACAGTGGGATTTTTAACAAATTAATTTCATCATTATATTCTAGTCAAGAAACTCAGTTTTAGCTCTTTTGACACATTATTTGGGAAGGGAATTTCAGTGCATTTTAAACACAATGGTGACCAATATTTCCAGAAAATATAGGTCTTTGTAAAATGATTCCATTGGCAGTGTGACTCAACTGTGGGGCAGGATGAATTGATGTAAGAAAGTTAAAATAACTGACTTCAAAATGAAACTTGAAGATCAGGTACTATTTTCTTGTAGACAGCAGCAGAGCCTCCACTTACAAAGAAAGTTTGCACTTAGGCAGGCAGTAGGGGGTTTATAGTAATCACAGCTGCCAAAATCATTTTCAAGTTCTGTTGTAAAGTGTCGACCTTACTGGTTCCCCTGCTGCCTTTTGGTGGACGCAGTTCACAATTCCATCTGTTAATGCACTGTGTGCCAGACAGTGAGTGACTGGATGCCTGCTGTGCGCCTGGATATGTGCTGGGTGCTGAAAATATATTCACATGAACCAAAGAGCTACAGCAGCTAACCACAGAATGGTAAGGACTACGGAGGCACCAGCTAAACCGAAAGCTGAAGGAAGAACAAGGGAAGGGTAGCAAGAATTTGGAAGCCAAGGGAGGAGAGTGCATTGAGATGTGGGGACATCGTGGAATTTGGGATTTGGGAGGACAGCAGAGGGCTCAGAGGCGCCGCAGTCAGGAGGAGAGAGTGTGGGGTGGAATGCTATGGGAGAAAGTTACAGGGGAGAAAGAGAGGCCAGCACACGAGGGAAGCCAACTCCAGGACTCCACACTCTAGGGAACCCACGGAAGTTCCCCTCCCCCAAATCTCTTATTGTTCTTAGCATGGAAGAGTTTTAACAGGAAATCTCTAAAAGCAGATTTATATTTTAAACTGGTTTCTTTGGCCACAGTGTGGAAAGACTGGATTGGATGGGGATGTAACTAGAAGCACACAGACTCGTATGTGGGGGGAGTGGCACAATTTTACTTTATGCCAAAAATAAAGAAATAAAAACCTCAAGCCACAGTGGTGGAGGCAGGAGTGGCACTGTGACAGAAGGGGACAACCTTCTGCTGTCTTAGAGCGGAAGCCTGTAGGTGCAGGTGTGGGGCAGAATGTGAGTGGAGGCCAGGGATGACGGCAGCACTTGCAAAGTGAGTCGCGGGGTGAGTGGGAGTGGTGGAGGCCAGGGCTGCTATGCTGTCCGGAAAGAGAGTGGGCTTTGTGAGAGGAAGCAGTCAGATTACAGTGGACCCTCACCTGGACTGGCCTCATCTGGACATACAAACAACTGTGTTAATGGGGTTAACAGAAGATTTATCTACCTCTTGTTATCTGTAGTGTGTACCCAGGTAAATGTCCAGATCTCAGCCGTACTGACTTAGTTATAATCAATCAGCCCTCAGGAACCGATCAAGTTCGTAAGTCAAGGGTCCACTTTAAATTCTGGGCATGCTGAGATTGTGGAATTGCTAGCACAAAAATGTGAAAGTTGACAGCTGTTCCTCACACATAGGTCGATTATCTAGATAGAATATATAAAGAACTTTTAAAAAAATTAGACCTCCCAAATTTAAAGACCCTACCCAAAAATGGGCATCTGAAATGAACAGACATTTCTCAGACAAAAAAGTAGAAATAGCAAATAAACATATGAAAAAAATGTTCAACATCACTGGTCAGGGCCAGGGATTTAGCTCAGTGATGCCGCGGCCTGCCTCGCAAGCGCAAAGACTCAAGTTCGACCCCCAGTACCAAACAAACAACAAACAAAACAAACATTACTGGTCATTGGAGAGATGCAAGTGAAAACAATGCTGAGATTCCACCTCACCTAAGAAAGAATGGCTGCTATCATGACATCAACCAATAACAAATGCTGGTGAGACTGTAGGGCAAAAGGAACCCTGCCTGCACCACTGTTCATGGGAGTGTAGACTGGGGCAGCCACTGTGGAAATCAGCACAGAGATACCTCACAGAACTAGGATCAGAGGTCCCATCTGACCCAGCTATTCCCCTGTGGGGTATCTTCCCCAAAGAATTAAAAGAACTGTACCACAGCGATACACATGTATCCATGTTCACAGTGGCACAGTTTGTAATAGTTGTGACTTGGAAACAGCCCAATTGCCCATGAACTGGAGACTGGACAGAGAAAATGTAACTAAAAAAAAAAAAAAAAAAAAAAGGAGTACTACTCAGACATAAACAAAGAGAAATTAGAAACATTTACAGCTAAATGGATGCACATTGAGGCCATACTCTTAAGTGAACTAAATAGGACAGATGTGTAAATACCAAATTGTTTCTCTGGTGTGAGAAAATGGAAGTGTAAATAAGGAATAAAAGATAATGTGAAATAGAAAGAAAAGGTCCAAAGGGGAAGAAAGTAGGAGGGGTTGGGGAAAGAAAAGGAGGGAATGGAATAAATGTGAGAAAAGGAAAAAATGAAAAAAAAGTCTTTGTAAATAGGGAGGGATGGAAGGGCTGAAAGGAGGGCAGAGGAATGGGGGAAAAATAAGAACCAAGATATATTATGTAAAGGTACAAATGTCCAATGATGAATGCCATTATATTGTGTACCCTAAATGTACCAATAAAATTAATTTAAAAAGTGGGAAGGTTGAACAGGCAAGGGGATGTGTTAGAGGGGTGGAGAGGGAGTTGTAAGTCCACAAGTCATAACTGAGACCTTCGAGGAATGGAAAATTACCGAGAGAGCTATGAAAGGGGAAGAGACTAAGTCATAGCCTGGAACCTGGTAAACACCTACATATAAAGGCAGGGCAAAGATGAGGAGCCACGGAAGGTCACCAAGAAAGCATAGAGGCTGGAAAGAAACCAGGGAAGTCTTGAGTCTGAAAGACAAGTGAAGAGAGTTTCACAGTCAACCAACATCAGTTGTTTCGCACACTGTACAAATGAGACTGAGAGTCGTTAAATAGTTTGAACAATGATTGTTGGCAACTTCAAACAAAACATTTCAGTGGAGTGGTGGAATCAAAGGCCAGTGAGAGTACAGGGAAGACTGACAAGAAATAAGGTAAAGAGAAGCCGCAAGTGAGCCCAACAAGCACAGTATGACTGTGAAGGAATAGAAGGATGCACCAAGAATGGGGGGGGGAGCAGAGATGCAGGGTTGAGAAGGTTTGATTTTAAGTTATAAAAGAACGGATAGACTGAAGGCTGAGCTACATGGCCCCAAAGGGTGACAGTTAAGTTAAAGCTATCCAGATGTGGAGGAGTTCTCTAGAGGGATTTATTCTGGACATCAAGGAGAAGACAGGACCCAGCACACGTCATGACACCCTTCATTAGTAACAGAGGCATACAGTAGGTACAATATATTACTACTGTAGGAGCTGGGGGTACCGCTATGAGCTTACAATCCAATAAAGACAGGATTTAAGAGAAATAACTAAAATCTATAAGACACAGAAGTAAAACGTACAGTATACTAGATCATGACAAATGTTAAGGAAAAAAATAAAGCAAGGAAAGTAGATGGGAAACAATTTTTTTCTACTGTGGCAGGACTACAAGCATTATCATTACCAACCATGAAAATGTCACAAAATAAATACAAGCTGTGCTTAAATGTGGAAACGACTTTACACCACACAAGTACTGGGTAAATACTCAAATATGTGGAGGTAAACAAGGTTAGTTGTACCTTACTTTATCATCAAAATAAATAACACAAGGATTAATGAAAAAATTAAAGGTCTGTAAAAAAGTGAGTAAGCATTTATGTTACTTCAATGTTAAAGTTCTTCATAGCCATAAAAATGATTTGGTATAGAAAAAATTCCACTTATAATAACATTTTAAAAAATGAAGTACCTAGGAATAAAAGAAAACTGCAACTTGTACACTGAAAACTAGAGTTGAAAAAAATTAATAAAGTCCTAAATATAAAAAAGATATATAGGTCCAGGGATATAGCTCACAAGCACAAGGTCCTGAGTTTGATCCCCATTACAAAAAGAAAAAGAGATCGCTCAAGCGCCAGGAAGAAGCCTGGGCCCCGATCCACCGTGGGAAGGAGAACCACGCCTGCTCCCGACCCAGCCGCCATCACTCAAGCGCCGGGAAGGTAGTCGCGGGGGTGCCCCTGAACCCCCATAAGCCCCCCCAACCGCACTCTCAGACCTCCTGACTGTGCCAGTCTTTGGACCCACTCTGCAAAGACAGAGGTGGTCATCAAGGGTATTTTTCTGAGTTCCCAACTTTGAACATCCATTATATTATTATATT
>NW_022900943.1:17339894-17397675 GCF_012274545.1 Fukomys damarensis | reverse complement strand
TTTTAGTTTTATTTTAGGATTCCCTATTTTTAATGTTCATACAGAGATTTCTTTAACTGAAATACCGAATAGTTTCTTTGGTGTGAAAAACTATAATAGTACACAGGATCCTAATGAGACAATTAATAATGTGAAATAGGAAGTAAAGGGCTAAAGGTGTAAGGAAAGTGGGAAGGGTGGGGGAAAGGTAATAAGGGAGAGGAAAAAAATATGAGAAACTGAAAAAATGGAAATAAAGTGTTTGTAAATGGGGAGGGAAGGAGGGGGTGGAGGAGGGCAGGGACAAGGGGAAAAATGAGAATCAAGACCTGTCATGCAAAGGTACAGAATCCCAATGATGAATGTAATTGTACTGTATACCTAGATTGTACCAATAACCTCAATAAAAAGAAAAAAAAAAGAAAAGGGGGAAAAGAGAAAGATATCGCATATTCATGGAATAGAAGATATAATATTGTTGGCAGTACTTCTCAGAATGATGTACACATTTAACAAAAACAAAAAATGCTTTGTTTCTTTTTTATAGAAATTGACAAGATGGTTATAAATTTCAAATGGAAATACAGTGGCCTCAGAATCCAAAATTGCTTAAACAATCTGAAAGATGACAGCTGAAAGAATCATACTTCCTGATTACAGAACTTAACAATACAATGCTGAAATAACCTAGACAGTATGGCACTGGCAGTAGAAAAGGCATACTGATCAGTGGAATAGAATCAAGAACCCAGAAATAAATCTGTACATTTGCAATCAGTTGATTTCTAACAAGGGTAGCAAGGTAATCCAATAGGGGAAAAGTACAGGCTTTTCAACAAAGGGTAGTAGGACACTGAATACACTCATGCAAAAAAGCAAAGATGAATCCTATTCCACACCATATACAAAAAATTAAATTACAGACCCAAATAAAAGAGGTAAAACTGTAGAGCCTTTAAAAGAAAACATGGAAGTAAGTCTTTATGACCTTGGATTAGATAGTGCTTTCCTAGATGACACCAAATTATGAATGACAAAAGAAAAAAATTGGACTGCATCAAAATTAAGATGTTTTTGTGCTTCAAATACTACTGTCAAAAAAAGGAAAAAGAAAATCTGTAACATGGAAGAAAATATTTGTGAGATATATATCTAATAACAGACATGTTCAGAATACTTAAATAACTCTTACAACTCAACAACAAAAAAGACAAATGACCCAACTAAAAATAGACAAAAGATTTGAAAAAACATTTACCCAAAGAAAGATATAAATTGCCGATAAGCACATAATATGGTGTTCAACATCATCAGAAGTGAGAAAACTATACTTCAGAACCACAGCAAGACACTACAGCACTTCATTGCAGATGGCCACTAGGATGGCTAAAACAAAAAAGATAGACAGTAATATATATTAATGAGGATGGAGAGAAATTGGAACCCTCAGATATTGCTGGTGGAACTGTAAGATGTAGCTTCTTTAGAAAAGAGTCTGGACATCTCCTGAAAATTGTACACAGTTATCTTCTGGTCCTATAATTTTGCTACTAGGTTGTACCCAAGAGATACAAATACATATCTACACAAAACTTTGTACATTAATGTTCATAGGAGTATTGGTTATAACAGCCAACAAATGGAAATATCCATCAACTGACAATAGGTAAAATATATTGTTTTTATATAATGAAATACTCAGTGATAAAAAGAATAAAGAATGGATACCACAGTATAGAAAAGTATTGAAAATATTTTGTTAAGTGAGAAAAGTTAGTACAAAAGTTAATCACATATTACATGGTTCACATGAAATATCCAGAATTGGTAACAGCACAGAAACAGCAAGTAAATGTGCAGTTGTCAGGGACTGGCAAGGGGAGGAATGGTGAGTGGTTATTAAATGGCTACAGGGTTTCTTTTTTAGGGTAATAAAAATGCTCTAAAATTAGATAGTGGTGATGACTGTATAGCTCAGTGAACATAGTAAGAACCAAAAAATTGCACACTTTTAAAAGGTCTTTTTGTGGTAGTGAATTTTTTTTGACAAATCCTATAAAAACAGACAATGAAATAAAAAAGGAAAAAATTCAATAAATTTACTGTTTAACAAGTAAGACTTGTTGGGGCCAGGATTTAGCTCAATGGCGCTGCACCTGCCTCGCAAGCACAAGGTCCTGAGCTCAATCCCTCGTACCAGGGGAAAAGAAAAAGAACTAAGGCTTGTTACCTTAAATACATGACAAGGCACACAAACTAGGAAAAATGTGTAGCATATGCTCTATACTTTTAATTTATATTCTACTAAGGAAAAAGAAGACCTCCCAAGATATGGAGTCCTATGGAGGAGTCTCCCAAAGGCTGGGACAGTGAAGAGCTACATCCTTCATAAACTACCAATTTCTGGCAAGGAAGCTTATGTTTGCTACCATAGCATAAGGTTCAAGGAGGTCGAAAATCTCAAAAATCTGAATGCAAGCTAGTATTTACACAGGCTTGCAGTCTGAATAAATACAACTTTATGGTTCATCTTAGGCAAACAAACAACAACCCTGACGCACAGAGTATCTAATTTATAGTGGTCTCAACTTGACAGTAATTTTAATATACCATTGAGAGAGTCAAATGTAAAAAATGTTTTTCTCAGAATAAGGTAAAAAGGGGGTTATATCTTTAATATGTAGATCTCATATAAATCATTTGGAAAAATAATAAACACCCAATATAAATGGTCAAATGTTATGAAAGTCAATTCTCAAAGGAATTACAAAGGACTATTAAACATGAGTAATAGCTGAACCTTACCAGTACTCAAGAAATGCAAAACAAAACTATCAGATAATATTTTTTACTTATCAGAATGGCATAATTTAAAAAGCATGTGCTGGCAGAGGACTAGTAGAAGACAGACCTGTGGGAGCCTTCAGTGGTACAATTCCTCTTGTAGTGATGTGCAGTTTAGTACCCTACCATTCCTTCTTGGAACCTATCCTCAATAAATAAGCCCTAATTTAGATGCAGCGTTTATCTGAAAATATTAGTTAGAAAAGGAGAGACTATATAACTGTCAAATATGGAAAGAATGGTAAAATAGATTATAGCACACTTACACAATTTTAACGTTGTATTACAATTTTAAATGATGATCTTGTAGAATGCTCAAGGAGATGGGAAGCTGTTTATGGTACGCTATGTGAAAAGCTGAGGACATATAGTTAAAATTATAAACCGTGTTACCATTTTTTTTCCAGTGCTGAGGACTGAATCTGGACTCTCACACATGCTAAGCATTCGCGCTTGTCACTGAGCTGTGCCCACTGAGTACTGTTCTACTTGAATTCATAAAGCACCTAAAGACTGGTAGGAAGTACATACAAATATTAGAAGCGGATGTCTCAAGGTTGTGGGATATTGAGTAACTGTCATTGTTTTATTGTATCTTTCAAACTCCAATAACTATTATAAGAAAAATCTGTTCTATCCAAATGTAAAATATGAACATTCTATGTTTTCATTTTTTGTGGATGGCAAGATTTTCTTTGGGGTTATAAAATTGGACATAGAATAAACAGTAACATAAAAATGTGTATAATAGTTATTTTATCCTTTCACACAGTTTAAAAACTTACTGAATAATACCATATATTTATTATAGAAAATGTAAATAAATATTAATATAAGGAAAAATAAAATTCCACATAATCCTTTCATTTGAAATATTTATTATTAATTTTGGGCTTAGTTTGCTTTTCTTTTTCTAATTATCAAAGCTTTGAAGTTAAGATGCTGATTTTATATTTTTCTTCTTTCCTAAACAAAGGACTTTATATATATATATAAGTTTCTCTTTTAGAGCTACCTTTGCAGGACCCTATACATTTTTGGTATGGGCATTTTCACTTTGTCTTTGAGTTTTTCAATATCCCTGTGATTAACCTATCAATAGTTTAAGAGTATATCATTTAATTTTCACATATTTGTAAGTTTTCCAGTTTTATTCTTTATTGATTCATTCCACTGTGATAAAAAAGATACTTCATATGACTTTATATTTTTAATTCACTAAGTTTGGTTTGTGGCCTCCATGGTCTATCCTGCAGAATGTTCCATAGAAATAACCACTGTTCATAGTTTTATATGTCTCATTAGAATTTTGCTGTGCATTTAAGGTACACAGATGGATAACTATACATATGTAAGTAAATCTATATTCACATGACTAACTGTATCTCTAATACATTTCCATTGGTTGCATACTATCCCATTATTTGATTATACCATAATATATTTAACTAATATATTACGTGATTGGACATATAGAAATACTAATTTTTTTCACCAAAGAATAGGGTAATGATTATTAACATCAATTAAAACTTGATTGGGGTACTTAACCATAACTACTATGTGATTACTAATGCAAAGGAAAAAAAGTTTCAAATTCTTCCAATAAAAATCGTACACAGATAGTAAAGTCAGCAACTAAATACTACAAGAAATTTTCATACTGATCTTACCTTGAATTTTCTTGAAAACTCTGGAATTCATAAACTTTAGAAATCTGTCTGCATAAAAACTTGGTCTATGAACTGAAACAGTGTCCTGAAAAGACAAAGCAAGGACCACAGAATTACCTCTTGAGAGCTCAGCTCAAGTCAGAACAAGATCCCTGAAAGTGGTTCTCTGCAGCCACTGTTCTGAGCCAAAGTGGTCATGAGCTATTAAGAGCAAGATTTTTTTTGTCATGGGAGGCCCAGGAGCCTGGGTGGGGAGGAGGGCAAAAACCCTATCCAAACCAAGACTCCAGATACTCAAGGTAAACTGGAGCTTTAGTGGACAGGAGAGATGGCCAGAGGACTCTGCTACATCAAGAGATAGCTGCCCTGTAATCCTAACACTGGGTCCTGGGAGGGGCTTTTCAACTCTGGTTTTCATAGGTAGCCAGTGTCTGCGGTGTCATTGGGAAAGGAGGGCAGTGTTCTTAGCCATAGATAAAAATCGGGGACATAAATAAATAGAACAACTCTAATTTAAGAGTGACAACTCAGATAAAAGTGTTCTGGCTTCAGCTCCAAGAGACAAGGTGAATAGACACTAGGAGGATTCCTAGGAGATAAGGCTAAAGCAATACTGATAAAACAGAGGTGAACTGTTAGGTCTTCTCTCCTGCTGGGCAGGACTCTTTGAAACTGAAAGGTCATTTTACTATAAATCTAAGAAAGAGAATAGAAGAATGAATGGATTGTCTTTGTTTATTTAATAAGCAATTATTGGCTATTCAAGTTGTATATTTCTACAAATAGTAAATTTGCTTATAGGCATAACATTCCATTTTGAGTTCAAGTTTATGGATTCCAAAAGGGAAATTTCTAAAAATTTAAGTTTAGATGCTATAAAGTGCCACCAGTGGGGATGGAAAACAGCAACAACAACAACAACAAATAAAACAATACATGTTGGAGTAGGAGTTAGGAGACCTGGTTCTGCTGTGAGTTCTAACTCTGAAAGGTTGTGTGATCCCAGGAAAAGCTACAGACTCAGGGGCTCAGTTTTTTCATCTGTGAAACTGGGTGTATAGTAGGCAGGATCTGTAACTCTGTCATCAGCACATGAGGAAGGACACAGTATGCACAGTCCCTCTTTGGCATGTTCTAATGGTCCTCCCAACTCCTGCAAGGCTATGACATGGCAGAACATTTACTCCTTGTGTCATATTCCTTGGTGCAATATGCACGCTCCCCAGGATGCTGGGCGTTTCTGCCTGAAGTGGACATCTTCTCATAACAGTAATTTGGACATATCAGTAGACTGTAAGGAGTATCTGCAGATGACTGACACATAGCTTTGGCCTTTAAAGGAGTTCCATTCTTATTCTCTTTAGTATGAAGAAACACTGTCTAAATAAAGGTCACATTTGTAAACAAACAAAAATAAGACTTGATTATTGCCTGTTGTCACAAATGTATAGTGAGCTCAGAGATTTTCTAAAACAACAACCAAATATAAAAAGAGAAGATGTGTTTTAAGTAGAGAAAGGTGGGTCTCAGAGAAACATCTGGTCCACCCAGGACTGGTCCACTGAGATCAGAACTCTCACTGGGTAACAGGGAATGGAAGTCATTTCAGCAAAGTGCAGAGATGGAATGTAGGGAAATGATGGAGGAGCAGGTGTGTTTGCTCTCTTTCCCTTCCGTGTTCAAGGTACTACACTGTTCCTAAAATTGACTTACCATCTTGCACTTTTAGGACAAATCTTTGATCTGAATAAGCCTGAGGTTACTTCTTGGAACCAAATTTGTGAGCCTGTTGTTCATAAGTGCATTTTGGTAGAGGTCTGCCCTTAGCCCACAGACAAAATACAGATCTTTCAACAGCCTTAATCTTTCCAGTGCCTTTAAAAAGAGTCCTCTTTTTTCTCCCCTTTATCTCATAATTGGGGTCTTTGCATTTCACACAGAAATAACCACCACTTTGCTGTCCTGGCTGTCACATGGCCAGGAAGTTGGATGTCATCTATTTGAATAACTATTCAAATTTATGTGTTTTATGTTCTCAGATCTGGACCATCGTGCTAGCCTAAGATTCTGAGCTATAAAAACCTTTGCTCCTCTCTTACAGTCCAGTGATACAGTTTCCCAAACACACTCAGAAGTCTAAGAAATCAACACACACAGTTTAACAAGAAACAGAAGTCACCTACCCCATCGTACACAAGAGCTTTCCATGAATGTTCTAACTTCTTCATTAACCTAAATATAAATGGAAAAATAACAGTAAGAATGCAAAACCACTCATCCTTGGTAAATTTTCCAAGACATTTTTGGACTGCTTTTGAAATAAAAAAAAAAAAAAAAGGCCACTTCTCAAAATTTCTCACCTATATGATTGTAGAATGTCAATAATGCCCATAAATAAAAGTAATTTTTCTCCTTTATGGCTTTTAGCTGGAATGCCTCCCATTCTGTTGATAGGACAAAAAAAGAACATGCATTATTACATAAGTATGGAAAGTTAAAAATCAGTTTAGATAGACTGAAAATAAATATACTGAAGAGTTGTGGGCAGTGTCCTCCTTCCCTGTCTTTCTTTGCTAACTTTTGCATTAGTTAATGAGTCTTCCTGGGAATCCAGAATCATGAGCTTCCCCACAGAGGAGAATAGTACCAGGGCTGTCAACTCAGAATAGCGGATGGGAAGAATTCAATTTTTTTAAAACCTGCTTTTAAAAATGCGATACTTTTTTTTTTTTCTGACAATGTCTACTGTGGTATTTTTATGAAACAAAGAAAAGCACACTGAAGAAAATATCTAACAATTCCATTTCCACAGCGACACTAATTAACATTTGATTCCTCTTTCTAGTATGTGGGTATGTTAATCTACAAAGGAGATTATTTACCATGTTTTATAACCTGAATTTTTTACTTGGCTAAACAATAACTATTTCCTCATATTCAGTAGCAAAGTGATTTTTAAGAGCTGTGTAGTAGTTCATCATACATACACAGATTACTTTGTTCAACTGATTATTGAACATTTAGTTGGCATTTTAAGCAAGGATTAGAAGATTTCATATGTGTTAATTTTCTCCAGAAAAATGAAATATTCTTGTGGCTTAGTCATTGTTAGAGAATCCTAGAAGGTAGATGCTTATGGCCACAGACAATAATTTCTTTTTTTTTCGGTCCCCTTGCTCACTGGTACGCACATATGATGTACTTCACATTTTCAGTGATTTTTACTGGTTACAACTGTTTCTGTTGTTAGTATTCACTCTATACAAACAAATTAATCCTGGAGCCACTATTACATCTGGCTTAGATGAAAGACCACATCTGCCAGCGTGCAGGACTAGATCAACAGAATTCCTTTATGTAGATAAAAAACTCTGTATTGTGAACATCATTCCTATCTAGTATTTGCTTAGATACACATTTATTCAAATCCAAAGTTTATTCTTCCCTCTTATGGCAGATGTTTTGAATATGTAGTAAATAGGGGTAAAAATATTTTCAGCCATTGTTAAAAAATAGAGCCATCTGAGAAAAGAAACCATGTGGGCGAAAGAGTAACAGTGACTCAGGAAACGGCCCCTCATCTAGTTATCCACGTATACACAAAGGCTGGCTCACTTCAGTTTGGCACCAAGCGGGACTCCATTGCCAGGTGCCTCCTCAGGTAATGGGGGATGTGAGTGCAGGTAACGACCCAGGGATGTGGCTGTCCTAATCAGGTGTGTAGCTATACTTACGTGTCTGCATTCTCTGCAATGATCCCATCTCCAGGCTTCCCTGGACCCTGGATGGATTCCATGGCTGTGGAGTAGAGGACTTTCTGCATCCCAGGCCGCTTTGCATCAGGCACGTTCTGTGAGAACTCCTCTTCTTTGTCTTTAAGGGAATGGTCCAAGATGTGGATTCCCAGCAAAAGGCTGTAGTCCATGATCTTGAAGCTTTCCAGCACCTGAGAGAGAAAAAGAATCAGGCGATCAGTCAACCCAAATGGCATAAGTCTCATGTGCACAGAACCAGAGGGCCCTATATATGCAGACATACTTCTCCTGTATAGCTGCTGTGGAATGAAGGAGAGGAAAATTCAAAATAAAAACATTTGAAATTATTATTAGGCTACAAGCAGAAAGGACTATCACAGGGACAGCAAGATGATTTATGCCAATCTAAAGCAAGTATCTTTTCTTGACGTTCTATGAAATTTTACTGAACCCTTCCCATGTGCCAGGTATAAAGTACCTCACTTGAATTCAATCCCTACAACAACCCTATGAACTAGATACTATTACTGTCTATACTTTATAGATGAAAAAATCAGGACAAGGGAATAAGTAATCTGCTAAATAACATACTCAGCATGTAAGTGATAGAGGCCCAAGGGATCAATTCTGGCATCCACACTCTCAATAAGCACCAGGGTAGGGAAACTAACAAATAGTCTGAAAGTTTGTACCTTCGTCAACGTGAAGACCCAGTTGCAATATGTTTTTGCCTGGAATCTATTTAAAAAATCCTAATTTTGCTGAGTTTAGTGGTCTCCTTTTCAAAGCCAATCTTTCAAAGTTGCCATTCATTTCCCTGTAGCAAGTCCTTTAAAAACAGACAGTCCCACTGTAATTGACAATGTGAAACAGGAAGAAAAGGGCTAAATGTGTAGGGAAAGTGGGAAGGGTATGGGAAAGGTAATAAGAGAAAATTGAAAAAATGAGAAAATGAAAAAATGGAAATAAAGTGTTTGTAAATGGGGAGAGGAGGAGGGGGCAAAGGGAGGGCAAGGACAAGGGGAAAAAATGAGAGCCAAGATGTCATGTAAGGGTACAAGATGCAGTAATGAATGTAACTGTACTGTATACCTAAAATGTACCAATAAACTCAATGAGGAAAAAAAAAAACAGACAATCTCAACCAAGAATAGGACTTAACACTTAATTGTCCACTCAGCAGACAATGTGGAGGTGAAAGAATTAAAAACATTTGGATGCAGCCAGATAAAGACAGAAATGCCCCAGATCAAAATGCTCCAGATCAAAAATGACATGGAAAAAGACTAGATAAAAATCTGTCAAAATGGCTTTGGAGCACAGGGGTCTTTGACACTCTGGACCCTGCTTGGATGGAGAAAGAATATTCAGAAAGAGTGCCTGGAAACTGGGTGTTTTCCTCTATGAAAATTATTTTTTGACTAGTTTGTATATGACTTTGTAGTACCTGGCATTTGTCACACAAAGCTCAGGAAATCAAAGTGGCCTAGAAAGTAACACAATCCTGGTTGGCAGAATAGCCATTTTGATAATTCATCACGAGTCACTCCTCACAGTGGTTGAAAGACTAGAGGTGCTAACTAGAAGGAAACCTCCAGAGCTATGCTTCTGAAAACAAAAATTTCCTAAAAACAACAAAAATGTAATGCATTTCTAGCCTACTTGCCAGTGTCATCTGGCAAATCCTAATTTCTTTAAAAGCTCTGGATTCGTGGGTATCCAATAGAATTGCTTGCCTCCAGCACTGCAATCCTGGCCATTGGATCTAAAATTACTGCCTCATAACCTGTATGCAAAACAGCCCCATTTTTAACCAGCAAAAATATACATCTTGTGCTTTGCATAATCTCCATAGTACCCATTTGTAAATATTTCCTCCAAAACAGTAAACGGGCTTCAAAAGCAAGTTCTAATCAGACTCTGTGATAGCACTGTGGATCTTCCTAAACAACATCCAGAATAATTTACTCAAGCTATAATTGATCAAGGTTGGAAGGCATTTCTGAGGCCATCCTATTTATTTCATTTCTTTTCTTTTTTCTTTTTTGGTATTGGGCTTGAACTCAGGAACTTGGACTTGCAAGGCAGGCAGCATCACTGAGCTAAATCCCCAGCCCTCATTTACTTCATTTTCCTCTGCAATGTAGCCACAAATTAATTGCTTTCTTTATAAAACATTTTTAAAAATTTTTTCAAGCAGTGTTCAACCTAAACCGGTTTGTATTTGCAGTCTCTTGTTGCCCACAGACACACCAAAGAGACCTGTGCACTCTGTGAGAGGAAGTTAGGCTGTGGCCCACCATAACTACTGGATAAAATAAGAAACTATCCTGTTAAGTAGTCAGATATTTTGGGAGGTTTATTTTTCTTAAAAAAATATCCTTCATAGAGAGAAGAGTAGCAGTTACAAGAGCCTGGGAAGATGTGTGTGTGTGTGTGTGTGTGTGTGTGTGTGTGTTGTGTGTGTGTGTGTGTGTGTGTGTGTGTGTGTGTGTGTGTGTGTGTGTGTGTGTGTGTGTGTGTGATGTGGGATGGAGAAAGTATGCACACAGGTACGTACAGGTGTGCATTTTATAGGAGGAATGAATTCTAACGTTTGAAAGAAAGCACAGCAAAATAACTATTAAGTAAGAGATCTACTAATTATGTATTTCAGCTAGAAGAAAAGATTTTGAATACTCCCAATACAAAGAAATGTCTGAAATGAAAGATATCCCAATCACTCTGATGTAATCATTATAGGTTGCATACATGTAACAAAATGAAATACCATATCCCACAAAATGTACAATTACCATGTGTCAATTAAAAATTAAAAATATATTATAAAAGGAACCTTCAGGGCAGAGCACAGAGCTCAATAGTTGTGCATTTGCCTAGTATGTACAAGGCCCTGGCTTCCATCCCCAGCAGCACTGCAAAAACAAAAACAAAATAAACAAAACCAAACCCTTAAATTGGTTTGCCAGGAAAAGTACTAAATTATCCTCAGGAGATCAAGGCTCCTACTTCCAGAGTGAAAGTCATAAAAAACAAGTTGTATAACTGCTGCGTGAAAAGTTGACCTCTACAGTGAAGGGTTTTGGTTAGGCAAAATCACCATCTACAAAAAAGTTAAGAAACAAAAAGATAAATATATATGCATATATTTAAAATTTAGAAACCTTTGTAATGACAAATTCTGGGAACATATTTTAATCACATATTTTTAAAGAGTTGCATAAATTAAGAACATAATTCTCTAATTTATATCCTCAAGTTCTTTGATTAAAGGAATTGATAAATCTGCCAAAAACTTAAGATATATGTTGCAATACTGTGCGATATGATGGGCTTTTCAGTTTGTCATTTCTGGAATGTCTGCCTGATCTCACAGTTGCTGGAAGATTCTGTTCCTGTACATTTGCCATTCAAAACACAAGTTACAATGCAAATACAGGTGCCTTTCCATTTAGTTTGGGCAGTATTTACTTCCTCACTTGCAAAGTAAAAAAACAGAAATCATTCCCAAAGCTACATAAAACTGGAAGCAAGATGGAATACTGTAATGCTTTTATTGTCAAAGTCAGGTATGTTTCCTTTCCCCTAGCACTATTTTATAAGTGATTAGTATCAGTGGAATGCATACTTGAAATACTGGGTAGTATTTCAGCAGTCTAAGTAAGAGCTAATGATATTTGAAAGAAGCAAGGCTAATATAGGAGTATGAAGCAAAGTAGGCAGATCTGAAAATCTTTCAGAGGTAGATTCCACTACCATCTTTCTAAAGATAATTGCTAAATTGTAATCTTTGCTTTGATCTTTTCCTCAGCTTCACCCCTATATATTCCAGTGGGTTTCTTGACACTTCTGAACTTCTATGCATGGCCATACTGCAATCTAAACTTTTACTTTGGCCCAAAGTGAGTCTTTCTTGTCACTTCCTATTTTTATTTGAAATTACTCTGATGTGGATTTCAGATTCCATGACTCCTTCCTTTTTCTTTTCACAAAGTTGCCCAGTTCTACAAGCTTCTATTTTCCAGACATCACTCCCCACACAGCTTGATGAACCGACTTCCATTTTCCTTTTGGATCCACTCCTTACCCCTTGGCTGACCAGGTCACACCACACCCCTACTCAAAGCCTTCAGACTGTTGCCATTGTTTGGTGCCAAGGACTCAGGTTGACATTGAAAGTCCTGGCTACCATGGCCCCAGTCAATGACTCTGTTATTTAATACAGCCTAGGAGAGCCTTCCAGGCTACTCAGACTCAAATTTCTTACTTACCCTTAAATGTGCTCAAAAGATGTAAGTCCTAGTGTTTTTATGTGGTTTCTTCCTGAGAGTTTGTACTATTTGTTCAAAGTCTAACTCAGTCGTCACCTCCACAAAAATTGCACTAATGATTCAACAAATTGTTGGAACTATTCTTCCTCTCTGAAAACCCAAGCACATTATTAATGCCCCTCTGTGGTATAAAACTCAACCTTAGTTTCATCTGCATTTTTTCCTATGACCACACAAAACTGGCTCATCAAAGGATTGTTTTACTTTGTGCTTCCTACTGTGTCCTCTGAACATAGTTGGAATGTATATTTGTTACATGGGTTTCTATGTGTATAAGCAAGTAAAATCCAAAATATTTAGTAGCAAAGAATGTCTAACACTATACTCATGTCTCAAAAAGTAAGGCATGCTTATAATGTCTAAGAAAAAAATTTCAGCCCTGAAAACATTGTGATTATGTGTCATGTTGTCAGAAAAACAAAGTTAAAAGTCTATAATGTTTTCCAGCCTACTTGCATTACAGGTATTTTATACACAATGGGCCCAGGGCAAAAATCAACATAATATTTACAGACTTTTAATTGACACTTAAATGGCAGGTAAAAGGCAAGTGGTTTTGCTATAAAATAGGCTACACATTGAGTCCAGCAAGACTATCACATTTCTCTTTAAGAATCTTTTGCTAAGACAACATGTCACAGATGGGGTCAACTACAAAGACTCTTTAATCACCCAAGGTGCTGGCCCTAAGACAGAGCTCTGTTTTGGAGTATACCTCAGAGCTTCTTTAGTTTCCCTGGTCTTTGTCTGCTTTCCAAACCATCAGAAATGCAAAGTTAAGTCAGCATAAGGCTGAGAAAGGATAATTATTGGATGGATCCAAAATATCTTTGAATACAGCTGCATTCAAAGATTGGTATTCAGCACCAGAAGATACTAAGAGTGGTAAACACAATGAAACTCAAGCTCTCCATAAGTTCTTATGCAAAATGGAGAAAGATGATGGTGATTTTAGGAGGAAAAAAGATGCTTTATCAATTGAGAATTAAGCAAGTATGGTTTTTAATAATTTCCCAGGTCACGGGGTTTCTTAAAAAACTAACCTAATCAATAAATATTTTATTGTGTGCCTTCTATGTGTCAGGCACTCTCTCATTTAAAACATTTTTGAGCACTCTAGCTAGAACATGATAAACTTACAAGATTCAAAGTTTATAACTGACAATGACTCAACAGACCTGGACACTGGTTATCAACAGCATGAATAACACAGAAAGAAGGTCCTTCTGTCAGTATTTGCCTTCTGATCAGAGAAGACACAATACATGGAGATACATCTAAGTTTCACCAAATCTCTGGTCCAAAAACCAGGTACTGCACAGGAAAACAGGTGAGAAAAGAGGATATTAAATGAAACCATGAGATGTCATCACCAGAATCCAGACTCTGGGAGGCATGGCCTACCTTTGTCAAAGAAATAGGTTCAAAATGAAAATACAGGGGTGGCAACAGGACTTAAGTAGACAACTTAAACCCTGATCTAAATAATTTTTTTCTGAAATTAGAAATTTAAACTCTATTTGATGATTAGTTAGAATTATTAATATTTTAAGTGTATGCTAATGGTATCTTAGTTTTTCAAGGACTTCTGGCAATGTGGGATTCTTACTCATATATGTCTGAATAAAAAATGCTGTGATGCCTGGTATATGCTTCAAATTATAGGAAGGGGGAGAGAGTAAAATAAAACAGACTGATTATGAGGTAAAAACTGTTGAAGTTGTGTACAGAGTATATATGTATTAATGATAATATTTTGTCTACTTTTCTGTATGTTTGAATTTTCAAAAATCATTTCATATATTGCTTTGCTTAAATGAAACACATCTCTATATTTGTTTAGAATTAACTTACCACTATTTCTACTGCTGATGAGATAACCATACCATAGCTGAAAATAAAAAGCAGTAATTTTGGGTCATAAAGCAGCAGACTGTTTCTGCTACTGGTATATGCATCTCAACAGTGCATTCTTTGAGGAAGGACCTAAAAATTAAACAACATGTGGAGCTGACAGGAAGAGTTATGAAAGGCCCTAGGTAGTTTATATATAATCTAGTTCAGGGATGGCGAACCTTTCAGAGCTTTCAATGATAACAAACAGCCTGCTGTGGCACACGTGCCATAGGTTCACCATGGTCTAGTTCCTGAATAGCAAGTTAATGATTGACACAAAAATATCTGTATTAACCCAATAATACAAGAAAATTCAAAATAGTGTCCTGGAAATTTTATACAAACAGACATTCCTGGAAATACTGGCTTCGGGAAAAATGAATCTAAGATTGTGCTATTCCTCCTTAAGCAGGTCCCTGAGACAGGATAGCACCAGAATTACTAACATTTGCAAATCCAGTTAAGAGCTGAACGCTGTCTGTTTAATCTAATTCCCTCAATAAAGCTCAGCGTTCCTTGCTAACATACTAAACAGAAAACACAGGCTTTGACAAGACATAATTTTGGCTAGTAAAGTAGAACAAAATAAATATTAAATTCTTAGCCTTGTTATGGTAGCATGTTTTGTATTGTGTCTAATGTGGTGATTTATAACTCTGGACTGTGGTGGATTAACCTGTATCAGGGATATTTTTGCTCACTTAAGAAAACCTAAAGTGAGAGAAGTACACTTATATGCACTAGAAACAGTCATTCATTATTTTATACGAATACACAAATATACATATTTGCATTGGTGGTGTTTTAAGGGACAAAATTGAGGAGAGAAGAGTTATACTTGATCAAAATACTAAATTTGAAATTTCTTTGAAGGAATAGCATTGGTGAGATGTAAGGGACACAACGAGGAGGGAGGCAAACTGTCAACAACATCAACGGGGATGAGGACTCACACAGGTGGGCCAAAGCCTCCCAGAAGCCAGCATGGGAGAGTATTTTAGAAAGGATCAGACTGTGTGTAGCCAAAACAAGTCCCTTGCTTTTACAAGGTAGTTCCATTCTGATAGCACCCTGGGTATTCTGCACAAGTCCAGTGGATGCTGAAAGAGTAAAAGGATGAGTTGTAACACAGACGGCAAAGCTTTTAGAGACTGAGTGCCCAAACTGCAACCCTGAACCCACTTATGTATCGCAAAGTGCTAACACTGCAATTAAATGAGAATACTGAGGTTTTAGTTTAGAAAAAACAACTGTTATCCAATGGTTCGCTGGTGGGGTGACTGGCCCACACGTGGACAGAGAGGGCTCTGTGAACCCGCTGCAGCACGTGAGCCATAGGTTCGCCACCAATGACCCATAAAGTCAAACAGACTGTATTCTTTGAAGTGTTCCCAGTGGGTTAGAAGGTCCTTGGAGGAAGATGAGGTCACATTTATCATGTGCACAATATGCTGTGTAATAAGGCCTATCTCTGAACAATCTTCTTGACTTTGTAACATTTTCCCAATTCTGAAAATTCTCATATATGACTAGGATCTCTGTAACTCGGCCCCTTACCACCTCTTATCTGAGTCTAGAAGTTCTCCCCTAAAACATGGAGCCTCAATTCCATTTTGTAAGCGGCCAGGCTTTGCTGGCCCTCCGTCTCCTTTGGTTTGACCCCACTGCCTATTTCTCATCGTGACCCACATGACTGCGACTGGCTTACACTGGCAGCCACCCCTGGATCCACTGCACCAAACTCAAAGCCTTCTCACACACATCTTCAAAGCCAGAGTTGCTCCCATCAGGCCTCTGGTGGCCACTTCCCTTCCTGCTCCGGTTCTCCTCTGCTTCCCCAGTATTCCCTACAGGAAGGAGGATGTGGTCTGGGGGACACTTCCTTCCTTTAGCTCTCTCCACTCAGTGTCCTCCCATGACTTTATCTCTATACTTACAACCACTTACAAATTAAAGATAGGTTCCTTTCACACAAAAGCCTGAAACTCTAAACTATACACAGCAAAGATCAAAGGTTTCAGCTTTAGTTCACTTACATATTTACATTTCTGTGAAACAAGTTACCTATAATCAAAACCAGCTGGCCCCACAACAATAACAACAGCCTCAGAACACACTTTAATTCTTTATCTTAGCTAATATTTCTTTCAGGAAGAAAAGAAAATTTACTTCTTAGGTCTGCTGTTTCTATTTTTTCCCATAGAAATTTGTAGAACATTCTACTTGAGCTGGGGATTTAGCTCAGTGGTGCCACTGCCTGCCTTGCAAGCCCAAGGACCCGAGTTTGATCCCTGGTGCCAAACAAACAAACAAACAAACAAAAATTACATTTGATTTAAAGAGAGGGTAACAAAATATAGCTACAGGCTTGTTAATTCTTCAGCTTCTGTAGTTAATGAGAATTTCAAAAGCTGTTCACACAAGAGTCAGTGATGCACATTTAGTCCTCAATCTTTTCCAGATTTCAAAAACAATCAATCTCACTGTAACTATCACATTTTTCAGAAAGAGCTGTTTTTATGTTAATAGCATTTCATATGCATAAATTCTGGAAACAGGTGGCAAGTGCTAAGGGGCTTGACTATACTTGTCATTAAACATTTACAATTAAGTGTTTGGATTATTTATTTTACTTTGTGTTCCTTAGTCACTTGGCACTGTTTTCCTCCCTTCCTCCCGTGTTCAAATAAGTTCACATTTTCTTTAACTTGTTGCCCTGTCCCAGTCAAGATGATTACTATGAGTCCTTTTCTGTCTCCTCCAGAGTGTACTTCAGTGTCTCCTTGTCATAGCTGGAGAATCAGTCACTGGGCACTTCTAGCCTCTGATGTCTAGATTTTTTGTTATACAAAATTTTCATTTCAGTTCATTTTCTCTGACTATACCTACAAATTCCTGCACGAGAGACAGATGAGGAAGAAACATTGTGTATGGGGTCAGAGAGACCTGAGTCCTACAGCCAGCACTTGAGCAGACCTGGGGATGCTTAACCTCTCCGGAGTCTTCACTTCTTTATCTTTCAAAGGGAACCAGGCCATTCACTTCACAGAACTGCTGAGAAGATTTACGAGAGGGAATCTGTTTATAAGGATGAGCACTGCCTGGCTCAAAGCAAGTCCACAATAAATGCTAACTGACTCCTTCTATGGATGAGCTGAGGGTAGGAAATATGTCCTTAATGCCACGAATGCATGTATTATATACCACTTTGGCTATAACTATTTGATGATTACATATTACATATGGACTGTTTTAAATGTTATGCTACTGGGTAATCTATGGGTTACATCTAAGACGGAACTCTCTTTTTCCACCAAAAACTGGAATAGCTGGCTTTGCAATGTAGAGAATTACTTGTTTGGGTCACACTGAAGTATCTTTTTTTTTACTTAGCAGAAAGTCAGGCATGGACAACAACATAGAAGAGCATTTTGATTTTTGTTGCTACCCTACGACCACCTCACACTGACAGCTTGTCTCTTTGGTGACTGCCTGCAGGAGACTCCTTCTTACCACCAACCTGCATCAGAGCTAATCTGCAGCAATCAGCAAAAGCTGGGACAAACATCACCCACTTTCAATACTGATGACCGTTGTGGTGTATGGAAGTCTTAAACTAGGACACCAGTCACCGCCTAAGTAAATGAGGGGACTGAAAAGACAACACAGTTGCAAAGATCAAAGGTTTATTAATTTACTAGCCATTAAAAGACATTGGCCAAATGAGCAACACAAATCTACTTTGATAATGCTTCACAAATTAATAGCATGAATAGACTTTGGCTCTCTTGCATGACTAATCCTGTAGAGGAATTATTATCCAAACCAGCTTTTATTACTTTTATCGATTAGATAAGGTCCACTGTTCCAACAATGTGTGCTATTGCTATTTCCTAGGCTTCACCAGAAGACAGATACAAAGAGAACTGCTGAACAAGAACCATGGAGTGGGGAAAGGGGAAAACGAAGCCACACAGTCCTGGTGTCACACAGACCAGACCGGAGTAGTAAACATTAAACATGAAATCAAATAATTATACTCTACTGTAGAGATATAGATGTCTATAAAACAGACTTGGACAAAGTGCTCTAGTAATTCATTTTCAAAGAAACGTTTCTTACTAGAAAACACACCTTAAAACTCCAGTATCTTAAGCCTCTTGTTAAGAACTCCTGCCAATTGCATTAAGTACCATGGACATATTACCAGCCATTAGATATACCTGTAAAATTTTCTCTTACTCACTTCCCTACTCTTTTTAATAGTCCCAAATTACTTCTTCCATGGTTTTATCTTTTGCTTTTTTGGGAGTGCATACGTCCTCAGGTAAGTTTATTTTTTTAGCAAGAGACTTACATATATAAGTTTCAAAATGGCTAAAATAAAAATAGCTGACAATAGTAAATGATGATAAGGCCGAGGAGAAAACAGATCATTCATACACTACTGATGGAAAGAGAAAATGGTGCAGCCACATTATGCAGTTTCTTATAAAAGTAAACATATATTTACTACATAATGCCATAATTTGCATTATGACTCAGCCACTTAACACAGAGAAATGAAAAATTATGTTCAGGGCAAAAACCAGCACATCAATTTTCACAGCACCTTTATTTGAGACACTAAAAAACTAAAAATTAATCCACATTTTTAAGACTATTAAACTGTGGTATATTCCTATCATGAAATATCACTCTATCATAATAAAGAAGCCCACTAATGATATAAGGAGAAAAGTGGATAGATCTCAAGTACATTACACCGAGTAAGGAAAAGCCAATTGCAACAGTTACATATTATATGATTCCACTTATGTATCATTTTTGAAATGCCAAATTATAGAGATGAAAAACAGATTCACGCTGTACAAAGGGAGGGAGGCTGTGAAAGAGGGAGATGGCTCTGGCAATAAAAGGGAAGCCTGAGGGATCTCTGAGAAGGGACTTTTCTGCACCTGAGTAGGGATGGGGATATGTAAATCTAGGTATGTATACAACTGCCCAGAATCCTCCCTTCAACACATAAATGTGTGATGTAAGATTGAGAAAGCTGAAAAACATCAGAATAATAAATCAAAGTCAATTTTCTGGTTGCTATATTACATTAAGGTCCTAATATATGTTAGCACAGGGGAAAGAGGGTGAAGGGTATAGAGGAGATCTCTATTATTGCTGACAAATGCAAGTGAATCCATAATTATACGAAAATAAAAAGTCAAAAAAGAGACATATAGGGAAACATTTTAAAAGTCCTTGCAAGTGTCTTTATTTTTGTTCTTACTAGGAAACCTGCCTTGGCTAAGTATATCCAACATCATTACTTAACTTTTAGACTATTGAGGGGAATGTACTAGTCTACTTCCCAGGGACTTTTAGGGTCCCTTCCAGCTCAAACAATCTTTGATTATGAGTTGGTTTTGTTTATCTGCTGCTCACCAGGCTAAAATTTGCTTTATCCCTATATTATTATGGTATCAAAATAATGTTACCTCATAATTTAAAACAGTGGAGCAAATCTAATATATCATGGAATTATAGTGTTTGTAAAACTTACTTGGAAAGATAGTGAATTCATTTGTCTCCTATTTTGTAAGTAACCTTAGAGGTGTGGAGTCAATAATATCCCTGAGCATTTCATGTTTTGGCTGAAGTCTCAAAACAAAACCCAAGTCCTTTTTATTTTCTTTTGGTACCAGTGATCGAGCTCGGGTCCTTGTGCTTGCAAGGCAGGCAGCGGAACCACTGAGCTAAATCCCTGGCCCTCTTTTTTTGGTACCAGGGATCGAACTTGGGTCCTTGTGCTTACAAGGCAGGCCGATTCTTTATTGATGAGAGGGAATAGACTGAATTTAGTCATCAACACCACTAAGAGTATACATATCTTTTCTATTAAATAAGAAAAAATTTCCCACTCCAATGATAACTGGGATGGCAACCAATATCAGAAGAAAAACTATCTAAATTAAATGCAAACAAATTAATACTAAACAAAAGTATAGCTGAAGGGCAAGCATTAGCCATAATATTAAGTTAAGTCTTTAAAAACAATCCATTCTGTAATCCATGCAAACATGGCCACAGCCAATAAGAAGTTGGTCTATAAACTGAGAATTTGCCATGTAATTAGAAATACCCTATTTTACATATTAAAAAGTCCTCACATTAAGTCAATTTCATTAAATGTTGAAAGACTATTAATATTCTTGGCTTCAATGACGTGTGAAAAAATTGGTTCTGTGCTATTTAAAAATTAATAACTTTGCTGCTCAACAAAAAATGATAATAAATGCAAATTAACTTATTTAGGTCATTAATTATCAAGACTGTCTCTGAGATACCTTCTACTTGAAGGACTAAGAAATATTTGGATGGCAAATACAAGTTATCATTAATAGACTTAATCTCTATGTCATTTCCCCAGAGTTATCAAAACATATTCCAGGATTAACAATTTATCCAATTAAGTGATACAGGACTCTAGATTTGTCATAGATAAATCACAACAGAGAAGAAACAATCACAGTAAATTAAAAATGAATACAAAAATAGTCCATAGTTTTTCTTCCAAAGTTAATATATAAATTTTTGATTCAAAAGTTTTCATATAATCTTATTATATATGCTGAATTAGATGCTTTGACTGCAGAGAGGGATGAGAAATGAGCTTTGACCTGAGACAATTACAGTCCAGCTGGAAAGACAACATAGAGTTAATGGCAAAAGGGATCAATACTGAATAAAAATCCAGTGACCATTTATGACACTGCTTCCATGGGAAAATAATGAAATATAAATACATTTCTGCTAAACAAATGACTTAGGATGGGGACAGCCAGTACAGCTTTTCAAATTAACCCAAGTGTTCAAAATGGAGATCATCTGCTTTATTAAACTCTCAATGTCAAATCTGGCAGGCAATGCTTTAAAATTGCATGATTCCTCCAAAACAAGCAGAACTTAAAAAAAGAAACAGCTATATACAAAAAGTCACCCAAGACGGATTTCTTGGAGGTGTGCCCACACCTCTCTCTATCATCAGTTTATTACTCCTTTGTTTAAATACATATTCCAAAACCATTTACTAAGTACCTACTAGGCACAAAGTATGTAGATAAAAGATCAAGGCTTGATCCTCAGACTTAAGAATCTATCTGCATGTGAAAAAATGACACACTGTGTTAAGTCCCTCGAAAGAGGCAAGGCCAGGATGCAGGCAAAAGCATACAGCGTGGTCCTAGAGAAAAGGATGACTGACCAGTCCTGAGATAAGTAGGCGAGGGCAGATGAAGACGAGAAGGAACAATGGGCAGGCATGAAAAAAGACCAAAAACTTCAGAGAACCAGTAGATCACAATAGGCAGAGACTGCAGGTGCTCTGGAGGAAGAGAGGAGAGAGGAGACGGAAGAATAAAGAGGTGTCCAGAGGTGGCTGCAAGGACCGTATGAGGAAGGATCTCCTCTTCCCCCCTTTTCTTACCTCCTTTCCTCCCTTGGATTGAATTCAGGGGCCTCTGCACTGAGCTATATCCCCAGCCCTTTTTTATTTTTAAACAGGATCTTGCTAAGTCACTGAGTGCCCAAACTGGGCTTGAACTGGTAATCCTCCTGCCTCAGCCTCCCAAAGTGCTGTTTTACAGATGTGTATCACTGTGCCTGGCTAGGAAGGATCTCAACGTTCCAAGCTAGGAAGCCTAGGCTGTAGCCCAAAGGTAATGGAGACCATTGGCCAGAGGACTGTAAAGGACTGGCTGGCTTCTGATCAGAGGGTTGCTCTGGCAACAGTGATGGAGATGAGCTGCAAAGCAAAGATACTGAGCACTAGGAAAGAGGCCACTGAGAACTCCAGGAGATAAACAACCAGGACACTGACGCATACACATAGTGAGGAGGGACAGATGCGTGAGTCATGTAGGAGACAGACTGAAGAGGACATGGCGATTAACCACAAAGGAAAAAGAGGGAGAGGAGGAAGGAAAGGGTAGCTTTAGGGCACTGATTTGAGCAACGGCTGTACAATAACCATGTTCCCAAGGACAGGGAAGACAAGAAGAGGTACAGACTTGGGGGAAGATGACAGAGTATCTAGGAAGAAATTTTCAAACTCAGGACCTTGTGCTTGCCAGGCAGGCATGGCACCACTGAGCTACATCCCCAGCCTGAAATAAATTTTCAAATAGGACACGCATCTAGGTTATTTGGGGAAACCACAGAGGACAGTTTGAATAAATCCTACTTCCTGTTTCTGAAAGCAGCTGACCTATACGTGATGTCCTTGTCGTACTCATTGTTGTTACCACTCTTTTCGTTGGACCAAGTTCGCTTGTGGATATGGGCAGCCATCACAGCAGGCAGAGAGAGAGGGTGAGACCAACAGACCAGAAGGGCTTCAAGAACGGGGACCAGTGATTTGCATACACATTTCCCCATGCACAGCTAATAGGGAGCAGCATGTGGGGGTGAGGGGAGAACCCATGATGTGAATCCTCCTGTTTGGAGAGAACACCCTGTTTAGACCCTTTTGGGGAATCAGGCTCAGCAAGGTTGAAGGAAAAAACAAGATCGGTTTTCTAAAATAGTTCCACGTGGCCAATGAGCTATGGAGGAGGCAGCCAGGGGTGAAGCAGCACAGAGGCAAGCTTCTACTCAGAAGCTTACGAGTGGGCTTTGGAAGACAGGTGAAGAGACTTAGGAGCTGCCACAGGGAGGCTGGGAAAGGATGGCATTTGTGCGATTCAAGCTGCTCAGGTCTTCCAAAGCACAATCCAGAAACAGCAGCACTGACTGGGAATCAGGGAAGCCATCCACGGGAAGAAGAGAACACGAGCTGGCCCCATGAATCGTGCAGAGATCTTCTGGATAACAGTCAGGTGAAGAAAACTGGCATCCTGAAGTCTGAGATGTCAAGTCAGAATGTGAAAGAAGGGACAGGGTGAAGGGGGGAAGCAAGAGAATGTCCACAACAAGTTGGGCAGCTTATCCTATCTGTCTATAGAGTGACAGAGAAGCTGGGTTCCAAATGTCTGGAATACTTGGATTTGCCACCTGCAAGCCCTTAAGAGGACACTGACACGATCAGAAAGGGTCAACGGACATTATTTGGCTACTCTTCTCTCCCGACTGAAATGCCTTCTCTTACTATTAAGTGCTGCAAGATCAAACAACTATAGCTCCAGGAATAATTCATGCTGTTTCATGACCAAGTAATACTGTTTTTCTTCTCAGAAATATGCTTCTACTGCTTTGCCTACTTGGATCACTCTTATCCTACAAAACTAAGCAAGGACGTCCATCTCCTACTCCAATCCTCACAACATCATGGTATCACAGCATATAATACACTGTTTGCAACTGATCAAACATGGAGGTCGCTCAACTGCATGCTTGGAACATAGTGTGCTTGGCACATGTCTGATAGGTGAGTAATAGGATCTAGCCTAATGTGGGGCTGGTTCTCAGACCCTGGAGTCTAGCCCAGGTACTGATTCAGTAATGCATTTCTCTGACTGTTTTGTTTCTGGAGTCTTAGCAGTACTGCTTCACTTAGGGGAGCTTTAACAGCAGAGATTTGTAATAGTTTGGTCCAGGCACCAGCACTGAGGTGACCTCCCAGGCTCCCTGGATTCCTACAGCCCACCAGCCACACCAAAGCTCAGCTCTGCAAAAGGAGGGTGATAAAAAGTGAGAGATGTCTCTGATAATGCTACCCACACATCTTCTTCCACCCATCCCGGGAACTGGCCTTCAGAGGACGACCTGAGAAAGGAGAGGTGACTGCTGCTGGAGGATATGGAGTCAGCTGGGAGGAGAGACATACAGAAGGACGAGAGTATGGAAGGATTCATGAACCATGTGTTGGATGGACATTTTTCAGGAAGGACAATCCATACCACTCACTCATCCGATTTGCAAAGCGCCCCAGGACTGTGAGACCCCATTCCAGAACTGTGCATTACTTGACATAGCTCTGCTCTCAGACCAGCTGCGGACTCTTGATCGCTGGGGATTTGATTATGATCTCGGCAGATCAGGGACAGGAGTGAGGGTCCACACAGCGCAGCAATTATACGTTCACTTATCAGGGGGAAAAAAGTCTTTCTGAAGCTAAAATTCTTTCATAATTTCAAGATGTTTTATGATCTGTGCATTACACAATATCAAATGCAATGAGTGAGAGAGAGTTTGCCTTGGGACATCTCTAAACTGTTCCTTAGAGAAACAAATTTGACAAAAAATCAAAAGTAAAACAGGGTCTCATTCCTGAGAAGTCTTATTTAACCTTATTCTCTCAGTATTGGGCTCAGGAAGCACTAATAAAGAGGCAGATCCTGTACAATGGCTCTTACATCTGACCCTCCTCCCTTTTCTGTATAGACACATATGGTATTCACGGGGGTGGGGGATGAGAATGAATCTGAAGGCAGAGAAGCCTGGACTGATGTCTGGGGAATTAGAGTCATTTTTTACCCATATCCTGCATTGGGTAGAAAAAACACAGGAAAAAGGTTCTACTGAAACACGCGTGTTTTGCTTTCTTTTTTTAAAAAGAAAATCATAAATCACCCAGATATGTGAATAACTCTGCTGGGTAGTTTTTTGATTGCATAGTTCCCACAGTTTCTCCCTGACTTTTGAAAAGTTAATTAAAAAACAAATCTTTGGAGTGAATCCTTAAATCTCAGTTGTGCAGAGCACATGATTTGTGCCCAAACATAGGCTGTCACTGGCCTGCTAAGTAAGGCTGGACAAGTTTCTTAACCTCTTTTAAGAACCTAATTCTTTGGCAATTAAAATAGGAGTGTGAATAGCACTGAACACAAAAGGGTGGCTGGAGAATCAAATGAAATGATGCAGTAGAAATACTTGCCTAGAATATTGTGAGCATTCAATAAAAGGTAGCTAAAGAATGAGGGCTGTGGAAAATTACTCTACCAATGGAGAAAATTTCTAGGACACATCTTTGTTTATTATCATATGTGCTATCATGGGATAAAGGAAAAACCCAGAAACTATAGGACTGTGGTTCTCAGTGAGGATTTTCTTCTTTGTACACTGGACAGGGTAGGTAGACAGCTTCTTCACCTTCATGTTAGCTTGGATCAGGCAGAGAAGCATCCCTGCCCCCAAATGACCTGGATCATCTGTCCTGGTCCATAGGAAGGCCATAGCCGGGACACACTTCAATTTCCGAGTGCCCAGGCCTGGTGGGTCCAATTGCTCCTCCAGAAATCCTTTGGCTAGACCAGGCCCATATCTGTACCACCATGCTTTCTGCCTGCTCCCACTATACCCAACTTAACTGAATGGCCTGGACATCTTCTTAATTTGTGCCAGTAAAATGACATTTCGGAGTGTTTATTAATTAAGTGAATCATCTTTTGGAAGCTATTAAGGCTGCATTTTTACCTTCTATCCAGGAAGGAGTTTTACCTATTTTCACCACGTCAAAAAATCTTCTCTGGGTTTTAGCTTTATTTAAGGAAAAAAAAAAAAAATCAGAGGCCAAGGGAGTTCCTCTTTACTTCTGACTAAGTTTGCGCGAAATGGTCTTTGCTCTAACTGGCAACTTCCTTCCTGATTGCCTCTATTCAGACCACACAAAATAATTTCAGCAAATGTGCTATGCATATTATGGTTCTGCATTCACATCAGAACTCTGGGGAACCATTTATTAATACCACTAAGTACATTTTCTCCTAACTTGCCTCCTCAATTGGAATCCTGCTTTGTCTAAGATGGCTAGTCTCTGCATTAAACTAAATTTTATTCCTTCCAGTTAAACCACCTCCCCTACAGGGAAGGAAGAAAAGAAAATAAAGATTTATTGTTTAATTTTATTAAAGAAAGCTGACCGCATGAAAATCAATAGAGAGTTTAGTTGGGGGGACTCTAGATAATTACTTTATCATCCACCATCTCCTTCAATATTTGGGAAGCGTGGACTTCCCTATGCCAGGATTGAGGAAGATGGGATTCTATACATCCCATTTGAAACACCTAATTTCTATGCTTTTGGTAAGTGGTAGCCAAACTTTACATGATCACAGGCGATTTTTCAAAAGAAATTATAGCGAGGATAATTCCTTACCCGGCAGTCTCTCTGGAGTGTTTTCATGAGTGCATTGTAGGTTTCTGTATCAAAATACAACCCTTCATGCATGTCTTGGAGGAAATCTAAGTCCTTAAACGTGGGGTTGGATTTCTCCCTCTCCTTTCGGGATGCTCTTCGCTTATAGGTGGAGCCTTTCAAGTCATACGTGAAGTGCATTCGCATGGAGCGCGGCAGGACGTTGTTCATCACCACAATCCTGATGTTGATGCCCCCTGACTGCATGCAATACAGGCCATAAAATTTGGGCAAAAGAGTCCTGGGATTCTGGTTTAAATTCTAGAAACAAACAAACAAACAAAAAAAGAAAAAAGAAATTTATAACCTCTTACTTTACAAAATAATGCTCCACTAAGGTATGTTTTCATGCTAAAATGATAACTAAAAAATGGGACATGATTATCTTCATTAATATCCACTGCTAAAATTATGTTGTTTCTAATTTATTTCTCAAGTCTGCTTATTGGAATAGCAACTCTGCCATTTTAAACTCGGTAGTAAAAGTAGCCGAGTTGAATATGGACATAATGTCTCAAATTAGTGCCAACTAAATACAAGCAAAGAATCAGTGGGTGCTACAAGTGACTGTCCTCTCAAATAGCGAAAAAGAAAAGGATTAATTGCTGGAGTATATCGGATAAACATTTAAAATTTTAATAGTGCCGGCAAAACTGTCTTCCGAAATGGTGAGACCAAATTACAATTCTATTGTTTAAGATTATACATTTTCCACCACTCTTACTAGTTCTGAATATTATCAAACTTTAACATAATTATAAACATGATTTATGAAGATTGGCAGCTTGTTTAAAAACTGCACATCATTAGTTATTATAGAGAGTATTTTTGATGTACTTTTAGCCACCTCAGTGATAATTTTGTTATTAGTCTTTGCTCATTTTTCTGTGGGTCTTTGTCATTGTTGAAATCCTTGATATATTCTGAATTTTTGTAATTTTCCTCTTCTGTGTGGACCAAATGTTTTCTCTTACTGTGTTGTCTTTTTCTATTATTATAAAAAGAGGGACTCCATACTTATTTTTAGTGCACTTTAAAGATAGATAAAAATTAAAATAATTTACTAAAGGATATTCAATGAAGTCTCCTTGCTGATCCTGATTCTTCCTCCAAATCCCAGCATTTGAGGAAATTACTACTTTCACTATCTTTATACCATCCAAAATATTTTTTGTTTATGTTGTGCCTGTTATTTTTGGTATGGAGATGTTTTCTCATCTGATGTAGTCACTTTTACCTATTTGTTTCTTGTGCTTTTATAGCTTTTTGTTGAGCCAAGTTTTTTATATCCTAAGGTTACAAACTTGTATTTCTTTCCAAATTTTTAATAGTTTAAGTCATTACAATTGGTCTTCATATGGAATGAATTTTGTGTGAGTGTGAAAGATCTGACATGGGGAAGATACACTTTTCCCCAAGTAGAAAGCCATTCATTTAATAGTCTGGACTTTCCCAGTTGAATTTAAATCTCACTATGTCAATACAGTAAGTGGCAAAATATACAAGGGTCTATTTCTGGACACCTCATTTGAATCTGTTGGCCCATTTGTCTAGAACTGTAGTTATATCACATCTTTAAAAGCAGTCACAGCCTGATGGATTTTTGGCATATGTCATGGCAGATCCATAATTTTCCTCTCTTTCAAAAGTATTCTGTTCATTTTTATACCCTTTCCATCCCATTTGTAAAGTTTCTTAAAATGATAGTACTTGTAGAATTTCTCTTTCAAATGACTCAGCTTTGCCAAGTTCTGGGAAAAGTCCTACTGGGATTTTTGATTGGACTGAGTAGATTTACAAGTTGATTGTGGAGTAACAGAAATGTTTACCTGACTGAGCTCAGGAACAATATATATTTATTCATCACTGTAGATCTTTTTATATCCTTAAATAAAATTTTGTAGTTTTTCATCTTGTATATCTGTTTTGACAGGCTCCGGTATTTTTCTTATTATTAGAAAAATTCTCTCTGAACTGATAGGGTTTTTAACAATTTTTTATTTTTTATTGTATTGGGATTGAACTCAGGTCCTTGTGCTTGTGAGGCAGGAGGTGGAACCACTGAGATAAATCCCGTTCCTGAATGGATAGTTTTATTATTATGTAACATCGGTTACATTTACTATATCTTTTTACAAATCAGAATTATAGCATGTCTCCATTTATTTATAGCTTTATTTTTCTAGTAATGTTCACTTTAAATTGTCATCATGGGGGCAGGGATTTAGCTCAGTTCTTCTGGCACCTGCCTTGCAAGTGCAAGGACCTGAGTTCGATCCCCTGTACCAAAATAAATAAATAAATAAAAATAAATAAATAAACTGTCATCATAAACATGATCTCTTTTCCCCTATATAATCTTCAACTCTGTATCATCTATATAATAGAATACAATGGATTTTTATACAGAATTATCTTATATCCTACAAACCTGCTGAATGTACTACCTCTAGACATTTCTGGTTTAAGTTGAAGTACTGCTTATTTAAAATTGTCATTTATAGAAAACAGTGCTTACACTTACCTCTTGTTTCCATAACTTCTCAAAAAGTCATTTCCAGAATTTCTAGAAATGTATGAGAAAGGACTACTGGTGGAGGGCATCCTTATCTTTTCTAGAATTTCTAGAGTATAGCTCCTGTTTTTCCTCAAAGAGATTTTATGTGAAACCTTAGCGATAAATGTTTGATATGTGCATTTAATAATTTGCATATTATGTTAAAAATATTGTTGCCCACTTAAAGAGTTTTAATTAAGAGGAGAAGGTGTTGAATTTTGAGGGCTTGGGTTTCTCTTGAACATCTGTTTGGTTAACCACACGATGTTCACATTTTTTCTTAATGGAATAAATTATACTGCTCATTATACAAGATTGGGATAAAATCACTTGTTCAGCTACATTTTATATTTTTATTGAATTTTAATTAAATTGTAATTAGCCACATTTGGCTAATGGCTATTACATTAAATGATATATTTCCAAATAAAAGAGTATTATATCTAAGCTTCAGATTTACTCATTTTTGTAGGTTATTAAAGAGTGTGGTGAGTTACATCTCTTACATTATTTTAAAATGTGTGTATGTATAAGATACCTCTGAAAGCATATACAACAGATATTGGTAATACTTATCTCTACGAAAAAAGTTATAGGGCCGGGGATTTAGCTCAGTGGTTCTGCCACTTGCCTCGCAAGTGCAAGGTCCCAAGTTCGATCCCTGGTACCCCCCAAAAAAAATTTAAAAAAGAAATTATACTTGGTTGCAGTGTTTCCTATTTTCTGTTTCTCTAAAAACAACAACAAAAAAACTTATTCAGGATCAAAACCTTTTAAAATCTGCATACCATCCACTAAGATTTTTATTTAGATTTTTTATTTCCAGAATTCCACACTTGATCTTAGCCAAAAGGTCAAGAAGCGATAGATTTCTAGAATTCCAAATGACATGAAGTCACAGTACTTAATGTTGCTTCCAGGAGATTCTTGAATTAAATAATATTTTTTTCATATAAATAAGCTATGTGAAATCCTCTGATTTTGTTTTTTATTCTGATTGATTGAGACAACTGTCTCACTATGTAGTTCGTGCCAGCCTTGAACTCTCTATGTAGCTCTGGCTTGTCTTGACTTTACAATCCTTCTGCCTCAGCTTCCTGAGTTCTGGGATTACAGACAGCACCACCACATCTGCTTTCACTGATTTTGTTTGGAAACAGATGACAGTCATCAGAGCAAGTGAATGGCAGAACTAGGGATTTTGAAATCCAAATGTTCTTAGGTAGCCATTCTAATCAGAGAAAATTAACAGCTGTTATGAATGTACAATAAAACCAGAGGACTGAAAATGGTAGAAATATTTAGGAAAAGTGTTTATTCTTTTGAAAATTTAGACCAGATGTCTAATAACTTCATCTAGGTTAAGTTACCATTTCTTGATTTCTAAAACAGTACAAGAAAAGTGATTTTCATGTTTAACTATGGAACCCTAAATTCTGAAGCATAGCAGCTAAGTGTAGTAGCTAACACAGATCAGCTACTGTGTATAAGTGTAGGGGTTAAAAACATAGCCTCTGCTTTTGCAGTCCTAGCTGCGTGAATGACCCTGCCTTGTCGCTTAATTTACCTTTGTCTCATCTACAAAATGGTAATGCCTATATTACCGAAGGTTGCTGTGAGGTTTAAAGGAATGAATGATACAAAACATTTCAAGCCTTACATAGGAAGTCAATGAATGTTAACCATTTGCATTATGACTATATGCTGGGTGCAAAAAGCTTTGCAATGCACTGCTTCCTTCACCACCATAACTATACAAGATGGGCACCATTGCCCAGCTTCCAAAGACTGAGGGGACCAAGGTTCAGCAGCTACATCACAGCTACTCACGGCTGAGGTGGGACTGGAACCAGGACATGTTTATTCAACAATTCTGCTCTACTGTTCAGTTCTAGTTCACTTTTAAAAATTTGTTCAACAAATGTTATGGCATAATATAAAATCAAATGCTGAAGAGTCATTTAAAAACAGACAATCCCCAAAATAACTGTTGACGCAAGGAATGAAACCTAAAGCAGAAGCCTGTTATCCGCAGCTCCTCACCATGTAATAGCCTGGCAGCAGCTTCTGGAGGAACTCTGCTTCTTTATGCTGAACTGTTTTGATGATAAATTCATCATCACTGGTCACAAAAAACAAGGATCCACTGGCTCCAGGGTTGGACAGCTCTATTAGAGGTTCACTGCAGATGGAATACTAAAAGAGGAAATGAATAAACATTTTATTTAATAATGATAATAATAATAATCAGTAATATTGTGCAGTGTGAGGGATCAAATCCAGGGCCTTGCATAGGCCAGGTAAGCAATTTACTTGCACAGCCACCAGGTGAGTGGCTCTCTCACTGAGCCACACCCCTAGTCCTAAGCAAACATTTGAATACACTGAACTCTGCTGGGCATGGTGGCACACGCCTGTAATTTCAGTATTGGGAGGCTTATGAGGTCAAGAGAATCACGAGGTTACAGCCAGCCTAGGCTATGCAGTGCATTCGCGGCCAGCCTAATTACCTAATTCTTCTCAAAAAACACATACACACAAATATGCACACACACATGAGCACACACACACAGAGTTAATACTTAATGTATGTGATGCTTCTAAGGAGAACAATCATGGTATTATATATCTTGATCTACTTGAAACAGGAAGCTTTCTCTATGAGCTTTAAAAGGAGGCCCCAGGTATATGCTCTATAAGGAGTGTATAAGTCTCTATAAGGAGACTCTTGAGGAGATTTCTAAAGATTTAATTGATCTGTTTATTTTAATTAAACATGTTCTTCTCAACCCTGGTATTACATCACAGAATCATGAAAAATCTATCCAATAAGGCAATTAAAATAGTCATGGTCATGGTGCCAGATGTGGCAGTGCATGCATACAATTTCAGCACTCTGGGAGATTAAGATAGGAGGACTTCAAGTTCGAGCCCAGACTGGGCAATTTAGTGACTTAGCCAGATCTTGTCTCAAAAAAAAAAAAGGCTGGGAGTGCTTAGTATGAAGGCCCTGGGTTGCCAATAATAATAAAAAAATTCATGTAAACTAAGATGCTTT
Organism: Fukomys damarensis; assembly: GCF_012274545.1. Taxonomy (NCBI): domain Eukaryota; kingdom Metazoa; phylum Chordata; class Mammalia; order Rodentia; family Bathyergidae; genus Fukomys; species Fukomys damarensis. The sequence goes on along the minus strand of NW_022900943.1, from coordinate 17,365,455 downwards.
GTTTTCAGCAAGTGTACATAAAATAACAGCTGCCAGTATGATCCACGCAGTGTGTCCATCACTTGAACATCAACACCTATTCCCTTTTCACTACTGTCCCCGTGAATGTCATCTTCTCAAGCAGTTTCAGCAAGAAAGCGATTCCAGTATCTGTATCTCCAGTCCAGCTCTCACCCCAGGGCTCCAGACCTCTTCATCTTCCATTTTAACAGACACTTCTACTTGGTTAGACGACAGGCACTTCACAAATAAGTTCACAGTCAAGTTCAATTCAAAGCCATCAGTAGATGATACAGCAGCTTTGTGGTAATGAGGACAATTTATCTTTATCCTGGCAGATGCAGCTCTGGGCCAGGGTACAAGGCTGGCGGGTACAAGAAGGGCTGCACTCCAGTCCCCATTCCCTTCCCTAAGCCAGGCAGGAGTACGTGGCCAATGCACACCCTGTGCAGCTCTACGTGGTGATGCTAGTTCATCTTCCTCAGTCATCTTACACAATAGATGAGATGACAGAAACATTATGTGCCTTGTTCCCCAAGCCAAACACTTGGCTGTTATCCTTGACTCCCTGCATTGCTCCATCTTTCACATTTAAACTCTTGACTGCGCCTGCCTCCCTCATGCCATCCATTCTCTAGTACCCCAGGTTCAATGGTTTCATCACTTCATGCCTAGATTCCTGGTAAGCTCCTCCTCTCAACTGTACGTGCTGTCCCCTCCAGTGCCTGGCAACCAGGAATCTTTCCAAAATGCAAATCTAATGTTCTTTGGTGCTGTCCCAGCTTTTCCATTTTTTCCTTTTTGGTACTGGGGATTGAATCTAGGGCCTTCACACTGAGCTTACACCCCTAGTTCTTTTTCAAATATTTTTATTTTGGGACAGGGTCTCACTAAGTCGGTAAGTTGTGCAGACTGGGCTCCAACTTACTACTCCCGCCTCAGTCTCCAGAGTGCTGGGACTATAAGCTTGTGCCCCCACACCTAGCTTTCCCACAGTCCTTGAGGAAGTGTTGAAAGGACACATGACCCAGTCCTGCTCTATAGCCCTTCCTTCCCTCTTCACTCCTTCCTATACTTGAGCTCTAACAAGGGAGCACGTCCTCATTTCTTGGATGTGCTGTACGTTCTTCACTCCCAGGCATCCGCATTTTCCTTTGCCCAAGAGAATCTCCATTCCACCACTGCTCACTCTCACATCCAACCACGTAAAAAATATTTACCAAACATCTGCAACATCCCAGGCACTCATAAAACTTATATCCCAGTAGAAGGAGACAGCTGGCAAGCAAGTAAACAAATTCTACATCAGAATGTGGGAAGAAAGAAGAGGTAGGATATGTCATATACAGGAGCAAATTCCCTATGACTAGCATTATCATTATGTATATCTACAAGGTACCAATAAATGTTTTGCTTTAAAAAAGAATGTGGTAGCTGCTATGGTGAAGGACTGGGTTGCAGGATATTTACAGTAGAGGGGAGAGCTGGGCGTGATGGCACAAGCCTGTAATCCCAGCATTCAGGAGGCTGAAGCAAGAGGATCGCTGTGAGTTCGAGACCAGCCTGGGCTACATAGTGAGTTTCAGGTCAGTCTCAGCTACATAGTGAGACCCTGTCTCAAAAGCAAAAAAAAAAAAAAACAACAAAAAAAACCTATAATAGAGGGGAACTGGGGTATACCTCAGTGCCAGAGCTCGTGCTTTGCATGTGAAAGGCTTTGCGTTTCAATTCCAGCAAGTATAAATAAATAATTAATGAACCAAGGAATGAATACAGAATGTAATAGGGTGGTCACTAAAGTCTGGCTGGCAAGATAGCCTTTGAGCAGAGGCTAAAGAGAAAGGGCTGTAGACCATGGGATATTTTGGGAAGAGGCATTTTAAGGAGCAGGAAAAGCAAGTGCCAAGGATCAGAGAGCTGGCAGGTAAAAAGTAGATGAGTAGAGCTGAAAGGGATGAAAGCAGAGGTGTCCATGGGCCAACCATGGAGGTTGTTAAAGATATGGTTGGGGCTTTGGAGGGCTTGTGAAAATTTAAGTCCCTATCACACGAAAGTCTGTATGGAGGGAGAAGGAGAGGAGAGAAAGAGGAAGGAGAGAAAAACTAGGGAAAAAATGATTAAAAGGCAGTTTCTAGGTGTCACTTTTTACTTAATCTTCTTTGGCAGCATCATGGATGAGGGAAACAAAATTCTCCAAGAGAAAGAAGTAAGTACTATTCTTGCTGACTCCCTAAGCCACTACACTTGCTACCTTCCATCTTCCACTTCCCCCACTTTCCACAGGCCTTGCTTCTGGACACTCTCTTGCTGAGCAGCAGCAGGGCTTTTATGGATGAGTTGGAGATTAGTTAAGTTAGGAAGACCAAAATAGTCAACATACTGTGGACAAGATGCCGTAAAAGTCAAGAGCAAGCAGCCACGTGTACAGAGTGTCATGTGGAAGGGTGATTAGTGAAAAGGGCATGAGATTTGAAATCAACTGGTATTTGTAAAATCGTAGCTCTGCCAGTTGCTAATTATGTGACCCTCAGTATGTTGTAGGCTGGGTTTAAGATAAGTGCTTTTCAAAGCTCAGATAGAGTGAGCACTTAGTATAGCTGTTATTCTATTATTTATTACATGATCACATGCAGGGGAGAGAGGCACCCAGCCTGGCTTCCTGCACACACTGCCTGAGGTAGCGAGGGAGATGTTGAGCTTTTCACTGGCATTCCCATGGAGAGAAGAGTCCCCTCAAATACACTTAGACATCCTGAGAGAAACAAGAGAAAAGGAGGGTCTGTCACACAATCATGAACTCAAGAGCCTGGAAGATAAGAGTGTAGACCCCAAGCCATCATTAAAAGTGAAGGCAGACTCTGGTTTCTCTAGAAATTCTGACTCTTTGTTCCATGGCATTTAAATTTTGGGAACAGGACCTCGTTATGGGTAGGAGTAGATGTTAGGAAAGTACAAAATCAATAAAGGATGTCAAAAGTAGAGGCTTCATATGGAGAAATTACAGGACGATCCAAGAAAAACTGTCCAGAAAAAAAACTAGATTCTAACCTGGACCTTCCTCCTGATCAATCAGCTTCTACCATGAACTCAGACACATAATGAAGATGATTTTACTGATTACTTGCCAAATAATCCTTTATTGTGTAATTCTTTTGGTACTGGGGATCGAACTCAGGTCCTTATGCTTGTGAGGCAGATGGCAGCACCACTGAGCTAAATTCCTGGCCCCTTTATTGTGTAATTTAAACAACTATCAAAAGAATAACAGATAAATGGTTTTGATCTGTTCTGTTAATCTTTAGGGGGCTAATAATAACACATCAACATACAATCACCTGGGATTAGGGTACAGATCAGGACTCTGAACATTATGCTCTAGAGTTCTATGATTCCTCACTCTGCCACTTGGATACCACGTCCTCTTCTAAGCAACCTTTAAAATGCTGCCTTTGAAGAGCAAATAAAGAGGAGAGATGGGAACATTTTAATTAGCCACAATCAACAAGCTCCCATGTGTGCTCCTGGGTTGTATGCACCTTCCAGGCACTTTTCATTTGTGCAAGCTGTTCAAATGTATTCATTTTCTCGCTTCTATTTCCTGCAAGGCCTCCCTGCTCTACCCACTGGAAAGAAAGCAAAGTACATCCCAGCTGGGCTCTGCCAATGCAAATTAACAGTGTAAACTTGCGCCATGTGGTAGAGATAATTTTACCTGCTATTTCTTTCCCTGATAGTATAAAATATACACTTCACTCTCCTTCTTTGGCATACAAGTGAGCCTGAAAAGCCTCCTGTGAGTTGGATTTCTGAATAGTAGGCACAGAGTAGAGAAGGAAAGAACCAGCACCTTGTTGCCCAAGCAGGTATGGGAATGCCCCGGGGCCCCTGGGCCTGGCTGAGGAGGTGTTCATCTAGGAACAAATAAGGAAGAAGACACATTTGCACTGTTCCGTGTGCAGAGGTATTTTCACTGTGCTGTGGACAATCCAAATTACACACATTTCAACACGAAACCTGTAATCAGCAAGCACATGGAGTATTTTAATAACTCTAAGAACATAAGCAGAATAATTCAGGCTGAAATCTAGATATGACATCACAGAACTAAGTAGAAACACACATACATCACAGGGATCCAGTATCAAACCGCTCTACAGAGTTACCAAAGGCTAAACAATGGTCCCAACTCTCTCCTGTACTGGACTTTCACATATATGGCTTTGAACAGTTACAGTTTGACAGCTGCCAGGATGTACTTGAGATTTGCACCATATCTTTTATTTGCTCCCACACAGTGTTTCAAAAGTTGTCTTATTTCATTTTGTGCTTCTTTTTGGAAGGAAGTCTTTCAAAATGTGCTTTACTAGAGGTGCTCAATGTCTGAGTTAATCAGAAGGGACAATCCTAGCGTCACGTGCTAGGGAAAGGCTACTTAAAGACCGTACCTGTGAGGCCTGTGACTTAGTGGGTGGGGAGTGTGACTCCAGCTGGTGAGAGATTTTCAGGGCAATGAGGGAAGGATGAGGAGACTCTTGCTATAATCTGGGTTCTGCTCCCGCCAATGCAGGTAACCTTGGGCACCTCTCTTCAATGACTCGAGCCTCAGATTATATTCGAAACTCTCGAGAGTTATATCTGATTCTCCACAGCAGGTGAAGCAGGAAAAAGGACTCTTTCCTCATCTACCATAACCGAGATCATTAAGTGGTTAATCCAGGTAAAGTGGTTTGAAGGTGAGTTTCCAGAAGTTCCAAGACTTACTGGGGGACTGCCTCAGTCCTGGGCTGCGGGTGACCCCAGTGAAAAGGCAGGTGGCCATAGTTGCTGGGGAACCAGCAGATATATTTAGATACCACTGTTGCCATTTTTGGTTTCTTGCTGGCCTCAGAGAAGTAGACAGTCATTTATGTGTAAGGCGAATGACATAGAAAAATGGAACTGAACAAAATCATACTTACCTGCCTGGCTCTATCTCCTCCCTTCTTTTTTAGTATGGAAAATTTCAAACACATGTGGGTATATAATTAATATCCAAGGGTCTGTTTCCAGCTTCACCAATCATCAACTCATGATTAATGTTTTTCCTTCCATACCTCTAATTACTCTTCTGCCTGCTTCCCTCAGATTCTTTTCTTTCTTTTGCCTTCAATTTAATTTTTTATAGCAGTGCTACTGAGCTAAGTCACATATCATACAATTCATCTTTTTATAGTGTAAAGTACTGTCGATTAATTTTTAATTAAAACATTTTTTAACTGACAAAAACTATCCTTATGGTGGAAAACATAAAGTTTATATGTATTTAGTGGGATGGCTAAATCTAGCTAATTAATATATCCTTTACCACTGTGTGTTTGTGTGTGGTGGGAAAATGTAAAATCTATGCTTTTAGTTACTTTCAAACATAACACAATATAATTGGTCATAGTCATCACCCAGGTCTCCTAACTGAAATTTTATACCCTTTGGCTAACATCTAAATTTCTTTGGAGTAAATTTCAGACATCAAATAATTTTCTCTATAGATATTTCAGTGTATTCTTCTAAAAGACAAAGACTCTCCTTTGGAAAAATAGAACAATATTATCATATCAAAAAAATTTTCAACATCATCAAATATTTTCATAGTCTATGAATTTCCTATAGTTTAGGATCTAGTTTATTTGAACTGTCTGGCTCTATTAACATTTGAGATCAAAACTCTCCTCTGGCGTTAACTAGTCCACTTGAAGTCCTAAACAGCTAGTGCATTTATATCCCTGCTCTCACAGTCACCAATACCCTTGTCCTCAACACAGAAATGCCTGTTATTTCTCTTCTAATTAAATGCCCTATAAGTTTTTTCCCCTGGAATCAGGGATTGAACTCAGGACCTTATGCTTGCCAGGCAGGTATGGCACCACTGAGCTAAATCCTTGGCCCATGGCCCTGTAATTTTTAAAATAGTTAAAACCATACAACACCTAAAGAGACCTCTGAATCACGATTTCCACAGAGAAAGATCACCTTTTTCTCTGAAATCTGGAACATTTGATGTTTTATTTCCATCTTTTTACTTATTGCCTGATACAGTTCATTGTTTTTCCATATAAGTAAATTATCCTCCCAATATGACTCTAATTTCTTTGAGTATTTTGATTTATCATTTTTTAATTTCCCTGTAGTTGAACACAAAGTATTCTGGACATAGGAGGTGTTCAAAGTACTGAATAATTTCAAAATGTATGTTTTGCCAGCTATAGGGATAAAGATTTTAGCTCTGAGAAATCATTAGCTTTCCTGTGCTCTTTTATAACACTCCAACTCCATTATGGAAATAATCTTTTTGGTTTAAAGACTCATTAGGAAACTCATGTCAGCTGTGTAATAAATTGTTCAGCAAAAGACTTTCCCCAAAGAAAGCAGCTCTGTGAGCTCAGAAGGAGTGAAAGAATGAAGTCCTCAGCCTGTGGGGCAACGGATATGGCAGAATGTTCACAAGCAATCACTTTGTCACGGCGACTGGATCAGCGCTACAGCACATACATCTGCAGGTGTCTCTGGCTGGTAAGAAGTTTTACAGGCAATTCAGAAGGAGAACCGATTAATTCCTAGGGTGTCGCACAAGATGAGTGATCAAAATCCCACTAGGTTTCCCAATGCGTTTGCTGATTTTAGGGACTCTCAGTAATGACTGAGTGCCCAGAAACCAAAAAAATATTTTTTTCTCTTTTTTGATTTTTTTAAGACAGTGTATTGCTATATAGCTCAGGCTGGCCTTGAGCTCACTATGTAGCCCAGGCTGGGCTTGAGCTCATAGTGATCCTCCTGTCTCAGCCTCCTTAGTGCTGGGACTTCAGGTGTGAGCCAGTATGTCTGGCAAACCAAAGGATCTTGCTGGTTACATATGAACACTTGTGAACTTGGGTTGGTAGTGACAGGTAGAGGCATCTGATACTCAGCTAAGGTGGATGGTGTGGCAGAGTACAGCATGCACATATCTAAGGTGTGGTTAACAGTTATGATAGACTGCATGAATTAAAAATTATTACAGTAAAAGACATTGCCATTAATCATCCCCAAAATTCTCCCCCTTGCTTCAAACATACTTTTCCTATTGTAGTTGACACTTTCTGAAGCCGTTCTGGAACTTTTCTTTCATTAGTGTCTCTAATTGCACTGATGTGGCTGCTGTGATGTCCTGACTTGATTAAAAACCTTCACCTTTTACAGTCATTTTGACTTTGGGAAAGAGCCAGAAGTCACATAATGCCAGATGTGGTGAACAAGGTGGATGAGGGACACCACAATGTTATTATGAACAGGCCTTTCCACTGGATGGTACCCAGCAGCATCACTCATCATACTTCTGATTATACCTTGTAAAGATACAAGAGAGAACTTCCTCAGCTGCTTGAGAAAGCGGCAAGAAGGATGGGATAAACATGTTTGAAGCAATGGGAGTATTCTGAGGGCGATTAATGGCAGTGTTTCTTTTACTGTACACATTTTCCCCCCAGTACTGGAGACTGAACTCAGGACCTTGCGCTGGAGAGGCAGGCACCACTGAACTACAACCCTGGCCCAAGCATTTTATTTTTGGATCAGCCCTTGTACATTTCGGGACAGCAGGATGAACCTCCCAGTCTGTGGGGCAACAAACATAGCAGACTGAGACCTAGCAATCCCTCCAGTACAAGACTGGTCAGTGCTACAAAAGCAAATCTATGGGTCTCTGCGGCTGGTGAGAAGTTCAAGGACAACTGAGAAGGAGAATCCATTTATTTCTAGAATGTGGGAGAAGATGAGAGATCCTGAGTCGGCTATGTCCATCGCGCCAAAGGCTGGGACATCCATTCTTTCGCTGACTCTGACCTTACAGAAGTGCTTTCTTTGGGGAATGGCCCTTTTCCAAACAACTTCACACACCTGACATGAGTTTCCTAATGAGTCTTTAAGTCAGTCTAAGCAGTCCTCAATGTTCTACAGAGACTTAGTCATTTGCCTTGAGAAGCCAGCGTTATCTCATTGGTCAGAAATCATAATTTTCTCAGGGACCAGCTAAAGAAGATCATTCATGGGTTTTCATCTGCACAGAATGGAAACTGGCTTTGAATTTCATCATAATCATCCACATTATAAGAAATATTTTAAATGTTTTTTGTTTTAAGTGACAGATATTGCTATACTTTCTCTGAAAAGCGTTATTAAAGGATCTGGCTAAAGTCTTACTTAAGATCATTCAGAATGGTACTGACAATAAATATGTGATGGCATCTTTCCCATGGTTTCTCGAATACCAATTTTGAAGAGCCCCAGGGTGTTAACAGTGATCATTTCCCTCTTACAAAAGAAAGGAGTGTTGAAAGTTACAACAGAAAGGAATTCAAGCTCCTTGGAAGGAATGGGGTAAAGCTCCAGAGGTCACATCGGAGCTCACAAATGGGCTGTTGTGTTGTGTTTGTACTCCCTGAGTGTGTTCCAGAAGGAAGACAGAGAAGAGAAACACCTGAGGGTAAAAATGTGCCCTTGTATCTGTAAAAATATATTTTAAAAGAGCCTGCATCCAGCTTGTTTAGAATTTTATTTGAAATTTTAGATCAAGGTGAAAATGGTTATGGGACCAAGTCAGGTCTGAGATGAATGGTATAAATAAAGTAACTAAAATAGAAAGACTTTCAAATGGGATGTAATCAGGAAAATTCACAGGAGTCTAAAAAAACTAATTATACCTGTTAGAATAATTATTTGAAGGAGCAACCAATATCACAGTTACTTAAATATAAATTACCATTGCAGACTTTATAACTATCAGTTGAAGCTGCAGAGTTAAATCATATTTCCTGAAGCTAAATTTGTAATCATTATAGAACTTGGAACTTTTACTATGATCTTGAGCTTTATAAAATAAGCACAAATACTTGTCACTGTTGCTATGAGACAAATGTTTACATCACACATTTCTTTAGAAGGAAGGAAAATTATAGGTTCTTACCAAGTAATCATCAGGCTTGATACCAAAAAGTTCTCTGAAGTATCGGAATGCTAGTGGAGCATATGTCTTAAATCTGAAGTCTGGGTAGTGATGTGCTGGGGTCAGATTGCTCCCTTCACTGCAGTTAAAATATTAAAAAGGAGGCAGGAAGAAAGAACATTAGCAAAACAGTTTTTACTTCAATTCTAGTCCTGTTAGTCCTGGGACAATTTCACTTCCAGGAAAACAGCCTCTGCTAGGTGGTTCTTTCAAGGTTCAGGTCACAAAGGTCAGTGCCAAAGGTGAAGACAAATACAGTACTGACTTGGTAAGGTCACTCCACGAAGGCACTCCCTAAAAATGCTTTATCCTCCCAGTTTCCCCTTCCCAGAAAAACCAATCCACTCTCCATGTGAAACCACATTGTAATGATTTAATAAGATCCAAGGCTAATATATAAAGTATTTTCAAAAATGTATTTTTAGTATGAATACTGATATTGAATAAACATTTATAACCAGGAATATGTGAAAAATCCTTAAAATATCCTACCAACCAGCGAGAACCATCCCATTAGAGATAGGATCTTAATCTGAACTCTTTCTTAGACACAGGTTTTCAAAAAAAAAAAAAAAAAAGAACCACATATTTAGGGATTTGAAAACTCAATTTCCATTTTAACTATGTTGCATTTTGTCTTTTCTTGGGTTCATTTTTGAAAATTTTTCTATAATAATTTATGGTATATAAGAGACATAAAAGGCTAATCAAAGAATATCCATGAACCTAAAATGCTGCTTAAGAAATAAAACATCATCCATATAGGTGCATCCCTTTCTGTACTTTTAACTGATTATATCCTGAGGAGCATTCACTGCTCTGAATTTTGATGTTTATCAATCTAATTCTTTTTATTCTTCAAATCTATAGAATATTACATTTTTACATGACCTTGCACAAACTACTTGTGTTACTGAGGAAAACCTAAATAAAGCCTCTGGCTTTACTTTCAGTTGATTTCAAAAAGCACTAATTTTGAAGGTCATGTAGCTGAGCAATATATTAGTAACTTCCCTCACTGGTTTTGCAACAGGTGACATCACTGAAGCCATTTAACAGGTTAAAACTTTTTCTGTGAAAGTTGCGATTCACTATCTCAGATGGTGATAGTTGCCTTTTACTACCTCCCTTTGTTTTCTGATGAAAGGTACCTTTTGCATCCTAATGATTAACTGCAAGGTCAACTATTGCTGAGAAAAGGACCGGAAAGATGTGGGCATAAAACTTTAAAATCAATAACTTTTCTTTAGATTTACGGTACCCAGCACATCTGGAGACTTATAAATAGTAGCACCACATGGGCCAGAAAGCAGATAGATCACTTGATGTTATTTTTTTCCCCAGCACTGGGGACTGAACTCAGAAGTTTGAGCTTGCCAGGCAGGTGTGACACCAATGAGCTACATCCCGGCCCACTAAAGTAAATCACTTGAAATCTGTGACTACTCTGGTACCCACCTGTCTGAGGTGCCTCCCCAAACACTGTATATGTAGAAGCCTTGCACCTACAACCCTGAGGCAAGATGCTCCTTGTTGACAATAACCTCTATCTTCTTTTGTTTGTTACATTTCCGAAACTTTTTCTCTGCCCAAACAACTTATCCTTGAGTTACTAGCCTTTTCAAGAAACAACATGAGTATGGTAACACTTAAGATACTCTTTATTAAAATTTTCATTGTGAAAAATTCTAACAATTAAATAAAATGCAATTTTATGTAAAAATTCAAGGTCCCTTTGTACTACATTTCAGGTGAGATACTGAAGTTCTATGCAAATTTATCATGGTCTGTTTTTTGGGAACACCACAAAAATAAGACTCTGCAAACACAAAAGGCATTGAGCATACAACAGACACTTGGAATCTACAATTTAAATTTGTTGCGATCAATCAGATTTTGGCTTCAGTGCTTGGCACACAGAAGACAATAAGTATCTGCCCAGTGAAAGAATGAGTTTACAGGATAATGCTAATAAAATATAGTTGATTGTGACAAGGAGATTCACAAGTCAACATACATGGCAAAACTTCAGCATAGTAAACAATCACTATTGAAAACTATTTTGAAATTATCTATTTTAAACAGCCAGTGCAGCCAACTCTTCTCCCTGCAAGGTCCCAGGAGGCTGTTACTTTTGGTGAGGACCAGAGGATGGGGCTGGCTTGTGTAGTTAAGGACCTGTCATGCAGTAAGTGCTTAACTCTCTAGCCTCCTCTGTGCTGGTGATCAGCACAGAGGGACTCAGCCTACTAGGTGAGTGTTCTGACAACTAAGTTACACCTCTCCCCATCCTTACACATTTGTCTTTAAAGGATAGGATTACCAAAGAAGTACAAAATACTACAAACATTTAGAGAAAAGAAACAAATTACATGCAAAGGAAAGCCCATCAGAATCACAACAGACTTTTCAACACAAACTCTCAAGTCAAGGAAAGCCTAGAATGAGGTATTTCAAGCTTTAAAAGAAAACAACCTCCAACCTAGGCTGATGTATCCTGTAAAACTATCTTTCAAAATTGATGGAGAAGTAAGATACTTTCATGACAAAGAACACCTGAGAAACCTCATGAATACCAAGCCAGTATGCCAAACAATTTTAAAAAATATCCTAGAAAAAGACAATGAAGGTCTCAACTCCATGACGCCCAACAGAGCAAATCCAATAGGCAAGAATTTAAGAGAGAGGGAGAAAAATAAAAAAGAACCAGCAACAGGAAAATAACATGACAACAATAAGTCAATACATATCAGTTATAGCCATTAATGTCAATGGCCTCAATTCACCCATCAAAAGAAATAGACTGGCAGAATGGATTAAGAAGCAAAATCCAACAATATGCTGTATACAAGAAACACACCTACTTTAAAAATAAAAAACTCACAGGCTGAAAGTAAAAGGATGGAAAACAGTACTCCATGTGTGACAGAAACCCAGAAAAAAGCAGAGGTAGCTATCTTATCTGCAGACAAAGCAAATTTCAAACAAAACTAATTAAAAGAGATTACATGTGGACGTAGGCACCAGCCCACATACATCAGCACAGAATCTTCTCCCTGAGTGCTCAGTCAGGGCTGAACCACTAGGCAGTTAGATGTGGTGACTGCTATGAATGCCAGCCCGCTCTTCTGCAAGCTTGCTGAGCCTGAGCCTGGTGCTACCCATCAGGACCTGGGCTCAGTATCCAGATCTACTGAGCAAAAATGAAATCTGAACAAGAGCAGACTTTCTTGCAGTTTAAGATTCACCTTGTGCTTTTTCAATGCATTTATGCAGTGTGAGAAAACAAATAAGTAACCCACCCTCCTGTCCTGGCAAGAAGGAGGCTTTGGAAATTTCAGCTGCACAGGATTGCACAGTGAGTCTAGAGGTTTGGTTCCTGTGGGCCTGTACAATTTCAAAAATGAAAGTTAGAAGCCAACACTGGTTTTCTAACTTTATTTTGACAACCAAGAATATAGACAACTAATCAAACACATAGTAATATGCCAATGAGTTCATAAAAGGGTATTTTACCTCCAAAAAAAGAATATAAAAGTTTGAAATAAAGCAGTATTTTCTACATTATATCCTTCTCCCTTTCACCAAGAAGCAGGTAGAGTTTGATCATGGACAAGCGCTGGCATCCTGATGTTTACCTGTTTGAATGCAGTTTAATGGCAAATAGCTGCTTAGAATTGCACAATGTTGAAGCTTAAGGAAGCATTAGCCACCATTTGGAATTCAGCATGTAGCAGAAAAGGAATTCAAAGTCCAGAGAAGTAAAATAATGGTCCATACTAGTCAGAAACAAAGAAAATGGAGCGATCAGACACATCAGAACAGTAGAAGTCCCAAGCAGGCCTAAACTTAGACTTGTCACACCTCTGTCTTTTCAGGTTTCAGTTACAGCTTTCAGCAGACTCTCTACCCAAATATCCCAATTATATCTCCATGAGGTCCTTATATAATGGGCAGCTAAGTTAGGTAAATATTAATAGGCAGTCAGACAGGGTTAGACCCTTGAGCAAGTCAGTGCAGAAGATGAGAATACATCACAGCTGTGGCTGGAGGCACATCTGCTGGAGGCCAGGCCTGAAGATAAAGATGCAATGACCAGGCCTACGCGCCTCCCCAAGGGATAAACAATAACTTGAGATTGTACTGTGATTGCTATTACCTGTTTCAAGAAGTCCAGATAGACATCAGTTACCCAGGTGAGTTAGCAGAACATCTAGAACCACCCCTTTCCACAAATGCCTTTGCTCTTTCCATACTACATGACCTGTTTCCCTACTGTACCAATATTAGTTAAGCAGCTACACTTTCAATCCTATAGGTTGATAACAGTTGGGCCTATGATGTTTCCACATTTGTGACTTTGCTATATAAATTACCCCTGACAAAGGATCTCAGCAGAACCCACATCTGGAACTCCTCCTGTCTCTTAGGAGTTCTCAATAAACCTTTCTTACTCTTAACCTTTTTTGTCCTTTGAAATTCATTCTTCAATTTCAGGGGACACAAACTTGGCACATCTGACATCTAGCAGGTTGGGAGTTATATTTCTCCTCTATTACTTACAACACAGAGTCATGTGGGTAGAATTTCACTTACAGAAGCTTTGATTATCCACATGGGTGGTGTTCTCATCCATATGTACTGTGAACCCCACAGCTTTGTTTATGTGATTTTGGAGCCTGATAGTCAAGTACTATTTCTGGTGGCACTAGACTGAGAGATCTGGTGGTAAACAATGAAGTGAAACTAATTTAGCAACTTGAAGACATGTACAATGTGTAGAAACTCAAATACAGTTTTGGAGCTGAAACCAGGGCTTTGCTGTTTACAGGGCAGCATTTTCTATGTGGTGATCTTTTATTCAAATTGTAACCATCAGTTGTAGGGTTGGGCTTTTATAATGGGCCAGCAAATCCTGGGTGATCGCAATGGGTTTTACTAAAGGATGTTAAATAGTTTCATTAAATGATGCTAACTGCTCTCACTTTTGTTCAGCAAACATGACCAAATCCATGGTGAGGGAAATAGGTAAAGGGTACTTTTTCCTAATGTACAAATATTAGAATATGCTAAGTGGCAGTACAATTGGACAAAGACTCTACTGAAGTAACAAACTACTGCTGGAATCCAATCTTCCAACTGGACCTTTGTAAGTAAGGTTCAGTAGAAGCAGCCTGAAGCATTCTTAACTACTTCTGCCATGAAGATAGAGGCCCATTAGTTACCCCATATGAAACTTTCTTTAGTGAAATATAAGTTGGTCCTCCCTCTTGCCAAGTAATATAGTATTCCCAAACAGGAAAACAAGACAGAGCAAAACAAAAGCCAGGCTCCTTGTTGGTACCCACATCCCACTGATGAGGGCTTTTGCGATGGGTATGTGTAAGCTACATTTTGCAACAGCAGACAGCACCATCTTTTGTAGCCAATCAGTTGACTGCCAGGTCTTTAAAATAAGTATGTGAAGACATCTTGTATTCCAAAACCAAGTTACAGTAATACCTTGGTTCATGAATGCTTCTAAATAATTTGGTACACAAACAAAAGCATTCGGAAAAATTTTGCTTCCAGTTACAAACTTCACACTGGGTGACAAACAACCATGTGGCCACAGCCATCTTCCCCACAGAAGCACAAACACAGCTGTCTTCCCTAAAATCACAAAACAAATTCAGTTCATTAACCAAGGCACCACTGTAATGCATGCTGGTATGTCATTTACTGGGAAAATGTGCTATCACTGATCACCTACACGTTAGACCTCCCAAGATGTTATTACCATACTGGAAAACAGCATTTTGAAAGCAACCTCAAATAAGGTAATATTGAGTGTATGCAATAAATCATTTATTTTGATTATAATTTCTTTTATTCATAGGAAATCAGTTTCTCTCTACCCCATCAAATAAATATGAAACATTTTGAAGAGTTTGGACTTGAGGCATCATATTATTGGCTTGTCCAGAAATAGCCACATCTCGCTTAATTCCAGGAAGACAATTCTGCCAGCTTTGTGTTCTATCAGCATATACATAAAACCCAGAGCAGAATGCTTGTTTTGATCTATAAAAGACCAGATAGTAAATATTTTAAGCTTTGCAGGCCATAACATCTCTGTTGCATTTACTCAGCCCTCCTGCTACTGTGGAAAAAGCACTATAGATAATTTCTAAATGAATGGACAGAGCTATTTTAAATTATACTTTATTTACAGGTCCGGAGAGCTGGACCTCTCTCTTGCACTTTAATGCACAGGCCCTTGGTATACATTGATTCTTGGATGAGTTTATGTCAGCATGCAATGAAATGCAGGTAGTTGGGCCAATTTATCAAAACTGCAACATCAAGCAATGGTACTTGGCAACATTCACACAAACCTTTGATATACAAGTTTGCCTGGCATTGGGATAACATTGGCTTCTTGCAGTAGTTCTGTGGAGTTCTCTGCCCTGATGTGGATATTTGCTGGCTGGCTGCCAGAACAAATATTGAGGTGCTCATGAGTCAAACTCAAGGGCAGCTTGTTTTCTGCAATAATTTTTTTATTTTTGGTACCGGGGATCAAACTCAAGACCTTGTGCTTGCAAGGCAGGCAGTGACACCACTGAGCTAAATCCCCAGCCCTCTGCAATGATTCTTACACATCAAGGTAAATCTTTGCAAGTGAGAAGATTAAAAAAATGCAAGGATTTTTAAATGTCTATAGTTAGTTAATTACCTTGAATATGGGAAGATATTTAAATTTTTATTGCCAGCTTTCAAGACACACTTGCCACCCTAAAGGATTATTAATGACAGTGTTTCCTGGGGAAGAGAAGAAAGGAGTAGAAGAGACTTTTATGGAACCAAAGATGCAGATTTAGACTCATAATTCTGGGGTGACAGCTGAAAACTTTTCCTGAATCAACAAAGCAGAAATGTGATTTCTGTGTGCTATCATCATAGTAGAGAGAAAAACAAAGCTTTTTGGTCAGCCAACCTGAGTTCAAATCCTAGCTTTACCACGTATCAGTTGTATACTCTTGGGTTAAGTGACTCAGTGTCTGAGGGCAGTGGGGGTGGACCTATGGCACTCATACCGCAGCAGGCTGTATCAATGAAAGCCCTAAAAGATCCACCATCACTGTCTTAGGGCCTTAAATGCTTTGTATGATAAGTGAATTTTTTCTTCTGCAGGTGAAAGGTTATAACAGGCTAATATCATACATTACATACATATTATAATATACAAACAAAACTATGCTTGGGTCACTGTTGGTACTTAGAATCTTTGCCTCTCTTTGCCACCTTAGGTTCATGTTTATGTGATATGAACGCTATAACCTATATTCTTTCTTCTTTATCTGGTTGATATGCATGAAAATTTATTTACAACCTTGAGCTTCTGATCACAGAACAGAATTTGGGCTCAGAAAATTAAAATATGGCCATGGCTCTCTCACTCAGGTACTCTGCAACTATGGAAGATCATTGAGCCAGACAGTGGAAAGGGATTTTAATATCTTCTTTCAAATCTTAATCAAGTCCACGGCTTTTTCCATCTACAAAATGAAATAACCCATAGAACAAACACATACCTAAAAATAACGTGAGCAACTTCAAAACAAATTTAAAAAAAAAAAAGAATTTGGTTGCTAAGGGAAACAGATTCTGCAGCTTTGGAGCAGTAGTAAATTAAAACATCTTAAGCCACTGTAAGCAATTAGTTTCTGTGATTAAGAGAGCAGGTAGAGATCTCAGAACATTTCAGTTGTTTATAACTAAGGCCTGTCCTGCCTACCTCTACCCCTTTCCCCAAATATGCTTAGAAATATGATTTATAAGAAAGTATACGATTTATTAATTTTCACACATGTATAAACCTGTGAAACCATGGACAAAAAGATGTTCCAATTATCCATTACCTTGTGGGGGCTTACTGATTGCTCTGGTAACTAGGAGAGCTCTTGGCAGAGCCCAGGGACAACAGAGCTCCTGAAATGTGCAGTTGTACACAAAGACTACCTCAGCCCTTTGCTAAACCCATGAAGAAACGGAGTCCAGTGAGGACACTGAGGCAAGATCAACGTATGTTTCTTCTACTTTCATGCAAACACAAGGTTTTTTAAAAAAGAAATTCTTGGCCTGAATTAAACTGTTTATTATCAATTGACATTTAAAAACTGTAGGCACTCTAAAAGGACGCACTTTAACTGTGACAGTGGATGTGTCTAAATAACGGGAGTCAGCAAGTCCCTCCTCAGCCCGTGGTCAGTTTGCTGCTGCTACCACGAAGACAGAATAGAGAATGAAGCAACAGGTTTAGAACTCTGGCTTTCTGCTCCTAAAGCCAAGGTGAAAGCATTGTCATATTCTCTCTCTTTCTCTCTTTTCTTTCATTCTTTCTTTTTTGTCATATTGCAGATGAAAGCCAGGGCCTCCTGCATGCTAGGCAAAGGCTCTACCACTGAATTATATTATCAACCCCTTTTATTTTGAGACAAAATCTTCTTAAACTTATATATGCAAATACTATACCACAAGGGACTGGAGCATTGGTACATTCTGGTATGCCCAGGGGTCTTGGAAGCAACCCACTGTAGATTCTGAAGGACAACTATACTCAGAAAATGCTTTCAAGATCGTAATTGATGAGGACCTTTCTAAAGCAGTTCTGGAAATCCTTCTTTATGAGCATCTTAGTCGCACTATTCTGGCTCTCTCCATGTCCTGAACTGATTCAGAGAGATACCTTTCATGGCCATTTTGACTTTGGAGAAGAGGCAGGAGTTACACGGTGCCAGATCTAGTAGGATGGATGAGGACACACTGGACACACTATAATACCTTCACTTTTATTTTGCAATCAATTTTATTTGAAAAATCCCATCATTTATGGCAACATTTCCCATTTAATTATAATTGCTTTTTTCTCTTCTATACTAATTGGTAATGATTTTTAAAATTTTTGAGGAAGAAGGGAAACTCATTATTTGCTGATGATATGATACTCTACGTAGAAGACCCACAAAACTACCAAAGACTTCTAGACTTAATTGACGGATTCAGCAAAGTAGGTGGATACAAGGTAAACACTCAAAAAATCAGTAGCCTTCTTATACACAAATAACAGACTCATTGAGAGTGAAATTAGGGAAACAATCCCTTTCATAATAGCATCCAAAAAAATACATCTAGGAATCAATCTAACGGAGGAAACAAAAGACCTCTACATTAAGAAATACAACACCCTGAAAAAAGAAACTGAAGAGGATATAAGAAAATGGAAAGACATCCCTTGTTCCTTGGTAGGAAGAATCAATAGAGTGAAAATGGCCATACTTTCAAAACTGCTACACAGATTCAATGCAATCCCTATTGAAATCCCAATAACATATTTCATAGAACTAGAAAAAAACAATCCAAAAATTTATTTGGAATTGAAAGAGACCTAGAATAGCAAAAGCCATTCTAGGCAACAGAGACGTGGCAGGGGTATCACAATTCCCAACTTGAAACTATACTACAAAGCCACTGTGATAAAACAGCATGCTGCTGGCAAGGAAACAGACCCAAGGATCAGGGGAACAGATTAGAAGATGCAGAAACAACTCCTGACATACCCAGCTACCTCATCTTTGACAAGGGAGCCAACCATCCTCAGTGGAGGAAAGATAGTCTCTTTTATGAATGGTGTTGGAAAAACTGGATTTCACCTTGTCAAAGATTAAAACTAGACCCCTGTCTTTCACCATGCATTAAACTAAAATCCAAGTGGATTAAAGATCTAAATATTAAAAAAGAAACACTAAACTTGCTGGAAGATAAGTTAGGCAGAACTCTGGAAGACAATGGCATAGGAAAAGACTTTACGAATAAATCCTCAGTAGCACGGGAACTAGCAGAAAGAATCAACAACTAGGATCTCATCTTATTAAAAAGCTTCTGCACTGCAAAAGAGACCATCAACAGAACTAAAAGACAACCTACAATGTGGGAAAAACTTTTTACCAGCTGCTCCTCAGACAAAGGGCTATTATCTAGAAATATATATAAAGAACTCAAAACCATCAGCCCCCCAAATATAAAGACCTGATTCAAAAATCTGAAATGAACAGATATTTCTCAAAGAAGTAAAAGCAAGTAAATATATGAAAAAATGTTCCACATTACTGGTCATTCGAGAGATGCAGATGAAAACAACACAGATTCCATCTCACCCCACAAAGAATGGCTGCTATCAAGAAATCACATAACAACAAATGTTGGCGGGGTTGTGGGGAGAAAGGAACCCTCTCCATTGTTGGTGGGAGTGTAGACTGGTGCAACCACTGTGGAAATCAATATGGAGATACCTCAAAGAACTAGGATTGGAGGTTCCATTTGACCCAGCCATCCCTCTGCTGGGTATCTTTCCAAAAAGAATCATATCACAGTGATATTTGGGCACCTATGTTTATAGCAGCACAGTTTGTAATAGCTAAAACTTGGAAACAGCCCATTTGCCCATCAGTTGGAACCTGGATTAAGAAGATGTGGTTTTTCTATAAAACAGAATACTACTTAGCCATAAAGAATGAGAAATTAGATTCATTCATAGGAAAATGGATGCATATTGAGGATATACTCCTAAGGGAAATAAATAAGTCACACATGTGTAAATACTGAATAGTTTCTCTGGTGTGAAAACTATAATAGTACACAAGATGCTAATGGAGATAATTGACAATGTGAAATAGGAAGAAAAGGGCTAAAGGTGGAGGGAAAATGGGAAGGGTAGGGGAAAGGTAATAAGGGAAAAGAAAAAATACGACAAAATGAAAAAATAGAAATAAAGTGTTTGTAAATGGGGAGGGGAGGAGGGGGTGAAGGGAGGGCAGAGACAAGGGGAAAAAAGGAGAACCAAGACCGGTCATGTAAAGGTACAAGATCCCAATAATGAATGTAACTGTACCGTATACCTAAAATGTACCAATAAACTCAATGAAAAAAAAAAAGCTTCTGCACTACAAGAGAAACCACCAAAACAGCTGAGACAACCTACAACATGGGAAAAAAATTTTACAAGCTGTTCCTCAAAGGACTACTATCTAGAATATATAAAGAACTAAAAAAAAAAAAAAAAAAAAAAAAAAACAGCCCCAAAAAAAAAAAAAAAAAAAAAAAAAAAAAAAAAAATCAGGCCATCCAAATATAAAGACCCAGTTCAAAAATGGGCACCTGAAATGAACAGACATTTCTCAGGCAAAGAAGTAAAAGCAGCAAATAATCATATAAAAAATGTTCAACATCATTGGTCCTTTGAGAGATGGAGATAAAAACAACACTGAGATTCCATCTCACCCTTGAAAGAATGACTGCTATCAAGATATAAACCAATAACAAATGCTGGTGGGGCTGTGGGGAGATAGAAACCCTTCTTCATTGTTGGTATGAGTGTAGACTGGTGCAAAAACTGTGGAAATCAAAATGGAGGAGCCTCAAACAACTAGGATTAGAAATTCCATTTGACCCAGCTATCTCTCTGCTGGGTATCTTCCCAAAAGAATTAAAAGAATCATACCACAGCAATATATGCTCACCATGTTTACAGCAGCACAGTTTGTAATAGCTAAAATTTGGAAATAGCCCAAGTGCCCATCAACTGGAGACTGGATAAGGAAGATGTGATTTTTTTTTCTAAAATGTAATATTACTCAGCCATAAAGAATGAGAAACTAGAGATTTGCAGCTAAATGGATGCACAATGAGGCCATACTCTTAAGTGAAATTAATAAGTCACATGTGTAAATACCGAATAGTATGAAAAATAAAAGTGTTGAGGATCAAAATGTATAAATTATATTGTATAATACAAAGAATAGGTCTAAAAGAGTTGAGGAAGTAAGGGGTAGAGGAAAGGGAAAGAGGGAAACGAAAAAAATATGTAAAAAGAAAAAACATGGAAACAATGTCTTTGTAAAGAGGGAAGAGTGGAGGAGTTGAAGGGAGGGCTGGGGAATGGGGAAAAATAAGAACCAAGATAAGTCTTGTAAAGATACAAGACCCCAGAGGGCAGGGGTAAGGGGAAAAAATGAGAATCAACTTGTCTCATTTTAATAAGTCACATGTGTAAATACCGAATAGTATGAAAAATAAAAGTGTTGAGGATCAAAATGTATAAATTATATTGTATAATACAAAGAATAGGTCTAAAAGAGTTGAGGAAGTAAGGGGTAGAGGAAAGGGAAAGAGGGAAACGAAAAAAATATGTAAAAAGAAAAAACATGGAAACAATGTCTTTGTAAAGAGGGAAGAGTGGAGGAGTTGAAGGGAGGGCTGGGGAATGGGGAAAAATAAGAACCAAGATAAGTCTTGTAAAGATACAAGACCCCAGAGGGCAGGGGTAAGGGGAAAAAATGAGAATCAAGACTTGTCATGTAGAGGTACAAGATCCCAACAATGAATATAACTGTACTGTATTCCTAAAATGTACCAATAAATTTAACAAAGATTTTAAAAATTTTAAAACTTATTTTATTGAGGTAAAATACATACAACATAGCTATACTTTAAGGATACAGTCTTGGGACACTAACTACACTTGTATTTCTGTGTAATCATCACCACTATCCATATGCAGATGTATTTGTTTTGAAACTATTTATTTTTTTCCTTCCCAAACCAATATGAGCTAGAAGCAACATGTATGGATAACTCTGCTCTTTTTGAAAACAGGGTGTCAAAACAGCAGGCTTTTAAAAAAGGACATAAAGACTGAAGTCGGAAGGATGGGCCAATTGTGGCCCAACCTGTGCAGTCTTTTAAATTATAAATAGCAAAACATGGCACCGCCAGCTACTTTGTGAAAATCCCCTTTCTCTCAACTCATAGGAGACATTACTCTGTGATCACCACAACTTTTCCCCCTGAATCTCAAAATCTTTCTCCATGTGGTCTTCCCTGCATTCATCACAAGTAATTACAATTGGTCACAGAATTCCACTTACCATCTCCACATAAAAAATGCAAGCCATTCTGTTGAAACAAGAAGTAACATATGGCAGAGACAACATATATAGCAGCACATGCAAACGTGCACATGGTAGAAAAGTCCTTCAACGTGGGAGTGTCATAATGAAAGTTTCTTAGAATGGAAATGGTCAAAAATATAAATGTTTTACCTGGGTAGGAACACGCTTTCAACCACATAAAAGTCTTGCATGAGAACATCTCGTTCCGGCTTTGAAGTGAGATTCCCCACCGTGTATCCTATTCCAAGCTGAATAGCACCTTTAATAGCAGATGATGCAGTCTGCAAAGAAAACCAGGGCCTCCATGTTAGTCTCCACAGTCACGGTCTTGTTCAATATTGCAAACAGCAAAATATTCTCCTTTTTGTTCCTACGCAGCAAGGAGACCGGGGCATGGGAAATGATAAATTGTTGCAGGTACGAGGGACTAAACCCAAGACATACACAGGCCAGGCACACTCCCAGTTCCACTAAGTTGCTTCTTTTGATAGAGGATCTATCTCACCTGTTAGGATTTTTTGGTTGTTTCTAAGATCACATTAGAATCCAAAATAACCATCTTTCCTATATTAAGAGCATAAAAACTTGGTACAACATTTTTAATATATAGTTTTATAATTTCTACCTAAAGATACATTTTCACGGCATATTTTTAAAAATTTAAGAATTTTTATAACATACCTATGGATCAGGAAAGTTATTTTTCCTCTAAGAAATGAGAGAGCAAAACATAACTGGTACTGGGTCTTCCTTTTTTTTTTTTTTTTTTTTTGTAATGGGGATCAAACTCAGGTCCTTGTGCTTGCGAGGCAGGCAGTAGAACCACTGAGCTAAATCCCCAGCCCTCATAATTGGGTCTTTTGCTGTATATCCAAAATTTAATCTGGAAATTGCACCAGTCTTGTCAAAGACCCATAATCAAAACTTTCTACATTGACCTGTGATAAAAACTAGCACAGGACAACAGTATTCCCAATTTACTACTTTTCCAACATTATGCATAATTAAATTTATAGTGTTAGCTTAGAGAATAACAACTGTATATACGTAAATGTCTATATGTGTGCGCACATGTGTATAAATACACCTGTATAAATGTGAACAGACAGTAGAATAACTCAATTTAGGAAATATTACAATCTTTTTTTGGCACCAGGAATCTAATTTAGGGCCTTGTGCTTGCCAGGCAGGCACTGTGCTGCTGGGGTACATCCTGACCCTGGAATGTATTCTTGTTGTTTTTGTTTTGTTTTTGGTACCAGGGATCAAACTCGGGTCCTTGCGCTTGCAAGGCAGGCCACCGAACCACTGAGCTAAACCCCAGCCCTACTGGAATGTATTCTTAATGGAGAAAGTATGTCATATTTTTAAGGCCTTGTCATGCCCAATGCAGTAGCATGTAGTAAGTGGGCACAAATAAATACTTAAGTCAGTGGTTCTTAACTAGAGCTATCTGGCCATATCTGAAGACATTTGGTGTGCAGTGCTATTCGCTTTCAGTGGATAAAGGCAGTTATGCTACTAAATATGTTAAAATGCGCAAGATGGCCCTCACTACAAAAAATTATCTAGCTCCAAATATCATTAGTGCAAAGGTTAAGGTACCCTTAGTTAAGTTAATATAATAGATATCATCCACTTTGTAGAAAAAATTCTTTTTGAATTACTATTTGCACTTAGAAAATCCAAGACCTATACCCACTACCCTTCATGTTTTTTTTTTTTTTTTATTGAGTTTATTGGTACATTTAGGGATACAGTACAGTTACATTCATTGTTGGGATCATGTACCTTTACATGGCAAGTCTTGATTCTCATTTTTTTCCCCTTACCTCTGCCCTCCCTTCACCCCCTCCTCCCCTCCCCATCTACAAACACTTTATTTTCATCTTTTCATTCTCACATTTTTTTTTCTTTTCCCTTTTTGTTCTTCCCCTACGTATCACACCTTCCCTACACCTTTAGCTCCTTTCCTCCCATTTCTAAATGTCAGTAATCTTATTAGAATCTTATGCATTGTTGCAGAATATTCACACCAGGGAAACTATTTGGTATTTACACATGTGGGACTTATTTATTTCACTTAGGAGTATATCTTCAATATGTATCCATTTTCCTATGAATGAATCTATTCTCTCGCTCTTTATGGCTGAGTAATATTCCATTTTATAGAAAAACCACAACTTCTTTATCCAGTTTCCAACGGATGGGCAAATAGGTTGTTTCCAAGATTTAGCTATTACAAACTGTGCCGCTATTCTTTATCTTTTCCTGCTTTCAATACCAAAGAACACTTCTTGAAAAATTTACTCCTCTTGATTTCAAGAATAAGACACAGTCCTGGGGTCAATTCTAGCTTTCCTGATGGTTTCTTCTGTCATTTCTTCACTAGTTTCTCACACTCTACGCTATAACTGCAAGATCCCTGACAACTTGATCCTTAATTATCTACGTAATCAACCCATTCTTAATGGCTTCAAATATATGCATCTGACTCAGATTTTTCAGTCTACTTGGATGCTGTTCTGTTGTGACATATGTAGTATGTACAGAGCCAGACCAATATCTTATACCCTCTCCATCCCACTTTCAAGATTGGCTCCCTCTCTTCAGACACCTTCAGTCACCCAGGCTTGAACCCCAAACAGACCCCATCATAGCACAGGGCTGGATCCCTAAAATCACCTTGTTGACTTTGTCTGAAATGATCAGTCAGAGCTGATCAGTCATCTCTAAATGCAGCCACAAAGTACAACCATATTCCCATGGTTATCATTCAATCACTTTGCTCTTAGGGCTAAAAACACTATGTGACCCTTATTCGAAAGACAGCTATCTCCAGCCTTGATCCTGCAGAAAGCAGAAAAATGTCTTGATATTTTCTTCTTTTCACATCATTTCTTTTTTAAGATCCCATGGCAGCAACATATAAAAGATTGAGATTAAGTGCATCTAGTGCTTTAAAAAAAGGTTGCTATTTTAATACTCCCTCTCTGACTTCTGCAGTGGCACCAACTGGCATCAGTGACCTTTTGTACCAGCAGATCTGAATTCTGATGGCAGAAGTGAATTTCCCTCATTGTAACCCTGCATAAAAATTCAAAAGGCATTCTTTCCCATCCATCACTCCAGGTGGGTAATACACAAGATACAACATTAGCACTTTTCACAGAACCCAGTACCCCAAAACATTCTGCACCAGCCCAATCAGCGAACTCACATGCTCTCAAAGTATTTTGCTGTCCCTGATCCCCCATCCCTCACTCTGCTTTCTGGAACTACCCGTATTTTTTGCTTAACTCATGCAATCATTGTGATAATAGCTGTTTAACTCTTCTTGGGCTGTCAAACAGATTATCCCATTCTTTTTTGGTCCCATCATGGCTATAGAAGGTAGTAAAGTTTGTGGATTGTCTGCACCCATTGTTCTCAGACTTTAGGGAACAACAGAATCACTGGGGATACTTCTCAGTAGGTCATGTCCCTAGGACGATTCAAACAGTCTGCAGCAAGGCCAAATAATTTTCTCTTGCTCTAAGGAACACTAGAAAAGAAA
>NW_022900943.1:17294753-17339713 GCF_012274545.1 Fukomys damarensis | reverse complement strand
TAAAAGAAACACAAAAAAAAAAAAAAAAAAAAAAAAAACATTTTTCTTATTTATAAGATTAAGTTTTGAATTCCTGATAGAATAAGATTTTGAAAAGGACTCCTTGATACTTGTTTGGTTAAACCAAAAATACAGACTTGTAATCATATTATTTTCCTTTTAGGCTCCTAAAAATTCGAGTGCTTGGATGGGAGAAATAACAGAAGTAGTAGTAAAGTTAATCACTGTTGATCAACTAATGTGTCCCAGGTACTTGATATATGGATAACAACAATTATAATCATGATCTGTTACAATCACAGCCCATACTTACACGCGTATTAAATGGCGGGCACTGTTTTAATTGTTTTCTAGTCACCTTATCAGTGACGGGAAACCTTTTTGATTTTGATGACAATAAATAGCTGTGGCATGTGTGTCACTGGTTTGCCACCACTGCTTTTGTTCTTACAATGATCTGGTGAGGTAGGTACCACAGGTTATGCAGCCCTAATCCAAAAACTTGAAATTCAAACTGATATAAAATCTGAAACTTTTTGAGTACTGTCCACCTGATGCTACTAGTGGAAAACTCTACACCTGACCTCACATGATGGGTCACAGTCAAAACACAGGTGCACAGCACAGTTCATTCAGCTTTCCCAAGAGGAAAAAAGACTCTTTCAGCTCTGGAAGTGTGATGTACAAATTTTGTTTCACACACAAAATCATTTAAATACTGTGTAAAATGACAAGTGGATTGTAAGGTTTTCATACATATATATGCATATATTCCAAAATTTTTAAAAAAACCTTAAATCCAAAACACGTATGGTTCCAAGAATTTGGGAAGGGATGCTCACCCTGTATAACTGTTCCCATGTTACTGGCTCAGGAAGTTTGGCAACTTCTACAAGGTAGTTGGCTGCTGAAGAGGTAGAGCTGGGACTCACACCCAGGGGGACTGGTGTTATAAACACATACAATGTGCTGCTTCCAACTACACGGTTTCTTAACTCACTTAATCTTTCCAAGGCTCTGAGGCATGGTGATAATTATTCTCAGTTTACAGGGAGGGACTTTATCTCAACAAGAGTAGAGTCACACTGCCCAAGTCACACTGCTAGTGTGTCACAGTCTGACTCCCAGGCCAAGGTTGCTTCCATATCTTTTTTTTTAAATGAGTCAACAATCAAAGTTGTAAGTTCTCATTTAAGTCTGGGTGTCTGACATCAGCACAAGAAGAAGCTCGAGAGAATCATTTCTTTTGAAAGAATGGGGATAAAATATTTTATTTGCTTCTAATCATACCCAAGCAAGGGTAAGCCAAAGAAAACCTCATAAAGCTCTTGGTAAATCAGAACAAACACTATCGTTAACATCACTAGTGGTAACACGGTGAGTTATTAACAGAAGGTGGTATTTTGCAGCCCAGGTAGAGATGACTCCTCAAAGCTTCCCCTCCTTTCTTCATCTCTGCATAAAAAGCAATGCTTTATCATGAATGCACTGAGGTATAATTACAAAGCATCTTGTCTGCTTCATGGAAATGTCTGACGATATTCATTCTGGCCCTTGGTTTCATAAGACACTGGTAGAAGAGGCCTCAGTCACCTGATATGTTCCAATCAGACATCCAGCCTTGCCTAATGTTGAACAAGAGGTGCTTTAAAACTATGAAGAAACATTCTGAAATGCTACCTAGAGAGCCTCTGATTAGCAGATCAGTAAATCGTGATGATGACAAAGAACACTCAGTGTGAAGTGTTGGTGGCTGCTCTTCCAGAACCAACTGTTCTTTCCTGTAAAATTGAAGTCCCCAGGGGCTCCCTCCTTTCTCTGAGACCAACAGATGAGCAGCAAGGCTGCAGTGAAACTATGCTTTGCACACACTCTGATCCCCTCCAATTCTCTCTGCACGGCTTTGCAAAAGGTCCTAGGACCTGGCTATTACCCCCCATAACTCCAAGGGGTAATTCTGGCTCCACTAGGTTTAATAAGCGTCTACTTTGCAGGTCCCTGCTAAACAGTCTATTTTAAGTTCAGGACTTCATAAGAACTAAGTAGAGGTGCTATGTTGCCTGGATACTAGAAAAATTACCAAAGCACGTGAGATTTGGAAAAAGACAGAACCATATAATCTCATAAAGGCAAACTACAAACATTTACTGCCATAGTTCTGTGCTCACCAAGCATGTACAGGTATGATGGTAATACTAAGAGGAAAAAGAATGTCAGCTCGCACTTGAGTACTATGGGATTGTTTTCAAAACACCATCTCTTGAAGGTTGCATTTGATTATCACAGCTGTTACATGGGACTCAACAATGCCCACTGCACAGGTTGCCCTGGGAGACCTCATTGATCTAAATTCCTTGGCTAGTTAGGCGTGGTACAGCTAGGAATCATACTCTAAGAAGCCTCTGAGAAGGCTCTCAGCTCAGAGTTCTACCTCTCCCCCTGTGCTTAACTTCCCGACTTTTCTCTGCCAGGGATGAATTCGATAGAAGACGGAAGCACATGAACCATGAGGTAAAGATGAAGGCTATAACAAGACTAAAAGTCTATGTATACCCACTGTTAGGGAAGCAATGATCCTGACCACAGTGAGGCTTTAATGATCTTACACCAGTTACATGAAGCTGCTTCCTGTAGCACACTATCTATCAAATTCAATCACTTAATGTGCCATTTGATACCACTGACTTCAACAGGAAGTACTGAAACATTTCATGTCCACAGCAGTTTTTCTGCTAAGGTTATCCGAACTAATTACGGGATCACAGCCAACATATATAGTCAGAGTGATTAGTTCAAAAGTACAAATCTGATCATGTTACTACCTTGCTTGGAAACCACTCACGCCCTAATGAGTCCTCAGCACTCTCACCACAGGACTAGGTCCAAAGCTTGAGGAACCTGACCCTAGACGCCTGCCTTTTAATGTCTTCTTCCTACTTGCACTGTATCACCCTGTCAAATATTTAAAAAGGCAACACAACTATTGCAAACTCTGTCCTTGAACAAGCTGATTTCACAAGTCTGTGGACTCCTTGATGACTATCTATGAATCCCTGCTTGTGTACATTTCCAGGGATGGGCTATAGGGCTTTTTTCTTTTCTTTTTTTTTTTTGATGCCCTATTTCCCCCAAACCACAGATCTACAGAGTCTAATTCTAAATTAGAGATGTTCCTTTATAATGTGCTTTATACCAATCCATTACAAAACGTGGTCCTAGCCAGCATGATGGCACATGTCTCTAATTCCAGCACTGGGAAACCCGGGCAGGATGATCACAAGATTGAGCCCAGCCTGGGTAGCTTAGCAATTTAACAAGACTTTATCTCAAAAAGTAAATTTTTTAAAAAAATATTAAAAAGGGATAGGGATGCAACTCATTACAAAGGCCCTGGGTTCAACTGTCAGTTCTGCCACACACACACACAAAAATGCGATTCAGTCATCTTTTAGCAGCATGAGGGCAATTTGTATCTGAGTAGAGAAAAACCTCTACTTCCCCAAATTTCTACAGTCCAAGTCCAGGGTCTCCCTCCTTCTCTGGATAAGAAGAGAGACACAGACTTTCTATAGACACAAGGAGAGAATGGGGAAACAAGAAACTGGGTTAGATCTCAAAATACTGGTGACAGGATTTGGGCATTGAGACAGTTTGTGGGCAGGTAAGGCTACTGCCTTCCGAAAGTAAGTGGAAACATCCCTCGTCCCTGGGTTCTCCACCTCATTTCTCCAGTTACTCCTAACATTAGTTTTCTATTTCACTGTAATAAGGTGCTGCAAACTTAGTCACTTAATACGAGGTTTCAGCAAGGCCTAGGGGAGAATCTATTCCCTTGCCCCCCCCATTAAGTTTATTGTTATATTTAAAGCAAACGATACAGTTACATTCATCATTGGGATCTTGTACCTTTACATGATAGGTCTTGGTTCTTGTTTATTCCCCATACCCCTGCCCTCCCTTCAGCCCTTTTACCCTTCCCTTTTTACAAAGGCTTTTCCATTTTTTCATATTTTTTTCTTTTCCCTTATTTCCTTTCCGCTCCCCTTACCACTTCCCCTTTAGCCATTTTCATCTGATTTCACACACTTTCAATCATACTATTCCCTTGCCTTTTTGAACTTCTGGGGTTGACTTGTACTCCTTGATTTTAGCCCCTTTCTCAATCTTCAAAGCCAACGCAAGTTTCAAGTATGTATCTCTCTCTCTCTCTCTCTCTCTCTCTCTCTCTCTCTCTCTCTCTCTCTCTCTCTCTCAATGTGTCTCTTCTTCTGACTCTGACCTTTCTGCTTCCCTTTAGTAAGAACCTGATAATCCAGGATCATCTCTCCATCTCAAAATCTTTAACTACATCATACCTATAAGATCCTTTTGCTACGTAAGGTAGCATATCCACAGGTTCCAGGAATTACGGTATAGACGTCCTTGGGGCCCGATTACTCTGTCGACTGTACTCCTCTATTTCAGGCCTAAATCCAGCATTTTCCCAAGTCTTTCCCAGGCAGAGTGAAATTTTCCTCTCAGTACTTCATTCAGTCAGATGCTCTTCACTACCCAGATGTGAGAACTTGCCAGGATCTTGGCATTATGCTAGTCATTGGGGAAAGCGTGAACCAGAAACAGGACATGATTCATGTTTCATAGCAGTTTCTGGTCTAGTAGGGGAAAAATATTCAACAAAGATAGATATAGGTACATAACTATGGACTGCAGCCAGTGACCGAAAAAACAGGGTGATGTGACTGAGGCCAGGAGAGTAGAGATCCAATGTTCTAAGCTGAGACTTAAAAGGTGGGAATGGGCCAGTTAGTTGGACATGCCACCAAAGACTGGCTGTGTGCCCAACATGTTCCAGGTGTTCTTTGGCAAATTTAGGACCAAGAAGGAGGCTGAACAGACTCCTTGTCCACAGAGAATTGATGTGCTGAAGTAGAGGTACAGAAAGAAAGAGCTACATCAGCAGGATGGGGAGCTGATTTTCAGGAATAGAGAAGCAGCGAGGCCTAAGGGCCTGAGAACAAACCACTGTGGGTAAATCGGGGTGTGCAACAGGGAGAGCACTGGAACTGGAGGCTGGAAAGACAGGATGGATCTAGATCTAGGTCTTACAAGAGTCTTAAAGGTTTTGTGTGTTTCAGTTATGTTGACTAACATCCTTTAATTTGAAAAGGATCACTCACTGCTTTGTGGAAAACAGACTGGAGAGGACAGAGAAGGGAAAGTGAACAGAAAAGAAAAAGGGAGTTGAGAGATTCACATGGAGAAGGATGATGAATGAAGATGGACAGAGAGTTAAGTTTGAGACCTATTTCAGAGGAAGATAGATAAGGCTTGCTACCAGTAAGGCCTCCTGGTATTTTCTTTGAGCAACTTGGAGAACCAAGGCTGCTTTATTGAGCTGGGGAGAACTGCAGGAGGAACACATGGGGAGGGGAGGTTAAGAATTCCATTAGAAATACATACAAGTCTGGATCTTAGACTAGAGATCTGGGCTAGAGTTGCTGGATCATTCATTGCTTTGAAAACCAAGAGGCTGGAGAAGGAAATCCAGAGAGGAGAACATCAGAAAAGAACCTGCATCAACATCAACACATAGGGCAGTGGGAAGAACTCTGGAACAGAACCAAGGAAAGAGAATTTGAAGGAAAGAGGGACCACAGACTAAACAAGTGGCTCTTTCGTTTGAGAATATGAATGTTATAACGCGATGGAGTATCGGACACTATAGGTTAACCTCTCTACTTTCTCATTCCTGTCGTGATTCATATGTAAGCCTAAGTCTAGATTTAGAATATCTGGCAAAATTATCTTCATATCCAGTTAAATGATGCCATTATTTAAACTATATTTTAAAATATTATATTTAAAAAGCAGGAAGGGAGACATATAATAAAATTTGAAAAATAAAAACCCAGAAGTATATATATATACATACACACACATATATCTACAAAGGAAATATGCCAAAATATACTATTATCTCTGGATTGTGTAATATTAAATGGTTTTACTCTACTTTTAAGTTTTGCACTTCCTGGATTTTCTAAATTATTTTTGTTACACATAGGAAAGAAAATATCCTCCAATGAATATATTTTTACTGTGTTTATGAATACATTTTAAGGGCTGAGAAGGTATGTCTGGGATTTATTCATTTTATCTTGTTCTTTGAGGCCAAGGCACTGATGCCAGAAACCCACAGGGTAAGATGTCCCCTGTTTCAGAAGTCTTACAGCTTTTCCTTTTCTCTCCCTCTCCCTGCTTTGATCATTTGTGGAAATGAATCCAAATTCCTTGCTGGGTCTTCAAAATTCTCTACAGTCTTACTCCTATCAATGGTATTTGTTATAATAGATACAACTTCAAATACTAAGTGCTAAAATAAACATAGCCACAGAAGTTAGTTTCTTAATTGGGCACCGCACACAGTGGGTGACCCTGAATGTTTGCTTTCCTCTGTCAGGTGATGACACAGGGAGATTGCCTCCTGCATCCTTGTGTCTCTGCTATCTACTGGGCCTCAGATCCAATGAGCTGATAGTGCAAGAGGGGGCAGAGAAGGAAAGTCCACCTCTTATCAGATACCCTGCAGTGTCACGTACCTTTCCTGGAAATATGAGTACAGAATATCTACCTTTGGCTCTGTGCTCCAGGAGCCACCAAAAGGGCTTCTTCACCTTCTGGTTTGTTGTGGGTTTTGCCAGTGGGTCTCCCTGACAGAAAACTGTAAGATAGGGTGTTTCCTTCTATTCACTCATCCTCTGGGCTAACCCTGCATGAATATACACTTCTGAAAGCTACAGCTCTTTTCTTGTGGATCTCTTCATGACTTCTATTCTGGGTTCTAGAGGTCACATCATTGTCTTTTCTTGTCAGGCCCCAGGAAGATAACAAGTAACATTGTGGCTCAAGATACTGTCTATCCCTTGTGCTTTCCCTGTGTTTCTCCCCTCATCTGTGCAAATACAGTAGTGTCTTTCTTAAAATAACATCCAGTGACCCAATTTGAATGTGACATCCCTTTACCATCTAGATCCTTTAGGTAAAGACCTGCTTACACTTCACGAGCAAGGACACATGGCCCAGAGCAGAGGCAGTGAGGGATAGATGTGCAGCTCTTTTCTGGCTCAGCTGTGCTTTGGAAAAAGAAGCATAAGTTCCAGTGGACAGTTTGCTGTCTTGGTCATAAGCCAGGGTTATAAGCCTCTTGTCTCCACTTCACAATAAGCCAAACAATTCCACTTAAACTTTCCTTGTGACTGCTGGTCTTTGGATGCCTGGATCTCCAGGCCCTTAATGTTACCCTTCTCCATTCTCTTCTTGGTATCCTACCTAGCCCATTGGATCTAGTCCCTCCACGTAGTCTGATACAGATATGATCAATCCCTTCTCCCAGTACAAGTACATTTTACAAACTCAGAACAGTGGGGCCTATCTCAGTGACTTTCTGCCATACCTGCACGGTCACTCCATGTGGTGAAAGCACCTTGTAACAAGGTCATTCTGACACACTAGATACGAAGTGACCTTGGAAGAAGCCCAAGACAAATCCACTTTATATTTACTTCTCCTCTTGTACTAAGTGGCCTCTTCACAAGAACCTAATGTATTATTCACTTGTGTGATGGAAGATTTGTTTCTCAAAAATCAATAGAAGAAGAACAAAGGGGAGGTGTTTCACAGTTTTTCTTAAGTCATCTTCACCTTGTTTATGTGATTGCCAGGGAAGCACATTCTTTTATTGGAAAGGAACAGCATATGAAGCAAATACTTCTCATTAACAGAAAAACACCATCTCTTACATGTTCACAATATGGGAGTAGCAAATTATGCACACTTAATTGCCCTTACAAGAGATATGTCATCAACCACAAATGAAACTGACTTAGGACAGAAAGCATTATGAATGCTTCCTTTTTATTCTTTTAGAAATATTAGTTTAAAGGCATTCATCATAAATACAACACAGGAGAACATCCTTACCACCATTCCTACACACTAGGGAAGAAAATTTCATTTATGTACTCAAATAAAAACAGTATTTGTTTGATACAAATGCAAATTTAGATTCAAGAGAAAAAAATAATAAAGGATCGATTTTTCATCCTTTGTTTCTTAGAATAAAACAAGACCAAATTTCATACAGTCTCAAGAGTTAGATTTCTCAGTAAAGGAGCTGTCTGTTTTAAAGGTAAAACATTACATCAGTGCTAAGTGCTGTTTGGGGGAAATAATGCAAATGTTTATGGCAGATGTTACTAGAGGTCCTCAGCACTTATTCTTCTTTAATTAGCATCTGTTCAGGTTGGGCCCCCAGGGGACATACGGCAGTCTCTGGAAATAATTTTGGTTGTTACAACTGGGGAATGTTATGGTACCTTTCGGATAGAGGCCAAGGATGTGGCAAACATCCTACCATGCACAGGACAGCCCCCACAACAAAGAACCCTCATTAACATATATACCCTAATGTCAATGAGGGTAAGAAATCTGCAATAGAAATACATAGCATAGTAATATAAATATTAATTGAGCATTTTGCCTGGTTCTCTTGCTGTTCAGTGTATTCACACGACTCTGGCCACTGAGACGTGGGAGGAAACAATGTGCCCAGCTGCCAGGTCAGACCCTTCACAGGTCTTCTACAGGTGTCATGGCTAGAGATGATATAGCCTTTCTTGATCTTGTTTGGAAAGTGTCCATTGAGAACAGCAGAAAAACAAGGTAGAAACCTGGGCACTTGATGACTCTACAGAGGCAAGTGGACTATCTCTCATTACTCAGTGAAATAAACATCTACCTGGCTTAAATCATAATCATTCTGTCATTCTGTCCGTCTGTCTGTCTGTCTCTGTGGTAGTAGGGATTGAACCCAGGGCCTTTGCACTAAGCTACATCCATTTTGAGGCAGAGTAATGCTAAGTCACTAAACTGCCTGGTAGGACTCAATCTCATAATCCTGCCTCAGTCTCCCCGAGTGCTGGGATTACAGGTGTGCGCTACCATACCCAGCCTGTTCTTGTTTTACACATAACTGAACCTATATTCTAAACATTTACGACCTATGAATCCATAATCAAATGTTCTTTTGTAAAAATGATACAGATTGAAAATTACCTCGTGTTGAAAAACAAATGTCCATATAGATAGCATTGCTTAATTTAGAAATTAGATTGGAGCCCATGTTCCCAAAGATAATGTTAAGCAATTCTTAACTACAGAAAGATACAGATGTTACCCCCTCTGTCTTGTTCTCCAGGGCTAACTACAGCAGTGTTCCCCAACCCTTAGTACTGTCTGAGGCCTGTTAAGAACCCAGCAGAACAGCAGAACATGAGCAGTGGATGAGCAAGGAAGATTCATCTGTTGTCAATGCTGCTCTCATAGCTTGCCTGAGCTCCACTTCCTTTCAGATCAGCAGTATTCTTAGATTCTCATAAGAGCATGAGCCCTACTGTGAACAGGGCATTCCAGGGATCTAGGTTGTGGGTTCCTTATGAGACTATAATGATCTAAGTGAGCTAAGGTGGTGATGCTAGCATTGGCAAGTGGCTGCAAACACAGATTAACATTAGTGGAAAAGTTTGACTGCCCAGACTCCATAACTATCAATTGCTTGCAGATTCATATCAAATACTCTCTGGGAGCGGCAAGTGAAAAGTTGTGTTTTCTGGCAAGCTTTCTAGTTTTAAGTGAGTTGAAGTATTTCAGTTGTATAACTGCATCTGGTGATAGACTTTAAATCAGAATCTGACATTTACTTTAGTCCATGCATGTCCCATCCATTATTTTATTCACCACTTCTATCTGTACCATTTTCCTGCACTGTAAACTTCTCATTCACAGTATTGGTAAAACCACAAGCTCACTCTAGCCAAAATGAGTAAAAAACAAATATCACTGAAGAGTTTCTTTGAAAAGGGAGAAAGACCCAACGATGAGACAGCAGAAGACTCTAAGACTGCCAACAGAAAGACAGCTGTACTTAAAAGAAAATACCAAAAGTCCTACTTGAATTGCAAGTTCATTGTAACAGGTGATTCATATTCCCCAAGCCTACTTTGTATAATATGTAGGGACTGGCTACCTAATAAAGCCATGAAACTTTCAAAACTGCTCTACCACATGGAAACCAAGCACCCTACATTAAAAGAAAAGCCTTCAGAAACTCTCAAAAGGAAAACTTGTGAACCAGTTACAGAACTATTCAAATCTTTGAATGATCACATATCAGGACAACTGAACTGGTCATTGTGTCAGTACATGCAGAGACAAAACAGCTGCCATGACTGGATGGCTTTCTGGTTTCACTACTCAAGTCAAAGAGATCTTTCCTGACTGTGAACCTACACACTATATCACCTGTCGGGAAATACTGGCTAGCTAAAAAAATGTCACCCAAATTTAACACTGTTCTACAGGATGTGATTAGAATCACCAAGCACATTAAAGTACATGCCCTTAAATCATGTCTGTTTGTGCAGCCTGTAAGGAGATGGATACACAACATGATTTCTCTTAGGCACAGAAGTTAGACAGCTTTTAAAGGTATAACACTAGCCAGAGTTTTTGAGTTATGATAGCCACTCCAGAGGTTTTTCTTTTAGAAAACGTCACCACCGGTGGCACATTTTTGTTACACAGAATGGGTTGCTCAAGGAATTTACTGTCACTTCGGGGTAGAACCACAACTGTGTTTAAGTGGATAAAGTGAGCGCATTCGAAGCCAAACTGGAATTATGAGGGTGCTGAGTGAACATCAGGATTTTTAACATGTTTCAACATTAGCAGAGATTTTGAAAGAGACTGAGCTAGGACCCTTTTTTAATTCCATCTGGTGCATGATCACCTGTCTCACCTTTTAAAAGAGTTTGAGCATTGTTTCCTAACCACAAAAGACTCCAAAACTAGGAAAGAATGGATCTATGATCCATTTGTGAATAAGTCAGGTGAATCAACTCTATCTGTATCAGAAGATCAACTGCTTGAGACAGTAAATGATAGCCTTATAAGAACATTTGAGATTGCTCCGAATCTCCATGTGTTCTGAATTAAAGTCAAAGCAAAAAATCCTGAGGCTGCCATAAAAGCACCGAAAAGCCTGTTTCCATCTCCAACATCCTATCTTTGTGAAGCAGAGTATTCAGCAGTAGCAGCAACGAAAATGAGATTACAAAGTACACAGGACATATGCAATACACTTTGGGTGTCACTGTTTCCCATCACTCCCAAATGGGACCTTCTAGTTGCAGAAAAACAAATCACGGCTCCCACTGATTCTGTATTACAGTGAGCTATAAAATTATTTCACTATATATTTATAATGTAATAATAATAGAAACAAAGTGAAAAAAAAATAATGTGTATTAATCATATGACACCCAGGCCACAATGCTATCTGTGGAAAAACTGTGCCTCACCAAACCAGTCCCAGGTGCCAAAATGTTTGGGGATCTCTGAATTACAGTGAATTGTATCAATTGTTT
Organism: Fukomys damarensis; assembly: GCF_012274545.1. NCBI lineage: Eukaryota > Metazoa > Chordata > Mammalia > Rodentia > Bathyergidae > Fukomys > Fukomys damarensis. Next base: position 17,328,230 of record NW_022900943.1, on the reverse strand, counting down.
GGTAGGCTTTGTCCCTCCACACTCTGGGAGCACATGCACACATATATACATTAATTAGGGAAGGGTACAGATCTGTGGTAGAGTATGTGCTTCGCATGCATTCTTGGATTTGTTTTCAGGGCCACAAAAAGTAAACAAACCAATCTTAAAAATGGGACCCTACTATTCAGGCTGTGTTACAACTTGTTTCTTTCACATGATACCCTTCCATATACATATACAGATCTCATTATTTTCAATGGCTACATAGATTTTCATAGCTTGTACGTAACAACTGCTTTAACTACTCTGTTACTGATTAGGGGTCTATTCTCTCTTTAAATAAAAATATTCTTCTCTCCTTTAAAATAATGCTATACTGGATGTCTTTATTCTTCTGTATTTCGGTACTGATTTCTTGAATATCTTGGAGCACAGATTTGTAGAGTAAGTGCTGAGTTAAAGGATATACACACATTTACATTTTTGGTAGTTTCTGGCAAGTTGCCTTCTAAAACCAATTTCATCAATTTATATCATCACCAGCATATAAGAATGTTCCTGTCAGTGTACTCTTGCCAACACTGATAACCTTCATATTGTTGATTTAAATCAAACTTGCTGTTTTAATGATCATTTTCTTGATCTTTAATGAGGGAGATTTTGTGTGCTTATTGTATATTTGTTCTTAACTTAGTAATTCTTATTTTTATGGCTACACACTAATAATCATGTGCAAATATTTTATACTAATTGATGATATAGATATATAGCATTTGTGAGGGCCAGGGCTTTAGCTCAGTGGTGCCGCCACCTGCCTTGCAAGCACAAGGGCCTGAGTTCGATTCCCAGCACCAAAAAAAAAGAAAAAAAAATTGTATTTGTGAAATAATTCCTACAGAAGCTTTAAAAACAGTAAGGTTTCATGGCTTTTCTTGGGAGTTTTTATTATGGAAATTTTAAGCTCTCCCAAGGAAACATTGTAGCTATTCTTTTTCAGCTACCAAACAAAGTTCTTCATTCGTTCGTTGTACTATAATAAAATTTCACACTTCTCTAGGTCCTAAAATTAAAAATAGTCCTCTAGAAGGATTTACATCCATACTCGCAAGTGCATATATATCTCTTACAATAACAGATATGAAATGTACTCTACATTTGGCCTGTTGAGACAGCGGAGTCTGTCTTTTTCTGTACAAGGGATTGAACTCAGGACCTTGCACTTGTGAGGCAGGCACAGCCCCAAGAGACAGTGGAGTCTGGAAGAAACATAACACCCTGGGGGAATGAAGCTAGAGAAACAGACCTCAGAGGAGAGAGAGGCACGGAAACCACCTGCCTGCCTGTTTGTTTACAGTCCCACACTGTGGGGTTAGAAAGGACCCTTATGATGACAAAGGCTTGTCTCTAGGTGAAATTATTTTCACGTTATGCATGTGCCATACCCTACTTCATTGTCTTTTGGGGAAAGAATAAATGAAGCACACTGAGTCCCTTTCACTATTCGAGTAGAGAGCTGGCCTTTTCTGTTGTTTACTGGGACTTAGGCATTGTGCTCAATTATTTTCTCCTGAATTACCTAAAATGAAACTGACCTAGAAAGGCAAAGCAGCTTATCCCAGGTCACACAGCATGCAAACAGAAAAGCTGGCCGCAGAACCAGGACCTTTTTACTATAAGTCTGTGTTTAATACCATCATACCTGACATCATCACTGGTCATAATATACAGAGATGCAGCTTGCCAATTCTGCATTTCCATGTAGCACAGGCCCAGCTAAATTCTATAATTCTAACTGCTTGTTTACTGACGGTGGGAATGTTTCCAGGTAATGAAAGCCAGTGCCTACACTTTCTATTGGCATTCTCCTCTTGCTGAGAAGTTCCTGGTTCACTTTCTTTGCCCATGGGTATGTAGGGAGGTCAGGGTCAAAAGCCAAGCCTCGCTCCTATATTCTCCAGGAGTATTTTCACACACTCTCTGAATTCAGGCACACAGGAACATGGGCAGTAGTTTTCAGGTACCCCAGGTGGGGTTAATGAGGAAAGACCTCACTGTAACGTGAGCATTCTGGGATCTTCAGAAATGTATCAAGAATCTAGGATGCCTACTAGATTTTTTTGTTGGGGGGGTAATAGTTTTACGTAAGATAGGTATAGGAAACCAACAAACCCCAAAGAAACGCCAAAAAACCTCCACTACCTTATCCGTTTTTTTCTGCTCTTATTTTATCCTGCCAGGATACATCCCCTACCCCTATTGCACACATCCCCCTCCCCTGAAGCTCTTCCTGTATGTGGTTATTTTAGAGACTAGGGCAACTACAACCCCGTAAGGAGGTCAAGACCTGCAGAGAAACCTAACATTACTTCTAGAAATATGAGGAGTGTACAGATCTTGTCCTGCCCTTTATTGCCTACCCTAAGAGACCTCAGATCTTTCCCTTCCTTTCTGTCAAGTGAACTCTCCAGTGTTAAAAAGAAGGTCTTTAGCTAAGGAGAGGAAACAACACAGCCCTTCTCAGTGTTCTAGGAGTGATGGCAGGGCGGTTGGTCACTGTTCTACAGTTACGTAATTTGGGAGGTAAATTTTGACTTTGTACAACAGGAAGGCTTAACTGCTATCCATTACCAAAACAATGAGAACAGAAACTGAAATGAAACTTCTCACTGGACCTCCATCCCCAATTTGTTTGTTGATTTACATCTATGTTTCTTGATCTATACAAAATAGACAGAAGGAGGAAATTAATAAATGACAACAAAGCAAGCCCAGAAGAAACAGAAATAGCTCTGCTTCTCCTTTCAAATTTCTCTCTTTAAAAAAACAAACATTTTTTTCTTGTACCAGGCACTGAACTCAGTACTTTGTGCTTCCAAGGCAGGCGCTGAGCCACTGAGCTCAATCCCCGGCCTTCTCTTTCAAATTTTGCTCTCTTAGTTTAATTTTCATGATAAACTCTGTAAGTAGATGAGAAGGAATTATACACACCCGATATTCACAATGTCACATATATATAAAATTGTCTCTATATCATATACCATATGTATGTCACAGAGATAAATAAAGTTTATGAAACAGAAAGGCAAAGCTCAGGGATTCAAGATTTAGAAGAAGGGGAAGTTGTTTGCTAAATGAGACAGAATCACATAGAAAACAAAAATAATTTTACAAGCTAAAGACACGGGGGTTGTATAAACTGACAGAGGTGTCACTTGCTAGTGATGTCCTGTTTCTCATCTTGAATCTCTTTTCCATGTGGTGACCTCAGCAACCACTAGAAGAGGAAAGAGTCAGCAGATGTAATGAGTCAGGAAGGAATGGGTGGTGATAAAGGATGAGAAAAATGGCTTTTCCTTAAATTCCTGCAGCCCATCTGTCTTTTCTGAAAGAATGAAGAATGAAAAAATTCTTTCATAATTAAATTATTTTAAATGATTTTCTTTTTCCTGGCATCTGTTTAACAGTATTACAACTGTCTGGTAGTACTACCATATTTCTGGAAAGCCACAGAAAAACATTGACAAGAGAATTTTAAATAAAAAGACCTGAAGCACTGATGCAAATATTTATCTGAAGGGGCTGTAAATTTTAGGTATTTCCTGAGAAAGATCAGTTTTAGGTATTCAGTGGGCTCTAATGTGGTAATTCCTTTTGTGACATTTTAAAGCATTTACATTAGAGTCCTTTAAACTATGTTGTAACTGCTTCAAGCACTTATAATGTGTAGAGTTGTTTGATGTGGTTATTTCTCACCCTATTACCTCCACAAGTGAAGAAACTGAACTTCAGAAAGACTGCACATATGAAAGATAAATCACAGATCATTTTCCATAAAAAGATTATTGAATGGAATTTTCTCTAAAAGTGTACAGACTGATATATCAGAGTTCATTTCCATGATTTTCAAGAATCTCCACAAACAGGGTAAAGCACTGAATATGGGTGGATAGCTGCAAATATTATGCATACTTTCAGGTCAAGACTAGATGTCCTTTGCACATGTAACCTCTGTGTTCCAAGACGTAGGATGATACTGTAGTCAAGTCGTGATTTCTCATTCTGCACTTTCTTTTTTGAGAACCATGGGATGTAGTTTCTATAACCCTCTATTTCTGAGCTCCGTACATTCAGACCAAACAGCCATGTGAGGTCCTCAGGCATTTGCTATTGCCAGTGGCTCCCTCACCCGAGTCCCTGGCTTCTCCCCTGCCTTCTGGGTTCCGGTCCTTCTACCTGCACGGCTTTTCTTGCTAGTGTGTTCCTCCTCATCCTGGAGGTAAGGATCAACCTTTCTATAAGGAACACACCTAAGCATTTCAGAAGAGAAGCACCATCCAACCACACCTGGACACTCAAGTTGCAGAGAACAAGGAAAGAGCAAAGCTCTACACCCAACGCAGGTTTCCACCCCTTCCAGCTTTGTGACCACAGGTAGAAAAAAGAATAGAAACTCTTTGAAATGAATACTTCCCTTATTTCATAAGTCCTGCCATTTTAATATGCAAATTTGGGCAAATTAATATAGTAGGATCAGCAATAAGCAGACAAATCTAAAACTTCAGGTCCTCCTGCCAGCTGGGGGTTGTGAGACTCTAAGGAAGGGACCTAAGGTCACGGGTTTCAGTTATCTCTTCTACAGAATGCAGTTGACCAGACGACTGCACAAATTTCCACATATCAGATGCTCCAAGTCCACTTTCTGAATTTATTTATTTTTCAGTATATGTGTCCACCAAGAGGAAGCCAAATGTTTTGCAAGGTTTAACATTTCATTCCACCATTTTCTCCATGCTTTTTTTCCTTTGGCTCTTCAGGTATATATGCTCCACTAAAAAACACAACAGAAAGCAGCTGCACCCTGCCTTTTCTGGATTAAAACTTGTACAGTAAGACTGATACTGAGAAAGGAGAACAGGGCAGTCTTTGCTCACAAGAGGAGCAGGAAGAAGCGGCCTTGCTTCACCCATATGTAATTTCCAGAAGTGCCAGCTAGCTTGAGGCTGGGGTGCTGTTGATTTCTACTTAGTTCTTTGCTCTTAAATCCTGAAAAGCAATATTCAGTTGTTGTTAGTGAGGCCTCACATCACAAAGGTTTGTGACTGAGTCACCAATCAACACTTAGTCTAGGAACTGCCCACCATACTCAGGCAACTTTCTTGGACTGTCGGGTGATGAGACTTTTCTCAGCAGGTTCCTAGAACCTCCTGACTAGATCCTAACACCCGGTCTTCCAGTGAACCGACACAAAATGCATCCCTGGTGGCCCTGCTGATGGATGATCCGGCACTGCAGCACAGTGGAAGGGCCTGACCTACAGCCAATGCTCAATGGAGAATGGCTTCCTTCCTCTGCCCTAGGAGTGGAGGAAACGGTGGTGGGTTTCTGTAGCCCAGGCCTTTGCCCCACACTTTCTCCAACTAAGCTATTGCATCTGCCATGTAATGCAGAGCTTGATGAGTAGCTGCAATTAGATGATAAAGATCGTATCAGTAAAGATTCTGTGAGGCTACTAAAATATCATCCAGCTGTTCTCCCTGGTAGGGCCACGAAGCAGCTAACTTGCAGGATGCACACCAAGAAGCAGTTATCAATCTGAAAGTTCCTGTGCTATGTGTGCTCTCTTACATGTTCCTCGACTCTGCTGCATGATAAGCTTGGTGTACTGCCAACGTTGTCTTCACCTTTGATTTTCTGTGCTCAGTTCATCAGATTCTCTTGTTTCCTGAACTATAACTCCAGCTTCCTCTCTTCTAGGGCCCTTTAAATTTGTGGAACCCTTCAATCTTTCTTTCAGCACCAGTATCTGACACTTAGCATTAGAAGGCTATGAGGAAGGTTGCTTAGAAACAGGCTTGTGAAATAAACATACTTGGTACAGTGTATGGCTTTGGAGAAATTTCTCCAGTCCAGTCGTGTAAACAAATACGTTTTCCCAAGAGAGGCACAGTGACTCTGTGATTTGAACTGAGCAAAAGCAGTCTCAGTCTCTTCCATCAAACATTCTCTCCCCTTGAGCTGAAAGGCCCAGGAGGCCCCAAGGTCAGGCACCATCGCTGCTGCGTTTGCATGGGTAAGGGCTGTCAGTGTCACAGAAGGGCAATCACCTTGCCTCAGCCCCACAAAATGAGCATGATTGGAAATACTTGTGTCTCTACCCCATGATTTAAATTGTCTGGAATGTAACCACCTGGTATTGGGGAAAAAACCCCAAACAATACGGAAATTTTCTTTCAAAGATGAAAAAGGGAACAAGGAAATACTTTCTGACTACACCTGTGCCTGAGTAGAACAAAGTAAGTGAATCTCCTAACCATTTCCTCTTTCCTTAGAGCCCTCCCCTTTTTCAGTGATTGCTGCCACAGTAGTGCCTGCTAAGCCTGGGCCTCGCCGGAGCCAGATTCTTCACCTGGCAGGGGGATCTCTGACTGGGCCCAGCCATGGATAACAGTGACGCATCTCTTAGTTCTTTATATTCTTAGTTTATGTCATGACCTAAACATCAAAATATGACATCCTCCACCATAAAATCCATAGATGAGAAGAACAAAGGGAAGCTGATTTCATCCTGGTCTCTGAGAACACAAGACAGGGTGCTATAGAAGATGCTTTCAATCACTTCAGTTCACCAAGGGAGCCACTCTGCTTCTTTTGGGCAAACTTATGCCCTTAACTTACTGGGCTATAGAAACCCCTAGTCATTCACTGTACCGGGTATATGTATTCCACAAACCAAGCTGCTTCTAAATTGATAAATTCTCTATGAAGCCTTCTAAAGCCAAGAATCAGACAAATCAAATTCTCACAGACTAGGACTTCTCTACCTTGGCACTTATGACATTTGGAGCTAGCTAACTCTTTCCTGTGGGGTGTCCAGGGCACTGCAGGATGCTCAGCAGCATCCAGGCCTCTATCTCCCAGCTGCCAGGAGCACTTCTTCCCCAGATGTGAGGATCAAATGTCTCCAGCATTACTAAATATTCCCCGGGATGGGGGAAATCAGCTCTGACTGAGGACCATGACTTCATCTAAGTGCGGAAGTCTTACACTGCTCACTAAAACACAGCACACTTCTACCTGCACGTGAACATGCCACACTAACACTTGTTCTTTTCTCTGTGCTCATGCTGCCCATACTGTGGGACGATTCCTATTATAAATTTGTCAAGAACAATGTTTTGAAATGACACAGTTGTTTTAGTTCATGTTTTGTTTCAGCAACCCAAGTGTAAAAAACAAGTAATGAAGATATTACAGGAACCGAAGCACACTTCCCATCACTTCTGTCCCGATTCTGGCCCTTAAAACGGTTCTGGGGCCGTGTGTGGAGCGGTGCCTGCCCGCCATGCCCCCTTCCACGGACACAGAACCCAGCCCTCCACAGAGGACTGTGATGACAGCAGATGAACCTCCAGATGTCAAGCGGGAACTGAACAGAGAGGAGTTTCACCACCTCAGCATGAGAAACGCTCAAGTGGAAATCGATGTGACAGGATCTCTGCAGCAGGTGGCTTCGCCTGGTTACCCCAGGGAAACCACCAAAGGTCCCGAAATAAAGTGCAGGGCTCTGATGTGGCCTGAGGATCCTCAGCTCCAGCTTGGTTTTCTGCACACAGCATATTCAGTTCTTGGGGACTTGAAGAGTTTGGGCTTCTGTTTCCTCTTACGTTAATGAACTGTATAATCAGAGTCACTTCCAACTTGAAAACTCTAAGTTTCTAAGAATACAATGCAGTAAATGTCACTTTCACCCACCCAAAAATCCTTCTTTCTAAATTAATCATTTTTTTCTGTTTTGACCTCAGATGATGAAGACTATTCTTAATTCAAAAGAAACTGAAAAAAAAAAAAACACCCCACATTGAATGTCCAATTACTTTCAAGACAAAAGGACTACTTCTATCATCAGAAGTGACCTTATTCCTTAAATCTCTGAGGATGGCTAACATTTTCAAAGAACTCTTAAAAAATAAATCCACCTAAGTTTATCCAATTCATGTGCTGAAAGATGGAAAATACCAGCCCCATGCTACATATGAAGTCACCAGCATATTTATAGCCCTTGATTCCAACCAAGTGATCACTTGACTCTGGACCCCATGTAGATATTTTCCATATATCATTTCCTTCTTCTGAACATGCTTCATAAACATGACCTGCTTCTGTAAACACAAAGAAATAATATGGCAAATGGTACTGTGGGAGATGCATAATAATCTAGGAAATGAAGGAGTCAACAGTATTCCAGCAGGGAGCTCAAAATTGGACTCTGAAAACTGTGTTCATGCGTTAATTGCTCGATGTTAACAGCAGCACCAGGAGCCACATTTGCTTTCGTAATCACAAGGAGTTGCTTTAAAAAGCCAGTTTCATGGTTATAGTGTATAAAATGATCTCTTGTCTAAGTAAGTGAGACTTACTTACAGGGAGACTTAGGTCTTGGTAGAGCATTTGTTAAGTTTGTTGATTTTATGGAAGGAATTATATCGAAGAGAGGAAGAGAAGAAAATACAGAGAGACGGCATTCACCTGTCAGGACCTCAGTCAGTATGAAAGAGTTCCAGACAGACTGACCGTAATATGACAGAGATAAAGAAACACAGGTGCACAAAGGAGGGCCCTGTTGAATTACATCGTGGTAGATGGAAAAAAAGCACAGGCACAGGCAAAGATTTCCTGACTATGACTCCAAAAGCATAAGAAATTATAGCAAGAATCAACAAATGAGACTACATCAAATTAATAAGTTTCTGACCAACAAACAAACACCAGAGAGAAAAGACAACTTACAGAGTGGGAGAAAATCTCTTCCAGCTACGCTACTGACAGAGGATTAATATCTAGAGCTTATAAAGAAAAACAACTGAGCAGACAGTTCTCAAAAGAAGTACAAATAGCCATTAAGTATATGGAAAAAAAAATGTTCAAATCTTTAGCCATTAGGTAAACGCAAGGTAAAACTATACTGAGAGTTCATCTTATCCCAATCAGAATGGCTAAGAATGTGAATTAGAACAGCCATATGGAAATCAATATGAAAGTTCCTCAGCTGATCAAAATAGAACTACTATTTGATCCAGCTGTACCACTCCTTGATATACACCTGAAGGAATTAAAGTTAGTATAATACAGGACATCTGTGTGGCCATGCTTCCTGTAGCACAGTATACAAGAGCCGAGATAATAGAATCAGAGTAGGTACCCATCAATGGATGGACAAAGAAAATGTGGTATACAATGGAGTATTAGTGATAAAATAGAACAAAAGTCTTTTTCACTTTCAGAAATACGGAAGAATCTGAAGATAATCAATTATGCTGAATAAGAGTGGTGAGAGGACAACCTTGTCCAATTCTTGACTTCAGAGGAAATTCTTCAGTTTTTTCTACTCGGAATGATATTGCCTGTGGGTTTATTGTACATGACCTTTATTTTTTATTTTATTTTTTACTTTTTTGGATTTTTTGAGACAGGGTCTCACTATGTAGTTGAGATTGACCTGGAACTCACTAGGTAGCCCAGACTGATCTCGAACTCACAGTGATCCTCCTGCCTCAGCCTCCTGCGTGCTGGGATTACAGGCGTGAGTCACCATGCCCGGCTTTATGACCTTTATTATACTGAGGAATAATAACTTCAACACCTAATTTCTTCAGGGCTTCTATCATGAAGGGTTATTGAATGCTGCCAAAGGCCTTTCCTGCATCAATTGAGATAGGCACGTGATTTCTATCCTTGATTCTATTTATACAATGCATCACATTTATTAATTTGTACATGTTAAACCAGAGAATTAATCTCTTCAACCCATAGAGTGCTTTCTGTTTCTAATCTGCTAGGTGTTTTAGGAAGCATGGAAAATATGCAAGATGTCAATGCCTTTGTACTAAAGGAAAGGGAAACCAACTCAGGACCTCTGGAAAACAGATGAAAAGTAAAATGTAGCCTTCTCCCCACTTTTGCTCTCCTTTTCCACCCATCCAAGGTATCTTACATGGCAGCAATAAGAGTAACTGGTGCACAAAGTGATCAGAGAATAAAAACAAAACAAAACACAACACAACAACCAAGAAGCTTAAAGGACATTTAGCTGTCATCCATATCCCAAATTTTATAAATGAAGAAACAAATACAACATGAAATTACATCAAAATTCTCCACAAAAGGAACAATGAGATGAATAAACATAGAATTTCAGGAAAAAATTTTTAAAAGTATTTTTTCCTTGACCAAACAAACATTTCTCAGGAAGAATGATGGGTAGTGTAAAGATTCTCCTTGTACTCTTAATTTTAAAAAATTTCCTGGTGCTATTTTAATACTTATTTCTCTAGCTGAATTTTAAAATTATAAACTCATTATCTGTAAAAAGATTTCTACTATGACTTGGAGGTAGGCAAGTTTTTCCATGCCAAAATAAACTTGGGGAAAGCTCTGAATCTTAGGATAATTTTTGCATAGTTCATCCTACTATCTGGTAATGATCATCAGGTCTACAGCAAGAAATTTAAACAATTTCCCCAAATGATAAGAAAATAACACAATTACCACATCCATATAGACTGATGTAAAATCTAAATGGAGTAATACATTAAGAGAAATATGATTCCTTACTTGTTAGTCTTTCAAAAAGCTAACTGTGTTTAGAATGACTACCTTTATACGGTCTAACTGCATCAATTATATGAATTAAAAACTTATTTATTTAGTTTTTTTGCGATACTGGGGATCAAACTCAGGACCTTAAGCTTGTGAGGCAGGCGGTAACAGCACTGTGCTAAATCTCTGGCCCTGAAATAAAATTTTTAAAAAACTTTGAAAGACCAGAGTCAGAAAAAACTTTCTTAATATTAAAAAACATTTTTTCAAGCTAAGGGAAAACATTATACTAATGTAAACACTAGAATGACACTTCTCAAATGTATTTTATTTACACGTCTATTAATATCCTCCACGCGCAATGAATGTACTCTAGGAAGCCGTACAAGAGTCCTTTAAAGTCAGAAAGAAGACAAGGTTGACTTTTAGTATGAGGATTCTTTCATACTGTTTTTGAAGATCAAATTAATTAAAAACAAGCCTACCAATTACAAAATATCAATTGAAAGAGGAAAATGACCATTTATAGACTACCTCTTTGCTGCCACAATACTCAAGAATCAATCATGAGTCTAGTGGAATAATTTTTTAAAAATCAAGCTGACAGTTTACAAAATAAACTCATATAAATCAAGATCTTATGTATTTTGAGACAGAAACTCAAATGGGAAAAAAGAATCTCATTTACAATTGGAAAAAATTAAAACAGGAAAATCTCAAATATTTACAATGAAAAAGCCCCATGTGAGTTACCCAGAAACATAAGGAATACTGAACTAAAAATAGCTACAGTTTCTATGAAGAAAAACATTGAGATTGGAAAAGACAATATTGAGGCCTTTCAGTCTTGAAAGGCAAGACATAATAGTTTCAAGATGCTATTTCTCTCCAAGTTCATTAGTACATTTAATATAATTTCAACAAAATCAGAGTAAAGTACTTTTAGAGATAATAACCTTATAATTCTAAAATTCTATTAGGGGAATAAATGTAAAAGTATCAACAGGAAATTTTTGAAAATTAAAAACACCATAGAAAGTCTTATAGTACAAGTTATTATAATTAAAACCAAGCCATTACTTGTCTTGAAAATTGAAAAATAAGAGCAAAGAGAAAGTCGTAAGGGCAATATTAATAAATCTGATTTGGTTAAAAAAACACATACAGGAGAGAGGGGAGAGGAAGAGACCAGTCAGTGCACACAATGCTACAGCAAGAAGCCAGGGCTATGCCCTGCTGTTCTGTAGCACAGTAAGGTGGACCCATTCATAAATATCATTGCCCAACTCAGCATAGCCAGAAGGGAAGATTTTGAATATTCTTTTCACAAAGAAATGATAAATGTATGTGTTTGTGGATATGCTAAATATCATGATTTGATTATTTACAGGATTTATACATATCAAAACATCACACTACTTCCCAGAAATATGCACAATTACTGTGTTAACTGAAAACAAAATAAAACGAAAAGATCTCTCACAAAAAATTACAATTAAAAGTTTAAGGCCAGAAAAACACCTGCAACAAAAACATAACACCCTTAAAATACAAGTAGTACTTACCAATAAAACAGCAAAAAGTATTCATAAATAAGTCTCAAAAGAATACTTATAAACCAATAAAATCATCTGGAAAAACGTCAAAGTTAGTAGTAATAAAAATGAATGCAAATGCAAATTAGAATGACGGCATTTTCACCTCTCTGGCAAAGATATTTACGAAAACAGTGCTTAGTGTTAGTGAGGACTTGGGAAAACAGGCACTCGCTTAATCAGACAGGGGTTGGGGGGGCAAGATGGGATGTAGTGCTAACATGCTCAAACTCATTAATTTGGTTTCATGAGGTCATCAGCCAGTCCCTTGTGCACCATTTCCCTGCCTAAAGCAAGTAGTTGCTCAGCTTTACCCACGGAGGAAACCAACATACCGGGTCTTGGAAAGCTGGAAACAAAGGTACTACTCTGAGTGCCTCGTGCTTTCCCGCCCAAGTGCAGAGGCTGAGTTTAGGGTAATAAGCAGAAAGGACATTCATGTCGATAATGTTTTCTATCTCCAGAAGTTTAGATTCTTCCCTTGTGGAAATGGAGCCTGAAGGCAGAGGGCAAGGACCTGGCCCCCAGGTTTGGTGAGTCTCTGCCTTGTGTTACAGCCGCTGTGCTTCCCCAGTGGGAGTTCCGAGGCACGTGGGGATGCCACACGCACATGTGCCACGCCTGCTCTGTGGAGTCACTGGTTTCTGGCAAGAGACCCTCTCCTTGGCTAAATATATCAGGAACTTTATGATCCTGTGTGGTTTCTCCCCACCCATCTGTGAACTCTCTGGAAACAATTAAGACCTTTACCATCAAAAGAAGAAAAAAAAAAAGCACTGAAAAACTCGCAATATGTACGTCAGTCCAAGCATCTAACATGCTAAGAATAAACTTGCTCAGGGATAAATAAATGAATAAAAAGTGCAGAGATAGACATCAGTGCAGTCTGAGTTGGCACGCCCTAGATTCCAAAAGGAAATGGAAACTTTCAGGATTTTTATTATATTGAATATTTTGGAGAAGTTTCTTTTTACAAATCAGAATCTCAGAGGGCTCCGTCTGACTGGGTTCTCCAGCACAATGTCAATGCTTTAAGTTCTCTTTTGTATTTACAACCTTAAGACATCCCTAAATGTAAGGTTATATCCAAAGATCATACTCCACAGAGCACTGGAGATGGAGGGGAACAGCAGAACTGATTAGCCTCCAAGTTCAAAATAATCAATAAATTAAAAATAAAGAAATGATCTAGAGGGAGAGACTACGCTGTTTGTACTGCTTAGTTTTTCCACGATTTTCTATAAAACACATGCAAAGCAAAGTCTGGACACAGCCTGCCCTTCCCCCACTTAATGAGATTTTGCTGTCTTCACCCCGTGCCCTCACCGCACTGAATTGCTTGCTGTGTCCTTAGACAGAATGGCATTTGTTTTCCTCAGGAGAATTCCATCAGCCCAGGAAGAGCAGCTAGAATGTGTTATGGCAGAGGAGGAGAGACAGATCTGGAAGCCCAATGTAGTTTCCTGAAATAAATCAGACGCTGAAAGGTGGTAAAGTACATGTGACAAGTTGTAACTTTATTTAATATGATGGAAAGTAAAGAAAACTTTTCCCTTTCTAGACATTTTTTTTCTTTCTTAAAACAGTGACTTTAATGCATTGGAGTTAGATTTCCTTTTGCCACAGAAATTCACTGCTTTTTGAAGACAAACTCTCTCCTCCCAAACTCAATAGCAGGAACGGCCACCGAAGGAGAACAGGATCCCAGACGATTCACAATATCAACCTTTGAAGAGTATCTCACGATGCAGAGGGTGGCAGTGATGTTTGCCCCTTCTCTACCCATTTCATTGTATCCGGCCTACCCAGTCCCTATTTTCTTAAGGTTTGAGTTCCACTGCGGATGGTCAGGCTCAGCAAAATAGCAATTTAGTCTGTGCAAGCCGTTTACCATCGTTCCTATGCCTTCTTCTAAGACATCACATTTCATACTCAAACCATACTGTGGTGTTAGACGTTCATTGTCCTACGCCAGGTTCAGTTCAGTAGTGGCACATCTGACCAGATATCCCTGTCCACAGATTCCCTTCTCGAGGCACTGTGGGTGAGGAACAAAGATCAGGTGCAAGGGCAAGCATTGTGCCTGCTTTCATCGCTGCTTATAGTTTGTAGCTTTTGAACCCAAGCCCATACTCCTCTCTACGACTTTGGGAGTGACATGGTTGCATTCTCTCTCCTCTCCTCTCCTTCCCTCACCCTCTCCCTCCTTTGCAGTACTGGGGGGATCAAACCCAGGGCCTTTGCAATAAGCTACATTCTCAGTCCCTTTTATTTTTTATTTTGAGACAAGGTCTCGCTAAGTTGCTAAATTGCCTAGATTGGGTTTTAACTTTGGATCTTCGTGCTTCAGCCTCCCAGACTGTTAGGATTACAGATGTGCACCACCATGCCTGGCTTAGAGTTGCTTTTATTTATTTACTTTTGTTTTTGTTTTTGTTTTGTGAGACAGGGTCTCACTATGTAGCCCAGGCTGACCTTGAACTTGAGGCGATCCTCTTCCCTAGTGCTAGGATTACAGGAGCGCACCACCACATTTGGCTTTATGGTTGTTTTAAAAATGACTAGGTTATTGTTCTCTCTAACATCCTTTGAAACAGAAAACTAGAACGATAATTGATCCTGTACCTTACATGTCACAAAGGAATGGCTTTTTATCATGGTGCTGTGGTACAGAAATGGGAGCTAAGCAATCCCAAATCTTGACCTTCTTACAATTACTTGTACCTATCCAAGGGTAGCATTTAATTGGGCCATGTTACGGCTCGTGTCTAGATGTCCCCCTAGAGCCTCATGCAATCATAGATGGGACTTTTCCAGGTTGCTGATCTGGAGTATGTGGTGCTGGATCAAGGGTGCATTATCATTAATTTAGATCCCCTGATCGGTTTGGCACAGTTTAGCCCCAGCCTTAAGGTAGCTTGGATAAGGTATTAAGGGATAGAAATAAGGTCACTGCCACTTGTAGCTTGCTGCCTTCTGCCAGCCACGAGCTGTCTTTCCTCTGTGATGCCCCTCTGCGTGCCACCCTGCCTTAGAGCCAGCCAACTATGGACTGAAAACTCTATAAACTGTGAGCCAAATAAATTTCCTCCTTTAACTTTGGGTGTTGGGCATTTTGTTTCAGCAATGGGAAAAGTAACTGAGGCCACATCTAGAAAAGAACCTTTAAGTGACAGAGTGGGGAAAAGACTGTCTTTTAAAATTTGTTGCTGCAGCTGTCCCATGAAGGGCTGACCTCTGGCAGTGTGTACACTACAGTCTCAATTCACAATGCCACATCATTAATAGCCAACTTTAAAATATAAATACAGTGAGCCAGGACACAGATAATCACAATCACTGTCATCCCTGATACAGAAAAGCCAAGGGAACAGCACCGAGCTCTCTGCAAGTACGCTTCCCATGACTTGAACATCCACAGTACAAATTCCACCCCCTCTGTCCTCCTCCCCAACATATCTCACCTCTAATTACAGATCTGGAACTGTAGGCTCAAGAATATCTGTTTCTGCAAAGTCTGAAAATTTTAGACTTACGAAGAAAAAAGCGATGCATCCCTTGAAGGCTCTGTGCCAGGCCCCGTGGGACCCTGAGGAGATCAAGATGGCTGAGCACTGCCCTTGCTCCCTAGCGTTCACGGTGGAATGGGCAGGACATAACTATCCAGAATTATTACAAAACAGGGTTATCCATGGTACATAACAGAGGACAGGGTAGGGAGCTGAGTGAGTCTTAGGGAAGGAGTGACTGACAGCCACCATCTAAGAAAGTAGGCAAGAACAATGAGAGCTGACCCTGGAATGAAGAGATCATAGTCACCAGCATGTGTGAAAAGGAACGGGTACAGAAGAAAGCACAGTGAAATGTTCGCTGTGGCCAGAGTCTGCTGTGTGTCCAAGGTAATGGCAGGAACTGGGTTGCAAAAAACCCACTGGGGAGGGATTTTAAAGGACTCATTGACTGTGCTATGAAGTATGGATTTTTTTTAACATGTAGGCCAGTGGAAAGCTATAAGGTGATGGCTTTGCCGCCTTTATTTTTAGAACACAGGTTGAGTAGCCTCATCTAAACTGCTTTCGACTAGAAATGGTTTGTGTTTCGGATTTTTTTTTTTTCAGATTTTAGAATATTTACACATATAACATGAGATACCATGGGGAAGAGTCCTGGGTCTAAATATGAAATTCATTCATGTTTTATATACAACGTACATAGACCGATGCTGAGTCCCTACCCTCTCCCTTGAGTTCCCAATCTACATGCCCAACTACCTACCTGATTCTCCCCCTTCACTCACTGATATTCCCAAACTAACACATCCAAACTGGAAGACTTGGTTTTCCTCTCTGTTCCTCTCCATTAGATAAATGGATCATCCACCCAGAGTTCCAATTAGAATCTTGGGATCAACAGTCATTCCTGGCCCCATATTCTGACTGTGGCCTAATCAATATCACCGTGAGGTATTTTACCAATTTGTGTCCTTCTTTTTGTTCCCAGTCTACCATCTTTAGTCTAGGCTATTTCTCTAACCCATGTTTTCTCAATATAGCACCAATGGCATTTTGGGCTAAGGTTCTTTGTGGCTGGCCAGGGGCATGCAGTTCTGGGCACTGCGGGATGTATCACAGTAACCCCTGGTCTGTACCCACCAGATGCCAAGAGCAACCTCAAATGGTGACAACACTATTTTCACCAGGGGGACAAAATCTGCCCTGGTTGAAAACTGCTGCTTTTACTTCCCTCTCCTTTTTCTTACTCAGAACCCTCCATCACAGTGGCCCCTCCATAGTTCCTTGAATTTATCCAGCTCCTTCCTGCCTGCAGGGCTTGACAAACACCATCCTCTACTAATAATGCTCATTTATCTCTTCTCATACCTGTTATCCCAGTCCCCACACCTCTTTAGAGGGGCTCCCTGAAAACCCTTACCTAAAAGACAGCCCTGCTGTCTTCATTCTTATCATAGCATTTGGTAATTATTAAAGCTGGAAATTCTTTGATAATTTTTTTGCTCTGCTTTGACCACAACAATGATACAATTATTAGGGCAGGGACTTTGTCTTTATTGCCCTTCCTTGTACCCGCAAGGCCTAGCAAAGTGTCAAGCTAATTAAATATTTTTCAATTGAATAACTGAGTAAGTAGGTAGGCATAAATCAAGGGTGTCTTATATTCCAAGTGCTAACCACACCCACTACAAATGACAAAGCCACAGGATGAAAACTTAGCTAGGACAGTTGAAGCCTGATAACTTATATTTCAGATCTGTGTTTCATGATCAAATGCTTACAGACTATACTGTCCATGCAACTCATCCTGGATAAGCAGAAATCATGGATGTAAGAGTGACAGTAGCTCACATCTCCACCAGGAAAAGGGACCGTTAAAATCTTGTGAACAGCCTAGGCATTTTACTGTAATGAATCCCCCCTTTGTGTCTTGGGCTCTCTGAGAAATACATATTTGATAATTTTAATTTTGTAGTCTCCACAGAGACAACATACCACTTTCTTTTTCTTCTCTCCTTTATGATTTGCTGAATAAAGTTTCAAGGATGAATGGTTTCATGGGGAGGAATGAGTTGCCCACCTTCTTTTTTCTGTATAATAAAAGTTGCTGACATGGGACCAATGGACAGTGAACTGAACTCATTAGAAAAAAATGCTGTACCACTTGGGAAGAACTTGATTCTCATGGGGGAAAACAACTTTCAAAACAGTCACCCTCCTACCCATGCTTTCATTTTTAATCTTCATTTGCTCCTGAGCAGATTATCAGCGAGTCATCACCTGCTGACAGAGTCCATGGCTGTCATTTAACTATGTTTCCAAATGTATTCTCCTCCTAATCTGACAATTCAAAATATGTCACATCTGCCAAGTGGAGCTCATCCCTTCCTATCAATTTTGAATTCTGTATTCAAGAAAAATACTGAAATTGTCATTTTATCTTATTTCCAGTATTCTGCACAGTGCCTAAGACATAGATTTCTTTAATTTTGAAATCACTATATACTCTCTAGAGAAGGAACTCTTCAAGCCATAGTTCAGATTTTGTATTCAGCAGTGAGGTGCACTTTCAACAAGGAAATCTAGCTTTTAAACCAGTGACTCAGGGAAAGTGTTTTAAAAATTGTGCACTTTGATTAATTTATTTTTCTCAATAAAAAATTGACTGGATACTGGATTTACATGTTACTGGTCTCTATTACTACAGAAATAATTGAGAATTACCACATTGATGTTGTGGGCAGGACTTCTCTTTGGACAGCACAGTGTTCAGCACAGTGTAGGGAGGGTCTGACCCTGGTGAAACACACCTAGGGTCACAATGCCAGCCTTATTCTGCCATTTAACTTGCTCTGTGCCTTGGAGCAGCTCATTTAACCTCTCTCTACTTCAGTTTTCTCATCTGTAAAAATGAGAATAATTAATTATGCAGTTATGAGTATCTATGGGAAACCAGTTCTAGGAAGTCCATGGATAGCAAAATCTGTAGATGCTCAAGACCCTTTTATAAAATGGTTTAGTATTTCCATATAATCTACACATATCCTCTCAAGTACTTCATCTCTAGATTACTTGTAATGCCCAATACCAAGTAAGCACTATGTAAATATGTGTTATACTGTACTGGCTAGGGAATGAGGAAAAAGGTCTGTACATATTCAGTACAAATGAAAACTTTCCCCCAAATATTTTCACTCCATGGTGTGCTGAATCCATGAATTCAGAACCCATAGACACAGAGAGCTAAGTATTGCCATGTTGGTTCTTTTGAAGAGTAAATGAATTAATATGTATAAAGCAGTCAAAGTGGCGTACAGTAAACACCTAGTAAATGTAAGCCTTACTGTAAGTATAACTTTTGAAATTGTTAAATTGTTTCTGATTGATAATAATGTTTTAATTCATAGACTAAATAATATTTTCGCTAAAATAAACTCAGTGGAATTCGATAAAGAGGTTCATTCCATAGCCAATGATTACCTACAGCAGCAAAAGCTATGAAATAGCACATGGTAAATGACTTCAGGGTTGGTGAAGGAGATATAAGGCTGGAAACTGAGACTGCTGGTATTCTTTATCAGAATGTAAAATAAAGAACTCCAGAATTCTAAATTTCTATACTCTTATATAACTTTTTAAGCATACCAGATTTTAAAATCTCAGTTAGAATGTCAGGCAAAGGAGATTGTGATAAAGATGGAAAAGCCACAGGCTTGGACAAGGAGGCTTGCTGGTCAGATCAGAACCTTGCTGGCCAAACTGTAAGAAAGTGGACAGATCATCTGATTATATTCAGCCTTCTCAATGGAAAACTAAAACAACATTGTGCCCCAAAGGCACAGACTGGGTGCAGAAACACTGAATATTCCAGCCCCTTAGCCTATCTATCATTCCTACCAAACTCAACCACATCATAGTTGCCATGCCCCTGGAGGAAGCTATAGAGCAGGTTTTGAGTTTAGCATATTACTTCCTGTACTTAGTGTTACAGGCACACTAGTGTGGTATTTATTGGAAGTGGGGACCAAAAGATGGAGGGTTAGCTGTCAGAGGGCAGAAATGCATCCAACCTCGATGGCTTACCATATAGATGCCCTCTCCACAGTGAATGCAGAAGGAGGCCACTAAACAACGGGCCTTTCAGAGACACAGACTGATGGGAGGATTTGCTTCCTGAAGCTGCTGGTTGGTTTTTGCTTAATGATATGTAACACCTTGTGTAAAACTAAGAAAGGTAGATTTAAAATAATGTGCTTCAGTACTGAGAAAGCAGACAAGTGCTCTGGTGACACTAGGCCAATGCGGAGGTATTTAGAGGGGTGACTGGCACAGATTTGGGGAGACAGCAATGATACATGCCGATACATGCTTCCAAATCCGGCGGCTTTATTGAGTAACTCCCTCTCTCTAAATGACGAAGTTCAGCTCCTTGTTGTCAGTCTCTCAAATCCAATGGTAGTCCACGATCGGAAGCACATACACCTCCTTGTTTCACACGTCCCTGCTGTCAGGAAGGATACAGTGCACTGCTCTGGCACTCTTCATGGACAGCCTCCTGAGCAACTGTTTTCCCTGAGCCCAGCCCTGGGGGAGGCAGTCCTACTGCTTCCTAGCTGGGTTCCCACAGGCTGCTTTGGAAATGAGAGGCAGAGGGGTTTTACTCCACCCCCCGTCTCTCTCGCTCTCTCTCTCTCTGGCTCTCTCTCTCTCTCTCTTTTGGTACTGGGGATTGAACTTGGGCCACTACACTTGTGAGGCAAGCGGCAGAACCTCTGAGCTAAATAAATCCCCAGTCCCTACTCTTGCTAATAAAAGCAGTAACTTTACTCATCACTGTTCTACTTCTGGTGAATCACTTGATTATCATAGCACTATGAGGCAGTTAGGGGTGGTATTAATTACATTTTATCAATGAGGAAAAATAAGATATAGATCAACTAGAAAAATAGCCTAAAGTTATAAACTAGAATCTGGCAGGGCTGAACTTACACACCTATCTTCATCTTAAAAGACTAGATTTTTAAAAATCAATTAATTTTATCGGTACATTTAAGGTATACAATGTAGGGGCATTCATCCTTGGAAATTTGCACCTTTATATAATCCATCTTGGGTCTTATTTTTTCCCCATTCCCCTGCCCTCCTTTCAACCCCTCCACTCCTCCCTTTCTACAAGACGTTGTTTCCATTTCTTCTTTTCCTCTTTGTTCCCATCTTTCTTTTCCCCTACCCCTCCCATTCCCATCCTGCTTTGCACCTTTTCTGTTTCAGATCATCTATTATACCTTTTAGTCCTTATTTACACTTTCAGTTTCTCCCACTACACATACGTGTCCTATTTAATAAAAAACTAGATATTGTGGGCAAAGTTTTTTAACCTTGGCACTAGCAACATTTCAATGATTTTTTTTTGTCTTAGGACTCTGTCTTATGAATTTTACAGTACAGTAACTTTCAGAAGCCAAAAGTACTAGCTCCCTTGTCATGACAATAACAAAAAATATCTCCAGACCTTGCTAAATGTTTGCATGGAGTGCAAAGTATCTGAGAAAACCACTGGGGAGGTTTTGGGATTAAGGTACTCTAGGAACACCATTTACAGTATCAGAGGGTCATTCTTCTTAGGGTCTAGGGTAGTTGCTATTCCAAGGAACCTGGGCTCAACTCAAACTTAAAGCCTCACTATTCAGCTATAATTCTCTCAGGGCAGAAAACAAGTTTGCTCGTTTTGAGGAAGTAGTAGTTTTCTAGAATTGAAGGAAAGGAGGAACTGTCAGAGCACAAAACACATGCCAGCTCCTCCCTTCCTCTCCCAAATTTTGACACATTATTTTACTCAGTTTTTGAATAGATCATACATTCATTCACAAGGTTCGAAATTACATACTCATAAACAAGTGTATAAAGAGATGCCTTCCCCCACCTTGGTAGTCCCACTAGAGTTCTCCCTAGAGGAAGATGATGTTGCCTCTCTCAGAGAGGTCTTATAATAAAGATGTTTAGATCTAAACAAATGCTTCCTCTTAGATCAAAGTGTCTCTGGGCCACTACCTTACTCATGCTTCAAAAGCAAAAGAAGACATTTTTCCCTGTAATGTGGTCAGGATTGGGCTTTTTTACCTCCCACCTCATCACTGCTGCCTCCACTGATAGAGAAATTGGCTGAGATCTTGGAATGAAGCAGCAACCAAGGTCTTAAAACAACAAGGGCTGGGGCTGTAGCTCAGTGGTAAGGAACTTACCTAGCACACATAAGGCCCTGGGTTTAATCCCCAGTACTACAATAAATAAATATACAAATAAAAAATAAAACACGGTTAAACATAACTAGGACACTTGGGTCAAGAATACCACACTTTGTGCGTTCTGGTCTGGTCAGTTTCTCACTAGACATGGTAGAAAGTGGCTAAAGAGACTTGGAAGTCCTCAGCTGGTGTGCTGTGCTAAAGGCAGAGGACCTCTGCCCCCACCCCATCCTGCAGCAACTTGAGCCAGAATCTCCAGTGAAGGCCTATCGTGGGCAGGCCCGAGAAGCCAGAAGCAGGAGAAGAAGGGGCTCAGGGGGCAGTGAGATAGGAGGAAAGGCAGATGGGATCGGTCCATACCCAGGCGGCGGAGAAAGGCTACCTATTCCAACAGATCACAAAGTGAGGACATTCTGTGGCTGCAGACTAAGGTCTCTGAACAAAGACCCAGTAGGAGGTGACTTGACATGTCATGAGCCACCCTGCCATGTGTTAGTTCTGGAAGGGTGGGCAATTTTTCACATTTAAAATAGAGAAAACCTGGGTTCCTACTATCAGCGTTTTCCCCTACTGATAGCATCCTTAAAATAAACTCCTGTCCTGCTTCATGCTTCCTTTCAGGACCTGCATTGAAAACTTTCAGAATAGACATCATTGAGATGTTCTTGAAAGTATTTCTCCCATCTTTTTTTTTGTACCAGGGATTGAACTCAGGTCCATGCACTTGCAAGGCAGGTGGCGGAACCGCTGAGCTAAATCCCTGGCTTTCTCCCATCTTTTTCTGCCCAAATTTATACCCAACTCTGTCGCTCGACTAACAGAAAATCTCGTGTCACTGTCCCCCGCCATGACCTCATGCAGCTTGCACGCGGCCACTGGATCTGCAGTCACTCATCATGTCACTCTCCTCCTCAACAATGCCATGGTTTTTCTCTGCCTTATAACTGTACTGTCCGTCAGCCACAGGTGCCCATTTAAGCTTAAGGTTTAGTAAAACAAGATTCAAATTTCATTTCCTGTTCCACACTGGCCACATTTCAAGTGCCCCACAGCCACATGTAGCTTGCAGCCACTGCATGAGCGCAGATTGTAGAACATTTCCATCACTCTAGAAAGTTCAATGGACAACACTGGCCTAGCAGATAAAATTAAAACCCCTCAAAAAAGCACCCAAGACTGGCTGTCACTCAGAGTCAGCCTATACTTCCAAAATTGCCTGCTACTTTCCCTTAGCATTGACACGTGCCTTTGATCAGGCCAGACTTTCCTGCCGTCTAGCAAAGCACGCTCAACTCTGATTCTGGGCCTGTGTTCACCAGATTCCCTGTCACGGAGACAAATAAGTAAGTAAATCAGAAGGCGCAGTCACTAAAGAAGTGGGATTTTATGTTATGACAAAAACAATGAGACATTATGAAATTTTTTATCCCAGTGAAATGCTCTGTTAGCTAACAAGCCTGGGGAAAGGCTGAGAAGACTAATGAGCTTTAAGCTCATGAGGACTTGTGAGATGATTAAATGAAATGCCTCTAATCTTGGCACTTACTCAATACTTGATTTGGGTCACTTTTTGTTTTTCACATGGGAATGCATTTTTTTTTCTCCCAAATAAATTGCAAAGTCATGGGAAACAGAAATGAATTCTTACAGGCATTTCTTTTGCATCCTTTTCTTTCCTGCCTCTCTTTTCTACACTAATAGTAGTCAGAAGCTGCAAACTAGCTGCAGCTTGAGGGCCAGATATGTTCAAGACACATGCTATTTTGCCCAGTGGGTATTTTTAAAAAATACTGAATCAGTTTCCTATTTTAAAAAATGGGAAAATTTCACATTACAATCCTTATTTCCAGTTTCCTGAAAAATCTGAGGATATTGTAGAGCTGGACAAGCATCCATACATAGGTTGTCAGCAGTCTGTGAACGAAGGCATGTACTCCCTGGATGGCTCCCCTGGTTATTTCACTCCTTGTTAGCTGCCTGGACATTCCAGGCTTTTGTATTTACAACTCTTGAGGAAGACACACAGTAACAATTAAGAATGAAAACACTGGACTCTGTAAACACAGCCAGGCAGCCATTAATGACTATCTTAATGAGCAACATGTTTGTTTTAGGGACCTAAACTTAAATTTCTTATTTTAGTCCTTAGCTGAAGAGATTAACCTCTTAGGCTGAATTTAGCTCTTCTTCCTGAGCTGGCCAAGAGCTGATAATGGATTAGGGAAATGGTCAAGTGGAAGAACAAAAAGCCAGCCAGCATAAATAGTCATGTGTAAATAATTAAGACAACGGAGCATATAGAATTGTTCCACAAACACCGTGTTCCCTAAAAACATGTGGAAATCATAATTCTCATGATCCTGAGTGTTGCTGGCAGCTGCCCAATAAATCTGGGGCACTATGCAAAATACCTAAGCCAGCCGGTTTACCTAACTTGCACTGGTTTCTCCTCTTCTGACCACCTCACAGACTGCTGTGTTCTATAGTTGTTTCCATGCCTTGCTTCCCCCAATCACTCCTAAGTTCCTCCTACTCTCCTTTGGTATGGTACTCGTTCTTGGAGCAGTAGACAGGGGGTCCTTAACCTGGGATCCATGGGTTGCTTCAGTTATCAGAGCTTCTTATTAAACAGCTACGTTCCTGAAGGTTGGAGCTTCAGGACTAGAAAATAAATTTAACTTTAGAGTATTTGTGAAAGGACAAAGGTTAATGAAGTACATGATGGCCTTGACGACATTCATCTGATCTGCGAACTGTTATATCTAGTTTTCTTCATTATCTGTGCAAAGCAGAGCTTTCATTTTCCATTATGATCATGAGAAAAAATGCTAAGCTACACAGGGCATCTCAGGCATTGTGCTGGTAGAGACTACATGTATAGGGAGCAAAACTGCCAGTCTTTGAGACAATCAAACCAGGTACAAACAAACGAACCATAATCTATATTTTTCAATCTGTATTTTTCTCTATGTTGCCTGAGAGAATACCACAGAGATTCTCCAAGGCTTTTAAGCAAAGATTCATTAAATTTGAACGTTCTCATTATCTAGAGCTAATTTAAGGACTCTGTGATAACTGGAAATGTGGCTAATGTGACATAAACTATCTTGATAGACTTTGTCACATTTATAAAATGTATTTCTTCTCTAAATGCGTATAAACCATGTGTTTAGGGACTACTCAAATTTTGCTGGGGAACAATGTCTCATTTATCATCTGGTTTCTGGAATATACCTTTTCCTCAGTTTTAAAAATAGGGATATTATTTACTCCCCTCTTATTATATTTCTTCTCTTCTAAAACAAGTTCAAAGCTCACATACAACCGTTTCCCTCTTCTCAATTCTAATTCATTCATTTGGGAAATAGTTTATCTTGGCCTAGAGATAATCTCATTCACAATAGCAAACGTTTGTATTATCACCTCTCCTAACTCTGTCACTAACATCTTCTCCAGTTTGAAGATAGTTCTACTAAATGTGGAAGAATTAAACTGAATAATTCAGCTGAGCTTTGATCTGTCAGTAAAGTAATCCTTTCTTCCTTCAGTGTGTGTCAACACTATATTTACCAAGGGCTAAGGCTCTAGGAGATGTTCTGTCTCTTTTTGGTGCTTCTCTTAGAAATACCTCCCCCTCCATCACTTACATTCTGTTTAACATCAGAGATCACAGAAAAGATCCCTATACTATTACTTGCTTTTATAAATTGTTGGTGTTTTGTGTGTATGTATATGTTTGGTTCCCTTTAACTTTACCTTGCCTTTTGTCTACTGGAATTATTTGTCATCACCGAATCTGATTTGTACTGTTTATAACCTTCACAACATTGCTGAGACAAACTGCTGTTAGAGACATTAATCGTAGAATCATACCTACAATATTATTGGCAAAATGCTTCACTAAATTCTGGGGCAGGGTACAGTTAGAAAGCTCCCAGATTCCATGATTACAGTCTTTCTACTACCTCTGCATCATGGAAGAGCTCCTATAGGTCAGAATTGCATCAAAAATCTTGGTGCACTTTGGTGCTAATGAGAAGACTTCCAGGAAGTGACGTGAAGTAATGACAGGCCAGCAATTTAGCTGTCTCTCTGTTGGCCTCATGCTTGACTAGATTTCCACAGAGTCTTGCGTAAACAAGATATACTTGGTTTTTCACCTCTGTCTAAAAATGAACAATGGTGAATTGGCTGGCACATTTGGACAGATGCACACATTTTAGAAGACATAATGTGACATCTTGGAGCTCTTACATATTCACCCAGCTTTTCCTTAAGCAAAACACCCCTTTGGATGACAACCCCCCTGTTGGATCTAGGTCTGGATGAGTAAGAAAGGATGAGTAAAAAAGATATACCAATGAAAAAAATCAAGTTCTCCCATGTAAGAGCTGAACAGGAAATGTATCATGTTAGTTCTATGACCTGAATATGTGCTCCAAATAGACAATTCAAACATTTTACTACAAAACTTGCCAGTTATCAAACACAAGCAATAGTAAAACAAGAAATTAAAATATAATAAATTTTCAACAAAAACTTCTACTTCTCAGAGGGCAGGAGGGCAAAAATTTTTTAAAGCTGCAATGTACAGTCAATTTATAATCAAGAGCAGTGATGCTTGATAATATAGTTTATCCAGTAATGATTCTAAACATTAGCTGGCTTGCTAGGAGTCAAGACTTTATAAAATTTAGAATGGTCAGGTAAGATGCACTGGGAAGCCTACAGGGTGCTTTTTGTGAAATAGTCTAAAGACATGAATTCTGAGCTAAGAAAATGGGGAGGGACGGAACATTCCATATTTAAAATTTGTGTAAAATTCAAAGACAGAAAATACTTAAAAGACTGGTGGAAAGTACTGAGTCAATTAGAGAATTCACATAACACAGTGAACACTGCATGCCTTAAAATCCTTCTCCTTAGGAATAAGAAGGGTCTTTAAATAACTACCTTTCATTGAGGAAAACTTTAGTAGGTAAAAGACAGGTCCCCAAAGACACCAATCCCCTAATCATTGGGGCCTGTGAGTAGGTTATGTTATATGGCAGTGAGGAGTTAAGGTTGGAGGAGAAACTAAGGTTGCTAATCAGGGGACTTCATTCATTCATTTGAAATAGGGGGGATTGAACCCAGGGCTTTCTCACTAAGCTATGTTCTACTCCCTCCCCTCTTAATTTTTTAGTTTTGAGACAGAGTCTCCCTAAGGTGCTAAGTTGCCCAGGCTGGGCTTGAACTTGCAATCATTCTGCCTCAGTCTCACATAGTACTTGGATTCCAAGCACCAATGTGTCTGGCTAAATGAGTTCTTTAGAGTTATCCCACACGCTCTTGCTGGTTTTGAAACAGAAGAAAGCCTTGACACAGGAAATGCAGGCGGCCTCTAGAAGCTGGGAATAAGAGAGAAATGGATGACCCTTTAGATCTGCCAGCAAGTAATGCAGCTCTGCAGACACCAATAAGAACCCTGTCATCTTTACCTGCAGAACTATAAGATAATGCATTGTATTATTCAAGCCACCAAGGTGTGGCAGTTTGGTATAGCAGCAACAGGAAAACAAGACATTAACTCACAACTGCTCTGGAGGAAGAAAAGACTCTAATGGTATCAACATGACAAACAATAGAACACTCACCTTTTTATAGGTTTTTTCTTCATTTTGTTTTCCAGGTGCTGCATCTCCATTTTCAGCAGCTGACGACATCTATAAAGGAAAATATTCCCATGTGAATTTAAACAGTACTCTGAAATACAACTATTAATATAGCTAAATAAACAATATATTTTAAAAATGTTTTTGTTAGTACTGCTGTTTCTAAGAAAGGAAAAAAAGAAATTCTCAGAATACTTAAAAAAAAAACCTGTGTTCCTCAATCTTTCCAAAATAAATCTTAACTTCTAAATAGTTTTAGTGGTATACTTAACTCTGTTAGCTTTAAGAAATATGCTACAAAAGTCCAAGTCCCTATCACATATCTAAATGTGTTCCTACAAAGCCATTAAAAATTTTTTCTTCTGGTTATAAATGCTTATAGTAAAAATATCCAGAAAGTACCAAAATATATGAATTAGAGCAAAAAAATTACTCTTAATTCTACTTCCCTTAAACAACTCTACTATTCACATTTTAGCATATGTGTTTCTACTTTTCATTCTGTGCATTTTTATATAAATAGTACTGTATCACCTTACTATTTTTACTGAACATTGATATAATACACATTTTCCCATTTGATCATAAAAAGAAAGAGAAAACAAAGTAGTGAAGGTTAATATTATTTTAACATTAGTTTTAGCTCTTCACATTTCTTCTTTTGAGTTTTCTTTCTGTGTGTGTCCATCTATCTATTGCAGTCTTGGTACCATAAGTTACTGATTTTTTTTAACCTATTAGTTATTAATATTAGTGAGTTTCTGTAAATGCTTTTTTGTAGCTCATATAAAAGGGTTCCCTATTTGTAGTATACTGCAATTATATTTTTTACATCCAGCTTTAAGTGACCCTTGCTCCGGTGGCTTTGTGTAAATATGTTTGCCCTAGTTGAATTAAGAAACTTTAAGGGTTATAAAATGAAAACAAAACAAAAAAAAATAAAGTATTCGTTTTCTGCTAGATAAAAAAAATTGTGAGTTTCCTATTGATTTTTATGTTTTAAGGTTACAATCTGTTACCAAGCACCTTATTAATATTTTCCCATGTTGTTGAGTGCCTTTTAACTTGTTTTATAATTATGATTCAGAGTTTTGCAGTTTTGCATACTCAATATGGACCATCTTTATGATTTTTCTTAATATTTTGAATAAAATACTTTTTGCTCACTGACAGATATCACATGCTCAAACATGTATTACTCTCACTTTCATATTTACCTGATATGTATTTCTTTCTTTCATTTTTTTCTTTTACTTTTTTTGGGGTTTTTTTTGAGACAGAGTCTCATCTATGTTGTTGAGACTGACCTGGAACTCACTATGTAGCCCAGGCTGGTCTCGAACTCACAGTGATCCACCTGCCTCAGCCTCCCGAGTGCTGGGATTACAGGCGTGTGTCATCACCCCTGGCCCCTCATATGTATTTCTAATGACAGTTATTTCTGTGATAAACAAAGGTAACTGCAGGGCCGGGGATTCAGCTCAGCGGTTCTGCTGCCTGCTTCACAAGGGCAAAGTCTCGAGTTTGATCCCCGTTACCAAAAAAAAAAAAAAAGGTAACTGCATGTGCAGAGAACCACAATATGTAGGGTCGTATCTGAAATTGAATAAAGAGCATTTACTACACGAATGAGGGGTAAAACTTGTGGTTTTCATAGCTTCTCAGCCTTTTGGCTAAGATCAAGGAAAACTGATTTTCTTATAAGCCTTTAAAGCATGCTCTAAATCTGGGGCTTTTAATAAACACAGTGTTTGTTACACCAAAGAATTCACTGGCCATTTCTCTGCACTGCAAGTAAATGACTGAATTTACCCTGGCTGCCAGGAGCATGATGTGACTACAGCCATCCAGGACAATGAAAGCCACCTTACCAGGTTTACTACAATCCAGCCGTCAAACCACTCCCTGGCCTTCTTCACTTTTCATGTCTATGTGCAACCATTCAACCTGTCCATACTAGATGAGGGAACTTTCAAGGACAAATGCTTCACAAATACCTGCTTTCCGTTCATCTGCTTTATTTCTTTAAAGAAAAAGTGACCTTTCTAGCTTCTTTAGAACAATATTTTGGTGAATTCTGAATAAAATATTAGGAAAATTTAAATACCTTTTAAGAGGCTTTATAATATCAGGCTTAGGGTGAGAAACAAATGTTCAGCTGTTCAACAGAAGACCTCACTGAAGAATGCCACATCAGCCTTTCCCTCCTAGGGTTTTACAGCTTCTATAATGAAAGCACTTCTAGAGCAACTGTAAAAGGTGCTTGAGAAAACCATCTCAACAAGAAACTGACTTAATGCCGTGAGCGAAGGACAGATGATGTGATGGTCTTAAAGTATTTTTTAGTACTTTTTCAATCACCCCTGACTTGACGGGAGGGAAGAGGAGAGAAATGTATGAACTTCTATTTTTAAAAGTCAATTCCTTTTAGGGTGTACAAAAGACAATAATGATAAAGAAAGGCCATGAACTACCACAATTCAAAGTGTTTTGTGCTTTTTGTTCTTCCTTCTGTAGAATGATATTTGACAAAAGGCACGTGGACCTATTAATCAAAGACATCTGGGCAGAGAGGCAAATGAGTCGCTCAGGGAGGGGCTGGTGAACTGCTAAGGACTGCTATTTGTTCCTACACTTTTTATGTTTTCACATCACTTAAGGTGTTATCCTTTGCAGCTAAAGAAGCCAAGATAGGTACAGATTAAAAACATCATTTTAAAAGCCATTATAATCTTATATATTTCTATGTACACATAAAAGGAGGAGGCAAGACATTCTGGTGATTATCTACAGATGATTGCATTATACATTCTTTAGGTTTTCATGTTTAGATTTTGTTTTATTCTTCAAATATGTTTTAGTTCACATTGCTACATTTACATATAAGGAAAATATTAAAAATTTAACCACACTCCATAATTAATGGCAGAGACCACACATCACCTGGGTTTTTTCCCCCTTCAGATATGACAACATTTGTAAAACTTCTAGTTTCTGTTTGTTTTAAATTTGATAATGTCAAAGTTAAAGGCCATGAACTAGATACATGTTTTAGACTATTTGTAAATAAACACACAATAAACACAGTAAGAGCTATATACTGTGTCAGTCAGAATTAACTAAAAACATAGACTGTATTTCCTTACCTTTGTAAACAAAATGGCGAATCATCTGTAGTTGGTAGTGATGGGTGGCCTATTCATCATAGCTGAAACTCTTTTCTTTCCCAGGTTCCTGTTAAAAATAGAAATTACTAGTCAGTATTTATTCATATCCCTACCTGATCTCCCAAAATGCATCAGAGGTAGATATGATGTAACCAGCAAAAATAAAGCAAGGAACTTGTGCGAGGGAAAGACGATGATGTCAACAACACGGGCCGTGTACAGAATGTCGGCCACATGACCGGGATGATGTACAATAAAGGAGATAAGTCTCTACTGCTACTCTGTGGTCCTCAGCTGCTACACTAAAGGCAGACATGAGCAGTTACTAGATGCTCAACGTCCAACAGGTAAAAATCAAACTGTTGCTGAAACAGGTCCTGGGGGAAGGAGGTTGAAGTGCGATTTCATATAGGAGACTTCCAGGGGACATGCAGATAATTTTTCGATATTTTCCCTATGATAAACTGTGAGTTTTATCAGAGTTGCTTAGAATGCTCTGAGCTGTAATTATGAGATATTTTCTCATTGTAATAAACTTTTAAATTCAGAGCGATATAAAGCAAAAATAAATAAAGTCCCACCCTTTTCCTCTTCTGGTGATAACCAATGTTAACAGTTTGTTGTATAACCTTGCAGAATCTCTTCTATGCTTATTTATATACATACACACATGTGTGTGTGCATGCACACAAAAACAAACACACACTCTCATTTCGGCTTCTTGCTCTTATCAGTACATATTTTGCAATTTTATATAGTTTTTCAATTGTATGCATATACCTCATTTTAAAACAACTGCACTGTATTCCACAAGATCATCATTTAACCAAACATGCCTTTGTAGATGAACACTCAGGTTG
This sequence comes from Fukomys damarensis, assembly GCF_012274545.1. Classification (NCBI taxonomy): domain Eukaryota; kingdom Metazoa; phylum Chordata; class Mammalia; order Rodentia; family Bathyergidae; genus Fukomys; species Fukomys damarensis. The sequence goes on along the minus strand of NW_022900943.1, from coordinate 17,296,619 downwards.
TTCCCAGGGTTGGCTACTCTCACCAGATCACAAATAAACTGCCTTATTCAAACAGTTTAATGTTCCAGTGCTTTTGTTTCTGTGGGAAAGAATCCTAGGAGTGAAACTGTGGGACCAAATATGATATGCGCAGTAACTATTCCAATGACTATTGCTTCACTTCTCTCTGTAAAAAGGTCCAAGCAACCCATCCAATGGTGCATGAAGAGTACTTGTTATTGACATACTTGTGAGCACTGGATGCTGCCATCTTTACTGTTTCCCAACCTGATTGACAAACCATGGCATCCTGGTTGTTTTAATTCATGCTCTCTTGCTACTAATGTGTGGTATCTTTTTACAGCTTTATTGGTGATTTACATTTTCCATTCATGTTCTTTGCCTATTTTTATACCAAGCTGCAGATCAGTTTTTAAAATCTTTTAGTATATTAAACATTAACTGTTGCATGAATTGTAAGCAACTGTTCTTTTGGCTTTGTTTATAGGTTTCTTCTCGTATAGACAGTTTTTAAGTTTTGCAAGTTTTTAAATTTTACACAAGTTTTGCACAGTTAAATTTTCCTTTATGGGTTATGGTTTTACTGGCTTGAAAATTTTCGTCTATGGATTATAAAGTGACTTCCTCCTTACCTAATGTCATATATGTATTCTTTCATATTTTCTTCTGATGCTTTTATGATTTCATTTTTAACATTAAATCTTTACTCCAAATGGAATTTAATCTAAATGCAACTATCATCTGATAACTTCTCCAACATAATTTATTTTGTAATCTCTCTTTTCCCTACTAGAAAGACCATGCCACTTTTAGCATACACTGAGTTTTCCTACATACTTCAATCTATTTTGGGATTCTATTCCATTCCAAAGACTTATAGATTCCTGAGCTAATATATTGTTTTAAAAATATCTAGAATATATAAAAAACTCAAAAGAATTAGATTCCCCAAAATAAAAGATTCAATCAAAAATGGGAAAGTAAAATCAATAGACACTTCACAGAAGAAATACAAATGGATAACAAATACAAGAAGAAATGTCCAATACTACTGGCTAATAGGGAAATGCAGATTAAAACAACACTGAGATTTCCATCTTTCCCAAAAAGAATGGCCATCATCAAGAAATCAAAATAATAACAAAGGCTAGTAAGGCTACAGAGAAAAAGGAACCCTTCTACACTGCTGGTGGGAATGTAAACTAGTATAACCATTGCAGAAATCAGTATGGAGATTCCTCAAACAACTAAAACTAGAAATTCTATTTGACCAAGCTACTTCCCACTTCTTCTTGAAAGAGTTAAAGACATCACATTGCAGTGATAATACATATCCATGTTTACAGCAGCACAATTCACAATAGATAAACCTTGCATGTGGCCCACATGTCCATCAACAGATGAATGGGTAAAGAAAAAGTAAGTGATCTTCATACACAATGGAGTACTACTCTGTCATAAAGAAAAAAACTTGAGTCATTTGTTGAAAAATGGATGCACCTTGAAACCATAATGTTAAGTGAAATAAATGAGACACACCAGTTTAATTATTGCATGGTTCTATTATATAAGAAACCTAAAATATAAATAAAGACCAAAATAAAAGTCAGAAAATAGGAAGTAAGGAGACAGATCCAAAGATGGAGGGAGGGGAGAGGGAGAGGAGGGCAAGAGAATGAAAAAAAGTAATGAAGATGTGTTATGTAGATGTACCAACTCCCCACAAGGAATGGAAACATTATGTGTTGCAAACATGTACTAAAACAAAACAAAACAAATACAAGCAGATTATCTATAGGCTCAAGGTCCCCATGCTACTATTCTTTCAAGTTTGGCAATTTTCTTGCACATATATGTATATGTATA
>NW_022900943.1:17277525-17294649 GCF_012274545.1 Fukomys damarensis | reverse complement strand
AACCACTGAGCTAAATCCCCAGCCGCATTTATATATTTATATGGACTTCAAAATCACGTTGATTGAACTGACAAGACTTTCAACCTCTAAGTTGGGATTCTGACTAGGATTTTAAAGAAATGTATATATCAATTTGGAAACAATTTGCTATCTTTAGAATTTTAAGTTCTTTCATTCAAAAGATAGCACAGCTCTCTACTTCTTTAACGTCTTTTACTATCACTTAGGTTTTTGTCTTTGCCTTTGTCTTATGTCTCACTAAGTTCACTCCTAGATATTCGTTTTTCACTTTTTATAATGCAGATTTTCCATTTGTATTTCTGGCCATTACTAATTCATATAAAGACAAATTATTGGCTTTTATCTATTATCTTTCATTCAGTAATTTTACCATATTCTTTATAATTCTAAAAAAATTGAGGTATAGTCTTAGTCACATTACCTGCTATGTTAATACAGTTTATTTCAACTTTTCTTATCACATTCCCTGGAATTTTAAAAGGAAGTTGAGTTAGAGCAGTTGAGTAACAGTGCCACCAGGCATCTGTACCATGATCCTTTCGTAGTCACCATCTACCATGATGCTCTTGTTGGTTTAGAAATGTGGTACATTCTTATTGCTATTCTTAAATTACTTTTAGTTTTTATTAGGAATATCTATTGAATTGTACCAAATACATCCAGCATCATTGATATAATAGTAATTCAATAGTTCTCTTTTATTTAGCTACCAGTGAATAATGTTGAGTGATTTCATAATGCAAAAATCATTCTTGTATTTATGGAATAAACTTTAAGTTTGATTTGATTTGCTAACTTTTAAAATGGATGAAGTGAGTGATTTTGGATGACTATTGTGGCCCCATCTTCATCAGGTTTTGGTATTAAAGAGCTGATACTTTTCATAAAATTGGAAGGCTTTCTCTCTTTATATGCACTCAGCTTTTGTTCTATAATTATTCATCTCTTAGATCAATTAGTTATCTTTAGATCAAGATTTGGCAATTCATAAGAAAACCATTACTTTCCTTTAGATTTCTAAAATTACTGCCATAAAGTTTCACACAATATTGTATTACTGAATTCTTTTAACTTGAAGGCTCTAAGTAATGTTTTTTCTTTATAATGTTACATATATTTTTAACATATGCATCTATTCTTAATACTATATATCTTTTTATTAGTGTGTCCCCTTATTTCCATTAATTTTAACTTTTATTGTTACTAATTCCTTCTTTTGGAAGAGTATAAAAATTTCTTAGATGCAATCCTTATTTTTTCATTCTTTAAAAATTATATAACAAATACATTTAGGGTATAAAACATTCCTGAATACCATAATGATTTCCCAGTAAGTTTTGATGTGTTACATACTATTTAATTTCTAGGTAACTTGTCACTTTGTACTTGATTTTCAACTTATCTAGGAATCATCCACAAGGGAGTTTCTTAATTTCAAGCATTTTAATTCTGTATATTATTCTTTCATCACCAATTTCTTATAGCACTGAAATAAAAAGTGAGATAAGGAAAATATCATCTCTGTCCTCCTCACAAATTCATTAAGTATTTTCCTATGGCAACAGAAACATACTTTTTTGTAAATGTTTTACAGACATGAGAAAAATACACATTCTTTGTATATAGGATACAAATGCCTCACATCAATACTAACATATCACTATTCATCTACTTTGTCAAATTATAAAAGAAATACACCAAAAGTCCCTAATATGTTCTTCTGTACTTCTATTTTTTGTTTTTAATATTCCATAAGTATATTGGTCAGTGAATAAAGGAGAGCCTAAAACAGTATCTGTGTAAACTATACTTTTTCCTTAAAATACTTTTTTTCTTATTTGACAATTTTAATCTTGAGTTCTGTGTTAGTTAATTAATCTCGGTGCCCTCGGGCCTAGACCCACCATGAATCAATCAGACACTTCAGGTTCAGTCCCCCCTGAAAAAGCATGATGCTTTGGGGTAACATCTAAACACAAGCCATACATAACAGTTTCCATCCGAGCTGACACTAATGTGTCAATCCTGCTTTCCCTTTGTTTACATTTGCCTGGCATGTCCTCCTCTATTTCTTTAAGGTTGCTGTTTTGTTTTACCTGTGCTCCTAATATACAGCTTAAAAATATATTTTTATTTTTTGCTAATCTAAAACTCCGTCATTTGATAAGGAACCAAAACAAGTCATATATGTTGCAACAGAATTATATTTGCTTGGCTTCCACTACATTTGTTTACTATCAGATTTGTTGTTACCACAATTATTTTTCCTCATTCCTTCTTTGCTGGATTAAGTTTATAATTCCACTTTTCCTCCTAGTAATGATTTTTTTTTTAATCTCACATGTATTTTGCTTATAGTTACATTCAGTTTTTAAATCATTTCAAGATTGATATCCGTGTTAAAAACAACTACTTGCTATCCCTACTACCCAGGCTTTTTTCTCTTGGCCTACTGTAGTAGATACAGACACTCCTGAGATCTCAAAGGAAGGAAGACCGCCCCCAACTGGAAGTGTGCTCAGCAGGCGTCTCAAGCTCCCCAATCTTTCTGGGTCTGTCTCTGCAGGAAGTCACCTCATGCCAGGTCATGGCCTCTTTGGGGCAGATACTTCCTGTGACCAGATGGCAGGTGGCATTCTTCCGCACCCACGTGGCTCAGGCTAGGTCACTCCTGAATGGGTGTTTGACATCATGCTTCTTCCCTTCTTCAAAGACTGTATGAGTTTCCTAGGGCTGCTCTAATAAAATGCTATATATCCAGTGGCTTTCAAGGATAGAAATCTATTCTCTCACAGTTTTAGAGGTTCAAACATTCTATAGTAATAGAGGTTTCTTCTTTTTCATTCATCTTCCCTAGTAAAATTAAACTTATAAGGAACTAATGATATATATGGAGATCCCAGTTGGCAGCTATCTGATAACCTCACATAAACTATCCATAAAAATTTAGACTATCTCAGTGAGGAAGAAAGACTGTGTATCCTTCAGGCAGTCTTGTATGAATATTATTTCTTGTAACCAACCATTTGATAGGAATCGGACAGTGGATAGTCACAGCTGTAGTATCTGGCAAGAATTTGGAATGCAGAAATTCCAGTCTACAAGTAAGGGCATATTGAAGCTCAGGGCTCCTCAGAAAATGTGTTCACAACATAATCTAACACGAGTCCTAATTAGATCTTATTTTTAAATAATCTCACATGTATTTTGCTTATAGTTACATTCAGTTTTTAAATCATTTCAAGATTGATATCCGTGTTAAAAACAACTACTTGCTATCCCTACTACCCAGGCTTTTTTCTCTTGGCCTACTGTAGGAGATACAGACACTCCTGAGATCTCAAAGGAAGGAAGACCGCCCCCAACTGGAAGTGTGCTCAGCAGGCGTCTCAAGCTCCCCAATCTTTCTGGGTCTGTCTCTGCAGGAAGTCACCTCATGCCAGGTCATGGCCTCTTTGGGGCAGATACTTCCTGTGACCAGATGGCAGGTGGCATTCTTCCGCACCCACGTGGCTCAGGCTAGGTCACTCCTGAATGGGTGTTTGACATCATGCTTCTTCCCTTCTTCAAAGACTGTATGAGTTTCCTAGGGCTGCTCTAATAAAATGCTATATATCCAGTGGCTTTCAAGGATAGAAATCTATTCTCTCACAGTTTTAGAGGTTCAAACATTCTATAGTAATAGAGGTTTCTTCTTTTTCATTCATCTTCCCTAGTAAAATTAAACTTATAAGGAACTAATGATATATATGGAGATCCCAGTTGGCAGCTATCTGATAACCTCACATAAACTATCCATAAAAATTTAGACTATCTCAGTGAGGAAGAAAGACTGTGTATCCTTCAGGCAGTCTTGTATGAATATTATTTCTTGTAACCAACCATTTGATAGGAATCGGACAGTGGATAGTCACAGCTGTAGTATCTGGCAAGAATTTGGAATGCAGAAATTCCAGTCTACAAGTAAGGGCATATTGAAGCTCAGGGCTCCTCAGAAAATGTGTTCACAACATAATCTAACACGAGTCCTAATTAGATCTTATTTTTAAAAAAAAAACGATTTCTAGAATTAAACAGGGCCAACTTAAGGTATGAGATGATGCAATGTTAAATATCAGCATAGCTAACAATAATACAGGCCAGGCAACAAAATTTTCTTTTGACTCTTTTATTGCTTATCTATCCTTCTGGTATTTAGTATCTGGATTCTGTTACCTTAAGGAATAAATATTTTATATTATTTCACAACTTTCTACATTTCTATGCTTTCACTCAATTTGAGGGAATGAAAAACACTATCTGTGGAAAAGATGGGAAGAATGGGGCCTAAGTGGACTCCTTGATGACCACTGAGGAGAAAGGGCGTGCAAGAGTGCTGACATGCAGAGGGAGAAGAGGCCTGAGGTGAAGTTGTTTACGTTTAGGGCTGCTCTAATAAAATGCTATATATCCAGTGGCTTTCAAGGATAGAAATCTATTCTCTCACAGTTTTAGAGGTTCAAACATTCTATAGTAATAGAGGTTTCTTCTTTTTCATTCATCTTCCCTAGTAAAATTAAACTTATAAGGAACTAATGATATATATGGAGATCCCAGTTGGCAGCTATCTGATAACCTCACATAAACTATCCATAAAAATTTAGACTATCTCAGTGAGGAAGAAAGACTGTGTATCCTTCAGGCAGTCTTGTATGAATATTATTTCTTGTAACCAACCATTTGATAGGAATCGGACAGTGGATAGTCACAGCTGTAGTATCTGGCAAGAATTTGGAATGCAGAAATTCCAGTCTACAAGTAAGGGCATATTGAAGCTCAGGGCTCCTCAGAAAATGTGTTGACAACATAATCTAACACGAGTCCTAATTAGATCTTATTTTTAAAAAAAAAACGATTTCTAGAATTAAACAGGGCCAACTTAAGGTATGAGATGATGCAATGTTAAATATCAGCATAGCTAACAATAATACAGGCCAGGCAACAAAATTTTCTTTTGACTCTTTTATTGCTTATCTATCCTTCTGGTATTTAGTATCTGGATTCTGTTACCTTAAGGAATAAATATTTTATATTATTTCACAACTTTCTACATTTCTATGCTTTCACTCAATTTGAGGGAATGAAAAACACTATCTGTGGAAAAGATGGGAAGAATGGGGCCTAACTGGACTCCTTGATGACCACTGAGGAGAAAGAGGGCGTGCAAGAGTGCTGACATGCAGAGGGAGAAGTACCATGGAGGGTGGGAGACAGATGGATCCTGTGGAATTCTAATCGCTCGTGCCTGTGTCTGAGTGAATAAAGCCAGGGTGCATTTGAGACTCTATGTGAGATATGACCCCCCTTTTACCCCCAGATTTCAACTTGTTTCTGTGTCTCTTTAGTTTTCATCTTTGTCATCCTTGGTCAGATTCCAGCTCGGCTTATAGGCTGGTTCTACGCCTATCTTTTCAAGAGATGGAATTATGCTATATTGCCAAGGCTTGCCCTGAACTCCTGGACTCAAGTGATCCTCCTGCCTCCATCTCCTGAGTGTTGGGAGAACAGATCAATACCACTGTGCCTGAATGACATCATTTATTGAGCAACTATATTGTATGAAATGTTGTCACATACATGATCTCAATCTTGTGAATTATTCTTTTCTACTCTCCAATCTAGCATGTGCTATTTTAACTCTTGTACTGACTGTTCTATAAAGACCATGTGATACAATCATTTTTAATTTCTTGAGGCAGACTCTCTTGCTGGGAGGCTGATTCTTAGAAGTAGAGCCATCAGTTGACAAATAAAACCAGTAACACCTAGCCCAAGTCCCTCCACCTCAGCCTGGATTTTGTTATTCTCCTCTATCTCACTGCTGGGCATTAGAACCATCTGAGAAGCTTTATGAAAATTCAGATTCTTTGACCATAAAACAAAATAAGCAAGTCACTCCTCCTGCAGTAGGTCTAGGGAGTCAGTATTTTCAGCGTGCTTCATAGACTTGTGGTCTACACTACACCGACTAGTAAAGGCAACAGAGATAATTTATCAGTTCAAGAGAAGTGCTGTGACCCAGCAATGAAAACAGAAACCATTCTGGGTATGTTGAAGAGAGGGAATTCAATACAAGGAATTAGTTATAAATGTGATAATTGAGCTGGAAAACTAAACAAGAGACAGTGGTGAAAGGGAGAGTTGAGAATCAACTCATGGGTGCCAATCTGTTGGAGACGTTATTGCTTTTAAGGCTATAGGCACAAGAAGTAGTGTTAACAGACCTCCAAAGCCAAGGTGTCTGTTTGGGCCAGAATAACAGGGTGAGGGTTGACAGCAGAAGATGGGCCACAGAACAAAGGGGTCTATTTATAGGCATGGTGGAGATACAGTCACTGCCAGAGATAGCACCCAAGGCAGAGAAGGGGAAAACACTGTGCCTCTCCATGGCTCACAGGCACCAACCTGTTGAATACCACTGGCCCCCATGGGATGCCCGAGAAAGGGTGAATTCCCTGTGATACAGAACAGATGAAGAGTGAGGCATGACTCTGGGTAAAAACAGGCGAAGGATGGGCTAAAGAGCAAAGCAGAAATTATAATGAAAGCGGAAAGCAGTTTTGCGGTAATGATATGCACCAGAAACATGATTCTTAGTGGAAATGTGGTTTGGGAGACAGGTCAGGAATTGGTGCAAACATTTCTGATTTCATGACTCTGGGAATTGGCCAAGAACTTAAAGAAGTCACTACCATCTGGCCAGAGTTTATAGGAACCCCTGCACTAAGTCTAGGATTAAGGGAAACTTGCTTGGGGTCCAGTTAAGAGATGGGTGAACCGAGATTTGATCCAAAGTTGCTTGACTTCAAAAGAAATGTTGTTTCTACCATATCATACTCTCTTTCCTACTTATTTAACAAACAAGAAGATCATCTATCTATTCAATATTGCACTGTATTTTTCAATTTGTAAACACAATCAAAAGATTAGCCAACAGTACAATTTACATAATTATTTCCTGTAAACCTTGTTCTACATTAGGGAAGGTCAACCTAGGGGCACTTCTTAATTTTACAAGGTAGTAGGGGAGCTATTTAAAACTCTATAGTTACTGAATGTTTCAGATATAATTTTACTCCTAGGGGCCATGTTTGAGTTATTCAGCCTTGAACTCCCCAGTTAGGGCCAAACAACTCAGCATTTTTATCTCAGAATAGTCTGATTCTCCTGTAAGGCCAAATGAGGGGAGAAATTGCCAATAACCTAATTACCCAATGAAGCAGACCAATCTGTAGATGCAACAGGTAAAGAACACTGGCCATAAGTCCTTACAGGTCTTCCCACAAACATAAAGTATTCATTAAACACTAACAAGTGAAGCACCTAGGACTAGAGGGAAAATACTGAAATAGGCTTTAAGGTTTGGGTTTTATATCCATCACTGCTACTGAACCTCTGTCACCTCGGGCCTTTGTCTTCTTCCACCATGAAATGCACTGACCCTATGAGATATTTCTTTTGGTCTAGTGCTGTTGTCAAGTTTCTTATGCAAAGCCTCACCTCAAATTCTCTTTGGGATGAGGTGGTGATTCACTAATTATTTAATCATTCAGTCTACCTGATTATATTAGCTTTCTCATTGCTGAGACCCTTTGTCAACTTTATAGCCAAACACAACTCCTTAAACCATACTTAATCTCCATATAAAGACAATAGCACATTTGTAACTCTGCACACCATAATAAGACTATCCTGTGTACAACCGGAAACACCATAATAAGACTATCCTGTGTACAACCGGAAACACAATAATCCCTTCCCCAAAGTCTCAATAGTTCCATCATTTTTCAAAAGCCAAAGTCTCTGTTAAGACTCAAAATAAACTCTTAGGTATGACCCTCTTTAAAAATAAAAAACAACTTGTATAATGGCAAACGGTGAACATTTCCATCCCAAAAGGGAAGAAAAAGAAAATATAAAAGAATTAGACCAAAGCAAGACTGAAATACAGCAAACAAACATGAAATCTTATAGCTGCACATCTGGCTAATCCTGTAGCTCCATACTGGGGTACACGATAATAAAATGTGAGTTGCAGGGCTGGGACAGCCCTACCCCTATGTCTTTGAGGGTTGCAGCACATATGGTCTTTATCATGTTCCACCTCTGGCCTGCAGCTTTCCTCAGCAGATGTTCTATGTTCCCAGCATTTCCAATTTCCTGGGGTCTTCTCTGAATCTTTGGCTTCATTTACCCAGCTTCAAGCATGCTCGCTCAGGTGCTCCTTGGCTGGTCTCCCAGGTCTTCTAGAGGAAAGCCTTCCTCACCCCACAGATCTTGCATTCTGCATGCCAGTAAAACCACCATCATGTGGACAATGCCAAGATAAGCTGCCAACTTGAGCAGTAGCTGAGCCCCACTGGACTATGGACGCAGAAACCTCAAGGTGCTTGGTTTGTTGAGCAAGTGAAACTAATCTCAGTGAATCAATTCCCTAGTAGGCCTTTCTCAAGCAGGACTCCCAAGGAGTCCCTTCTCAAATGAAATGCTATCACTTATCTTGTCCTAATACAAAGAATTTGCTTTATTTAATGGTGCTAATATTTTCAGCAGCCATACCTCCTTTGGCACAAGCTTTACATGTGTTTTATTTTTAAAATCTTTAATACATTTTCTGCTCTGCTCTTTGCCTCTGATTCTTATTATAAATCTGGCTAAAGGCAGCCAGCACTATCCATGCCTCAGCCTGAATACTGGGTTGTCTTGAAATTTCCTTTGCCAGATTAATTAGTCCATCATCCTTAATCTCAGTCTTCTTCAAAGTCTCAGGGCATGGAAAAATTGTAGACAAATTTTCTGCCAAAGTGTAACACTCATGTCCTCTGGTCCATATGCCAATAAAGTCCTTGTTTCCAAACGAAACCTTCTGAGCCTCGTTTTTACCATGCACAATCCCATCAGCATTCTGGTCTTCTGAGCTCTGATTGCATTCTGAAGCTTCTCTAGCCCACATCACCAAACCTTTCTAACCTCCTGTAGCAAACCAGCTCCAAAGGCTTCTCAATTACATGGTCAAACACATTCACAGCAACAGCCCCCCTTCTCCAGTACCTATTTTCTTTATTAGCTTTCCAGTCAGTGAGACACAGTATTGGATACCACAACTTAAAGGAGGAAAAGTTTAATTTAGCTCATGGTTTCATGGTTGGCAGTTTTCAAAGCAAAAAAATCTCACTGTGGAATAATGTGGCAGAGCAAAGCTGCTCAGTTCAGGGTGGTCAGAAAGCAGAGCAGAGGGAAAGTGCCAGAGAAGAATGGGCGGCGGTCCCAAGATCACATATCCACGAGCTATCCAGACACTCCCAGAATCGTGCTTTACAATTTAGCTTGGTGTTTCTTAAACCAGTGAAGTTGACATAACAGAATTAAGATTCACACTGTCCTATGAGAATCAAGGAGAGCTATATTCAGGTGTTTTCATGCCTCTCTGGCTGTGTGTATGCTCACATTTCCCAAAAAAGGAAAGAATTTAAAAGATAATTTATATGTTACTGCTAATTTCGCATTAATTGTGCTCTTCTGAGTTCATGTTCATTATCTGACATCAAATACATTCATGCATAATTCACTCAGTAAACATTTATTGTGGATTACATGTCAGTCAGTGAGCCTGGCCCTGGGGCAATAATGACAAAGATAGGACCTCGTCTTCAAAGAAGTCGTATCACTCGACAGGAGAGAGAAACATTCGAACAACTAATAGACATGTACTTTACCCTGGGCTTCTGGAGGAGGTGCTGTGCGAGTTAGCTGGTGGCGATCATGGAAAGCTTCTTACATGGGGAACAGAGAAAATGGATTTGGAACAATTTACCTGGGCACTGGCTGAGAGACACAGGACAGGAAGGATGCCAGGTACCATAACGGATTGCTTAAAAAAAGATACAGGAACACAAAAAGCATATTGAAATTTTTTTCGTGGGTATATTTACCCAAGAAGATGATAAACGTCTGAAGTGACAGATATGCTAATTACCCTGATTAAATCATTCCACTATGTATACAGATATGAAACATTTCATTGTACTCCACAAATGTGTACAATTATTCCATGCCAATCAAAGATAAAGTAAAACATTTACTCTTTAAGCATCTCAGGTCTAGGATACTACCTAAAGGTTACAAGCAGGCTTCTTGATTACTCCTTCTACCTATGATCATGAGTCTTTTTCAGTCTTCTGCCTGAAAAAAACTACAAAGTGTGACAAGGAACAGGAGTTCGTGAAAACTTAGAAAATCATTTGAAGGTGTAAACATTCTCTGGGAAGACAGGAAGTATTGCTATTTTTTTTCATGTGCTGAAGAAGTAGGATATTCTTCAATGTGGCTCTGGCAACAGACAATAACCATGATGAAATCAGCAGAAAAAAATAAAGGTGCAAAAATATGATGAGTTATTGTCCACAGCTTAAATACGAGCAACAAAAACATTAAACTGAAATCAAGCCTTGATAAGGTTTCCAAAGTTAGAAATGCCTATATTTTTTCAGACCAGAAAAAAAATCTGTTATATTAAATAAATCAATCTCAGATTCAAAAAACATTTGCATAAACTCAAAGAAATGCAGAAATTTTGCACATTATATATTTGCACAATGGAGGCCACTTATATACATGCATATGTTCTAACATATGGTCTGTTACATATTTGTGTGCTTAGAAGCTATAAAAACAGAACCATGATGTCTTGCAGTCAATGTAAACTTTTTTATTCTTACTGATGAAAATAATTTAAATAAGGTTTATTCCATGTATCTAATATTTATATAACCAAGCCACTGCCAAAACCAATTCCAAACCATGGCACCTGCTATGAATCCAAATGAAGACCAATCAAAAAAAAATTGCAGGGCTTTTATCTTCTCTTATAAAACACATTCAAAAACTCTCAGAATGGCTATTACAGAGTGAATAAACAGAATAGCTATAAATGGCAATGACAAAAGGCTCAGCATAAAATGAACCACTCATAATTCATTTTCCTACTAAAGGTTATGCTAAAAGAATTCACAATCCTTTTCAAACCACACCTTCATTGCAAACACTGCAGAGAGTAAAGTTGCTGGTGAAAACCACCATGAGAGACATGTTATTTTCTGACCAATGTGATTCAAAGCCTTTAATGAAAGCACCATCATTGCCTGAGTGTCACCTATCTTGATTTTTACCATAAATACAAAAAGATCTAGTATGCTTGTATGTGCTTGGTAGCAATGTTGGAGAGCAGAGAGAAAAGTCAGGAGAGTGAATACACACATATATAGTCGTGATATTTGGTATGTAGGAAGCATATTAAGATCAATTTTAAGAAAAATATTTTTTCCCAGTTACATCTGGGATAATCATGAAAAATCTCAACAGCTGGACTTGTTTCTGTACAATTCTTAAATTTTCTCTTTTGCAGTTTATACCAGACATTTGACATCAGGCAGACTTCACAATATTGTATTTTAACCGCTTGGTATAATTTCACATTTTTTATTCACCACAGTATGCTTTCCATCCATATTTTATTTCTCAGCAGTTTTCCTTTCCCTCCCTTCGAGCACATGCCTGAGGAATTATTCAATTATTACAATAATTTATTATAAAATATATGCACATAAATTCATTTATGACTGATAGAAAAATGTTTGGTCTCAGATACCAATAGCCAAATCTATTTGTCTTTGTTCTTGCACCAGTCTACAAAGTATTTATGGGTCTATTTCCTCTTCTATTGAGAAAGCCAGGGCAACATAGTTTTCCAGTAGCCTCAAGTAAAAAAGGCAGCTGGTAGATTACCCAAAGAACTTTCTCCGTACAGGTGTCTAGACCTGTGGGGAAGGGTGAAGGAATATGGCAGGAAAGCAGAAAGGGCCATAAAAGATTTACATTTGTTAGAAGGAATGGAAAATGTTGCTGAGAGCAGATGAGTGAGCAGGACAAAAATGTTCAACAAAATTTTTCTTTTAAATGCCTTTCTATGGTTCTAGGCTAAAATTAAATTTAACTGGCAACAAGTAATAAAAGTGATTTCCAAATGAGCAGCACAAATATAAACACCTAGTTGAGGAAGAACAGTATTAAAACGACCGCTTAGGACATTATTTCTCAAGCAGAGGATGTTCATTTGCTCATTCATTCCAGGACTCCTTTATAGGTGGTACTTTGGAGGGAATATAACAGTGAATGACACAGTCCCTATTGCCAAGACACATACAAGAGAAGCCAAAACATAAGCACAGGTAATAACGGGAGTCTTTAACAGGATTAGGAGTTAATACTTTTACTTGGCTTTTCCTCCAACAAGTATTTAATCATAACAGTCAGAGGGCTTATATGGAATGTTCTAAAGATGCAATAAAAATTTAAGAGCCAAAAAAAACATACCAAGACTGAGAGATCATAAATCAGCTTTTGATCACTGAATATTAAATATCCCAAATGTTTGACATGTGCTTGCCTGTGTGAAGGTTTAACACATTCTGGGTAGAGAGGTACTTTCAATGAACCATCTGAACTAGGGAATCAAGACTCAAAGCATGAATTTTAAGGTAAGAGAGAAGTCACAGGTGAAGAGTGAGTAGTTTTAAGGGTGGGTGAGATGTCACCTCAGGGATTATGGTGTGTCTGGTAAGAGAGGAAGATGTTTCTGACCGGGAAGGTAAATTAAGTGAAGGAAATGATTAGTCACAGGCTAAATGGCCTTGGGAGGCAGACATGGATACAATAAGTTAGGAAACCCCTGCTGGAAGCCAATGTGATTTTAGTAGGAGTAGGAAGCCAAGATGATGTAGAAAAATAATCTTGCTTAAGAGTAGCCAAGATGAAATGGAAGGGGACGTACAAATTTAGAGAGTGAATCTATAAGGTGCTGTAGTAATGACGGGGATGGATTAAAAGACCAGGGCAGAGGTGGCAATGGAAAGGAAGAAGCCCCTTGTGGAATGCAGACACGTCAGCAACTGGGTACTGACAGGGCCTGGAGAGTACAGAATTCAGGCAAAAGCGACCAGGTAGGGCCAGGGACTTAGCTCAGTGGTTCCAGCACCGGCCTCGCAAGCACAAGGTTCTGAGTTTGATCCCCAGTACCCGCCCCAAAAGAAAAGCTTCACCAACTACTGAAGATCATGAGATTTCTGAGAAACTTTCTTCGCACTTGGCAGTAACCCTTGCCACCTTCACCCTAGCCAAGAGTGCACGGAAGACAGACACTTAACTCAGGCTAAACCAGCAGATTAGCTGTAGTTATGTAGCGCTTTTTCTACAATGCAGGGACTAATGGGTTCAAGAGGTGTTGGCCCTGGATTTGTCAGGTTAGGGAGAGGCAGAGTTGGCCAAAATCACAGGAGAATGAAAGTAACAACTTCATAATTTGACTGTAGAGAAATGCAGAGAAGGCCCTTTGTTTACAGACACACACACACACTACAGCCTGTGTGATGTCAAGCTATACCCCTAGCGAGCAGTTGGGTGACAGGAAGGCCCCATTCTTCATTAATACATCTACCATTCACATGAGCCCCTTTGCAGGAGTTTCTAATCGTTTCAACCAAACTCTCTTTATGACAGCAAACACTTTCCATGAGCTGTCATAAGTCAGTCTCAGGTCCTCACCCAACTTCCACCTGGCACCTCTCCCTCTGCTGAGCCATAGCCCAAGACAACAGCGGATGACAGCCTGGTGGTCACAGGAACAGGGTGTGGAATCACACCGCCAGCTTCAATGCTGATGTTACTGCCCACCTGCTCGAGGGGCCCCTTGAACAGCTCCATCTCTGAGTCTCGGCTTTGTCATCTGAATGCAGGAACCAGCACAGCACCTCTTTCCCCAGCACGTGTGAAGAGTGCTCATGTGGACAACACTACAACATCCTTGGCATGTGGTACTCACTCCACAGGTACATTCAGCATCATTATTTTTGACACTCTCAGCAGAAGGAACACAGAAGGAGACAGAGTGGAACCCGTCACCACTGCTCCAAACTCCTTGCTATTCTAGGACACACTGTGGGCAAAGAAGAACGTCTGCGCTCTGCTCTGGCTGCTCCACACCATTCTCCCCGACTCGAGGTAAAGAGCCTCCGGGCACTGGCTTCACATGCTTCCACTTGAGTGTCAAGAGGGCTGCCTCCTCCACAACGCGACAACTCCTCAGCCAGCCTCCTGCGTGGACCCTGTGTTTACTCTACTTGAAGTCGCTCTCCAAGACCCAGGGTGCCGATGTGCAACACCTCCCTCCTCTGAGGACTTCCTGGGGAAACACGCTGCTTCTTCTGTCAGGCTAAACAGCCCCTGCTCAACACTCTCACAGTTATGTGTTTAGGTGGCCCTAGCCTACATCTGCTCTCTGTCCTATTAATAACAGTGACTACAGTTAATAAGACACATGAAGCCCTTCCTTGTACCAGATACTCTTATAAGTATGACATGAATTAACTCAGTGGATTCTCCCAACAACTCAAGGAACAGGCTTCTGTCATTAGCCTCATTGCTTGGCTGCAGTAAAGGCAAAGGCAATTGAGAGGTTAAATATCTTTCTCAAGGTTACAAAGTTAGAGCAAGGACAGGAATGCAAAGCGTTTAGGCTCAACGTGGTGCTCTTGACCACTTGGCTAACCTTGCCCATTTTAAGGGTTTGCTTATTTCCTTAAGTCTCCTATATGACAATGTCTGTATCCTGTCCTGCCCCACACAGAAATGATACTCCCCTCGAGTACTACCCTTCCCGGCTGTGCACTGTGTGTACCACAGCCATCCTGCTCGCTCCTCTGGGGTCTCTCCCTCTGAATAGCTATAGTATGCTCTACATCTCACCCAACACACAGCTGTCTGGAACTCTCTCCCCATTAGCCATTCTTTTTCCAGGGTCTTCAACTGCTTTCTCCCATCTGGCTCTTTCAAGAATATGAGTATCTTAGTTCTTTCCTGGAACCCTTATACCTGGCTCCCGAAACCTTCACCTTGATCCTCTCCAGTGGCAGGAGCCTTGTCTCACTCTCCTTACATTCAAGGTGAAACTTTTCAAAACACCGGTGCAGACTGCTCACCTTCTCTGCCTCCTCCCCAATTCACTTACAGAGGTATGGCTAGCGGCCTCCCCACAGCCACATACACAAGCACACGTGGATTATTTGTTGTTTTGTTGCAGTCTTTTCACCAACCATCTCCCTTGACTCCTCCAAAGCACTGACACAGAATACCTGCATACAGTGGGCGCTCATTTCTTGGCTGAACCAATGAAAGATCAACCTTATTTCACAGAAGGTCCCTCTTCCCTTGGCTACCTAGCACAGCCAATACTGTCATTTGCCTCCTCCTAGTCCCTTTTCTCATGTTCTTTATTAACAGAACCCCATGATGAGCTGTCACTCATTATTTACATAAGTTCAGGGAAACTTGTTAACGAGCCAAACTTGTGGGTATTTCTGTCCCTTATTATATTCTCTTTGCCCTTTCTCGTGTGAGTGGTGGACTTGAGAGAGCACACGAGCAAGAGCTCCTTTTACACCTGCCTTCCCCCTACCTCTCAGAACACTTCTTCGTTGTTTTTTTCATAGGCTCCATCTTCTTCAGCTGCCTCTTAAGTATTCATATTCTTCAAGCCTTCCTGTATTCTTTCTTTTCTCTTTTCCTCTAAATAATCTCCTCCATTATTGATGGGTTCAATTGCCATCTACTTGGGATGATTCCCAAATAACTCTTGAGCCTCTGTGTCTTTTCCTAAGCTTGGGCTTTACACTGCCAGTTGCTTTCAGGCTTTTATAATATGTTAGAGACACGATAAATTCAACATTCTTTAATTACAGCTTGTCATATTTTATCCCACTCAGAGAATGTGACCATTAGTCACTTAGCTTCCCAAGCCAGAAGTGGTCCCAACTCTCCCTAACACACAATATCTCTCCACAGCTCATCAATTTCCAGCTAATCAATCTCTTTAATGTTCTTTGGCTGATTCTTTCTCTGCATTTTCCATGCTAGTATCTTAAGTGAGAACTCATCATTTCTTGCACACATTGCTGCTTTAGCCTCCTAATAGTCTACCTTTCTGGGACAAATATTGCTAAAGGGATTTTTTTGGTAAACAAATCACTCCATGATATTCTCTTTTTTTAAAGCCTTGGCATGGCTTCCCATCACATCAGGGAAGATCGCTAAGTCTTTGGCACAGCCAGGGTCCTATCATGACGTTGTCTTTTTACACTCACCTCTTCCTGTGGCTCCAACACAGTTGAAGTCACAGGAGGTGGCTTGAAGTTCCCAGCATGCACGGCCTCACTCTCTGCATCCCTTTGTCTGCTCTCCAGTGCCCCAAATACCACATCCTCCACTCCCTAACTGTTCTTCTTCCTTCAAGATGGGAGTGAGGCATCACTTCCTTCTATGAATCTATTCCTATACCTGCCAAACCCAAGATATTTTTTCTGTGCTCCTGAGGTGTTCTGAGCCTACCTCTGTTGTGACATTAACCAACAGTGATGTAATCGTAAGTTTAAATTTCTTTCCTTTCTTTTACACTGTCAGCCCCTGATGGCAATAACCTCTTCCTCCATTCCTCCCCTATCCCTCCGTCTCTTCCTTCCTGCCTTCTTTCCTCAATCCACATAAACAGCCACAAAAGTGAAGGTTTAAAAACTTACATTGAGTCTGTCTCTTGTTCTACCTTGGTACAGAAAACATGGCTTCTTTTTTTTTTTTTTTTGTACCAGGGATTGAACTCCGGTCCTTGTGCTTGCAAGGCAGGCCACTGAACCACAGAGTTAAATTCCTGGCTTATTTTCAGTTTTCATATATTAAGTGGATATTAATGCTTTTTTCCTTCCTTTAGTATTGAGTAGTAAATGAATGACTGCATAAGTATTTAGTCTGTAGAGTGTAAATGTGATGAAAAACCAAGATATTATTATTTAGTGCCCTAAAGGCTTCCAAAAGAGAACAATTTTCCTTTTTTTCCTGTCCCTTCTTAAAAAAAAAAAAATGTTTCAGGGATGGGGATTTAGCTCAATGGATCTGCCTCCTGCCTCACAAGTGCAAGGTCTTAAGTTTGATCCCCAGTACCAAAAAAAAAAAAAAAAAAAA
>NW_022900943.1:17261953-17277501 GCF_012274545.1 Fukomys damarensis | reverse complement strand
GCTATCCAAAAAAAAAAAAAAAAAAAAAAAAAAAAAAAAAGTTTCAGGTTCATTTCATACAATTTTCAATTTCTTCCAGAGGATTCTTTTCTTTGGTACCAGAGATCGAACTCAGGACCTTGCACTTTCAAAGCAGGCAGCAGAACCACTGAGCTAAATCTGCAGCCTGTCTTCCAACAGATTCTTTTGGAATAATAATAGAAATGATCATAAATGCAGCTCATTCCTATTACAGACATATCAGGTAAACACCGAACTTCACTAAGGTGATCAAAGTGGAAACCCACGTCCTCAACTAGAAATGTCCACAGTGCATCTGGGAAGACATCTGTGGATATTTTCTGTGTGCTCTTCACCTGCTGACTTGACTCTCCATTCCCCATTTCCAGATTGGCACAAGAGGTTGAAATGTGCTTTTAATACCAGGGGGCAACCTTATCATTCATTCCATCAGAATCCAACACAGCATCGGTTGCAAACCAAGGAAGTGTAACATCCAATGTAAACAGTGAAGACTTTTCTCTCTGATGTTGGGTTTATTTTAGCACGTGCTGCTCTTGGTCTTCCAACCTTCCAGGGGTATACTTAGGGACTGATTAGTTTTGAAGCAACCATACCCATAAATTAAAAATTAACTTTGGATTTTCACTGATTTCTTTGAAGAGACTCTCAATCCACCCTGGCCAAATTCACTTGTTTCAAATGGCATGCTAAATCTGCACGTGTAAGTTTCTAACCTTACTGAACCATGCCAGTTCCTATGGTTTGAAAAGAGGAAAAAAAAATCCCCAGATCTTCAGACTGGAAACACTATGACTTAAATCTCACGCGTCTGGCTCGCTGCCTTGATGTTCACCACTGTGCTGGCTGATGCCCTGGTATCACACATAACCTCTTCTCTGAACACGAAGGAACAGGATAAACACTTAATTCTAAAGTTTAGTTCAACTGAAAGAAATCCAGGAAGGAACTAACATTGTGATTCCCTAGTCATCCAACAGGAAAAAGTACGTGCCCTTCTCCTCATGCTAATACAGCTAAATCTCCCTGGAATGCTAAGCTCCCTCGTGCCCAGGCTTACCATTTGTTGTGGATGACTCTACTTCAGGATTTTTCATCATCAAGCACCTAGCACTCTGCACAGTTTCACTTTTTCCTAATGCAGGCAGAGAGGGCAGAGAACAGAGAAACAGCAAAACTTGCCTATCTGGGGTTTTTAAACAAGGGGGAAGAAGTTGCAAGTATGAGGAGACAACTGCTCAAATTATTCAAAATATTCCCCTTATCATTTAAACATTTTCTTCCCAATTACCAGTATCTATTTTACATTTTGCTCCTTATTTATACTTTCAGTTTCTCATACCAGAGAAACAATGTGGTATTTAAACACGTGTCCAATTTATTTCCCTTAAAAGTACTGTCGCAAGGTGCATCCATTTAGCTAGTAATATCTCAAGTTTATAATTCTTTATGGCAGAGTAGTACTCCATTGTGTATATATAAAACACATCTTCTTTATCCACTGATTGGTTGTGGACATTTGGGTTTGAGTTTCCAAGATGTATCTATTACAAACTCTGCTGCTATAAACATAGTTGGGCATATACTGCTGTGCTATGATACTTTTCATTCTTTGGGGAAGATACCAAGAAGGAAAACAGCTAGGTCAAATGGAACTTTTTGTTTTAGTATTTTGAGGAATCTCCACAGTGGTTGCACCAGTCTACACTCCCACCAACAGTGGAGAAGGGTTCCTTCTCCCCACAGCCCTGTGAGCATCTGTTATTGGTTGATTTTTGGATAACAGCCCTTCTTTCCAGAGTGAGATGGATTTTCAGTGTTGTTTTAATTTGCATCCTTGAATGACCAGTGGCATTGGAAATTCTTCATATATTTATTTTCCATTTCTACGTCTTCATCTGAGAAATGTCTATTAATTTCAGATATCCATTTTTGGACTGGGTCTTTAAATCGGAGGGAGGGTCTGATTTTTTTGAGTTTTTAAAATATATTCTAGGAAGTAGTCCTCAGTCTGAGGAATAGCTGGCAACAATTTTTTCTCTCACTGTGGGCTGTCTCTTCACTGTTGGTGGTTTCTTTTGCTGTGCAAAAGCTTTTTAGTAAGACAAGATCCCAGTTGTTGATTTTTTGTGATATTTCCCAGGCAAATAAAGTTTTGTTCAGAAAGTCTTTGCTTACACCTGTGTTTTCAATATTTCTACCTGTTCTATCTTCCAGCAGATTTAGGGTTTCTGCTTTAATATTTAGATTCAAAGTCACCACTTAAACCAGTAAGAAGGAAGGGATCGCTCACTCATTCCTGTGTAAGAACCATAGAACACTTATTCTTTGCTTCAACATCTATGCGTGTGCAGCCCTTATGCTAGATAGTAGGTAAAGTTTTATGCTACAAACTTCAAGGACTAGCACTCTAAGGAAAGGTCCACCCTAACATTTTCAGAGCCCATAGCCAGGCATGGTGGTGAATGCCTATACTCCCAGAAATCTAGGAGGCTGAGGCAGGAGGATTGAGTTTGAGGCTAGAATGGACAACTAAGTGACTTACAGAGACTCTATCTCTAAATAAATAGATGAGTACGTGGCTGGGAATATAGCTCAGTGAAAAGGCCCTATGTTCAATTCTCCACTACTAAGGGAAAACCACATTTCATTCACAGTAAGATTTCTATTCACTTATTGACCTAAACCAGGCACTTGCTATCCGCAAGTACTATTATCACAGTCAGCTTCACTACTTTCAATTTTTCAAATGAATTGACTTGAGAAAGCCAGACTTTTCTATATCTTTTTGGAGAAATATCTATTTGTTTTTATTTTACTCATTTAAAAAATTGGGTTATCTTTTCTTTTGATATTGAGGGTTGGGATTTCCTTATATATTTTGGATTTAATCTCTGATGCCATATATTGTCAATACTTTCCCTCATTCTGTAAGTTTCACTCTATTTTAGTTTATTTTGCTGTGCAAAAGAGATTTTCCTACTGCTTATTTTTGCTTTTGTTCTCCTATGATTTCATTGTCATTTCCAAGAAATCATTGCCAACATCAGTGTCATGAAGCTTTCCTTTTGTTTTAGTTTAGCATTTTTAGTCCCAGGCACTACATTTTCTCTTTAACCCACTTTGAGTTGTTTTTTCTTTATGGAGTAAAATGAAAGCCCAATTCCATCCTTTTCCATGCAGATACACAATTTTCCTGAGGCCCTTTCTCAGAGTTTAATCTTTTCCTCATTGTACATTCTTGGCATTTTTGCTGAATGACAGTGGACCATATATGCCTGGCTTGATTTATGGGCTGTTTATTCTATGTCACTGCTCTATATATCTATTTTTATGCCACATTGTTTTTATTATTGTAGCTTCATAATATATTTTGAAATCAGGAAGTGTGATGCCATTGTTCTTCTAGTATTGTTCTTTTGCAAGAGTGTTTTATTTTGGGGGGTCCTCTGTAGTCTCATATAATTTTTAGGATTTTAAAATCTATAATGGTCTATGGCCATACTACCCTGACTGCACCTGATCTCATCTAAAACTATAATAAATGACACTGGCATTTTGATAAGAATTACATTGACTATGCAGATCACTGTAGGTAATATGAACAAATAAATAATACTAAATGTTCTAATCCATGAACATGGGATGCTTTATATTTATTTATGCCTTCTTTAATTTCTTTCATGTGTGTTTTGTAGTTTTCAGTTTACAAATTTTTCTTCTCCTGGATAAATTTATTTCTAAGTATTTCATTCTTTTTGATGTTATTAAACATAGGATTGTTTTCCCATTTTTATTTTGACAGTTCAGGGTTAGCATATAAAAATGTGAAGGTCAGTTATTGAATAAAGAATCTCAGGGCTGGGGATTTAGCTTAGTGGTTCTGTGACTGCCTCACAAGGGCAAGGTCCTGAGTTCGATCCCCATACCAAAAAAAAAAAGCATCTTGAACTTCTGCATGTTCTGGGCCCGAATGGACAATCACCAGACTCTTTGATGCCACCACTTTCTCTTCCTACCTACAATCTTGCCTCTTGTTTCAAAGGGCCTTCTGTATATAAGATGAGTTCTGACTGCACTCCTATAGACACTGCTCACCATGCTTCAAGTTCAAGGTTGCATACCCTGGGGCATGGTTGACTCTCAGGAAGATGGACTTGGGCAAGAAGCTCCAAGCCTTTGAAGCAAGCTCAGCATCTCTTGGGCATAGAGTTCTGGAATCTGGAGGTCCTGGTTACATGAAGTATGGCCTAAAAGGGAGCAGAAGGGTTCCAGATAAGCACAATCCTTGCATTTCCAGACTGGTTGCTCCATGAAGAGAAGCACAGTCAGTGGAAGGACAAAGGAAGGTTTTTTTAAAGTACAAGGTCATCCATGGTAGGAGCCCCTCTTGCATGATTATTAAAGGTGGTGCTGTCAAGGAGACAGAAGGGCAAAACAGAGTTATCAGCACTCAAAAACAGTAGACCCAAGTTAGAACACACAGAAGGGCAGGAAGCCTAGACTCTGGAAAGTCTCTTATGGGTGATACATACCCAAATTATATCATGACCTGTAAAGTACAATGCAGAAAAATATGGACTATTTCCAGGACACAGGATCATCATTTTGTAAAAGGCTTGGGATTGGGAAAACAGTACTTTTTGGAAATTTCCATTTGTTTGTGATGATAGAAATAAAGGGATACATGTTGGGGAGGGGCCTAGCATGAATCTGGAATATTCTTCACGTAAGGCCTTGGGTGTTGTGCTAAGGCATTTGGGATGTATATTTATTCTTTCTGTGTGTTTGATGCTGGGGATCAAACTCAGGGTCTTTGCTTTCTAGGTAACTACTCTACTACCAGGCTACACCCCTAACCCCAAATTGAAACATTTGAAATAAAAGAAAAATTACCAATGAGAACTTCATTCATTTTTCACTACTGGCTTATGTCCTAAATTGAGTCACTGAGGAGCAGAAAATATGCACTACAGATAGTATTTCAGAAGAATACATCACATTCTAAATACATTTTCAGTTAAAGCCAACATACTGATTGGAAGTGTGGTTATCTCACCTGCAATTTTAGCTAGATCCTAGAACTTTCCTTAGCGTTAGACTTATTATGTCCAACTGTCATCTCACTTTGGAATTCTCACAAGTATATTGGGCATAGTACCTATGTTTTAAACCAGGGATGGTGAATGTTCTACAACTTTCAATGAAAACAAACAGCCCACCATGGCATGTGTGCCATGGTTCCCCACCATTGTCCTAAACAAAATTCAAGTACCTCCACACTCCTCCCCCTGACTTTCTCATCTAGTTTAATGTCACTTTGTTCCCCTTTTTACTCAAGTCAATAAGCTAGAGGTTATTCTAGATTTCTCTCTTCTCTTTTAGCATGTCTTTTCTCAAGTCTTGCTGATTTCCAGGAACTATTTTCTTATCCCCATCTTTCCTCTACCACCCTAGTCCAAATACCAGCATCTCTTGCAAGATAACTACAACAACCTTCAACTGGCTGCCTGATTCTACATGACAAAATGGTCTTTAAAGGGGCATTAGTTTAGGTTAGACCCTTGCGCGGAAATCTTTTAATGCATTCCCATTGCATTAAGAATAAAATCCCAACTCTTTGCCGTGGCCTATCAGACTTCACAGGGTCTGCCACTTATCTTGCGGTCTCACTGGATGCACTTCTCCCTCTTACAGTGCTTCAGCTCCACTAGCCTTACTTGAATTGCTCAAACCCAACCTAGGTCTTTTCTTGCTGAAGGTCTTTGTACATCCTACGCCGCCTTTTCCCTACAATGCCTCCTCCAACCACTCTACCAAAGGAGGTGCTTCTCTATGCTCTTGTTTATTTCTTTCCTAATACCATAATCAGCAATGATTTAATTATCTTTTTGTTGCTATTTCTCCTTGCTATAATGTAAACTCCATGAAGTCAGGGGCTTACTATGTCTATTAAGAACTACCAATAAAGTTGTTACTTAAATTCAATATTTGGCCCAGACTAGATGCTCAGGAAACATTTACCAAGTGAACAATTTTATAATCATATTAGAAATTCATCCCCACTATAAATTTTTTGTTAATTAGGCTTCTAAAATTTAAAAAACCTTCTTTACAAACAAGTTCAAAATTAATAAAGAAATCATCATACACTGAAGAAATTTAATTACAATCTGGGCTCTAATAGATTATTTTCTTCAAGTATTCACATTGGCTATTACATGAAACTCCATAAGAAATTAAAAAACTGTCACAAATAAAATTAATTTATTTAAAAAATCATGACAAGTAATAGCATTACATGTCTCAATTAATGTGGAAAATATTCAAATAAGATCATTATGGTTCTCTTACAATGTATCTTTTTAGTCTGAACTCCTGTTTCCTTTCCACTATAAATCTACTTTGTTTGAAATCTCAGAAGGTATACCCCAAGGCCTTTCTAATGCAAAGACCAACAGATGTACATGGCGACCTTCATCATATTTTAAGAGTATTATTAACAGCACAACAATTTAGCAGATAATTTAAACTATGTAGCCTCCATCTATTCTATCTTCACATCACTTTGTGACTCTGCAGCCATAATTTCTAAGCAATTTAATACAGGCAGGAAAAAATAGTTTGTCATTTAGATAAGAAGTAGAACATCTTACTATGCCATATCCATTTCATCTAATATTTCAGGATCAAATGACTTCATAATTTCCTGACAAAGAATAAGCAGGTTCCTTTAAACACCAGAAATAAAGAGAAATAAATCATTAAATGAGGAAAAAAATTCCCTCACAATCTTGACCCAAGTAATCTTTATAATTTAAATGAACATTGCATTTCTTGCTTGCTAGATATTCCTAGAGTATATTTTGTTCTTTGGAGATACTGCATGAAACTTTGTTTTTTTTCTCCTAGCAAATGCCTACTCATTTATAAACCTGCTATGGAGCTGCTTTCTCTGTAAATACCTTTGTATTTCTTTTCTCTGGGCTACTAGGGATCTTGAAAACACATTTATTATATATTCCAACAAAGTACTATAAAACATTGCAGATTTTTAAAAATATGTATATGCCCCACCCAAAAGCGGATTAGGAACTTGCTCTTCATTATCACCCCAGCCCCAAGCACAGGGCTAGGTTCACACATACTCATATTCAACAAACATTTATTGCAAAACTGAATGACAAACAGGATATCATAAAGAATTTTTGTGCCATTTTTTTCAGTGTATAAAACAGAAATGTCAGTTTTGATACAAAAAATGTTAGCTCTTCTGAGCTATCTCAAGGAGCAGCCGGAGACAGTAATTGTTATCTTAACTAATCTAGAAAAATCTTGGGATTTCAAGTTACTGTACCTATGAAGATGCAAATAGTGGCTGAGCTCAAGTCTGTGGGACAGATGTCTAACCCTGTCCTCCTCTCTCATCCCCTGCCTCTCCATGTGCCAGTCTTTCTCCACTGAAATGGCATAAGAATAATGACAACAGATCTCCCAGCAACCTCAGTAACCCCAAGTTATGGATCACTCTGGCTTTTATCAAAAAGATGTCAGAGGAGCATTTTACTAATGACATTATCACAACTCTACAGTTTGTCAACTGAGGAAAAGGCTGTGTTAGGTTAAGAAACAGAAATACAGATTGTTCTCAGAGAATAAGTTTGTCCTAATTACACAAGAGCTCCAAATATGACTGTACAAATCACTAAAAAATGGGACTCAGAAAGAAATGTATACAAATGAACAAACTGAATTTAAATTAGCATGTCAGCTATTTTATATTGGCAAGTACAGGAAGTATTTGTAGTCTTTAAACTCTAAGTTTTATCATATGTACATCAAAATATTGTTTGACGAAAAACCCTGCAGTCAGTAATAATTAACTGTAATTATAATATGGTACCATCATAGAACAAAATATCATGTAACTACTAAAATGATGTAGAAGTATATTTAAAATAGTCATTGTGGGCTGGGGATTTAGCTCAGCAGTCCACACCTGCCTCACAAGTGAAAGGTCCTGAGGTGGATCCCCAGTACCACACAAACGAACAAAAATAAATGAAATAGTCATTGCATATCCATGGAAAAAAGCAATATATGGAGCTAAACAGACAATCGGATGCTATTTGTGTTTGAAAATCACAAATGCATAGTATTTAATCATAGAAAAAGCGTGAAACATTATACATGGGACTGAAACAGTGGCATCTCAATGAAGAAGTCATTTTGCTTGTCACATATAAACATTTACAATTTTTCGCATTAGGAGTATATTCATTAAAGCCTACTTGGTTCTTTTCATTTTCATCCTTTTCCACTTCATTAAAATACATGGCTTATGAAAGTTTGCTTAAAAAACAATCCCCCTCTAATTCTACAAATGCTGACAATTTGTATTAAAATTAAAGCAGATTGTGAATTCTGGGCTATGAAAACCTTAATGAGTAGGGGAAACTTACCAATGTTCATGAGTGTCAGGAAAACTAAAAGGGATTATCAAAATTGCAACATCACTCCCCTAGACTGCACCATAAGGATTTTAGTCTGGGAGATTTCCTAAAACTAACACTTCACCAATATGCATATCAAGACATGCACATTGCAGTTTCCAAGAGCAAACATTCCACACATATCCCAAGTGCTATTGTCATTAGTAAATATACACTGAGTTCTTTCTACAGATGAGAGTTGGTATTAGGAGAGGCAGAACAAACAACTGTTTTCTTTCCTTCAGGAAATCTGTCATAAAGATAGGGCTTTTTTCTTTAGTTTGCATTTGTTATCTGTTTTTATTAATATTTTTATATGCATTCTCCCTTCCTAAGGCTTATTACTTTCTGAAGTAAAAACTACTCCTACTTAAGAGACGAGAAGATAGAGGCACAAAATTTTAATTTGCCTAAAATCACAAAGTTGGGAAATGGGAAAACAGCTAGGTCTGTTCAGAAGTGAAGCATTTTAAACTATCGACAAACAACAACAACAACAACAAATGTAAAGGGTACAGGCAACAGGCAGTACAGTGATTCAGAGGAAAAACAATACTACCTAGAGACAGAACAATTAGGGGGCACTCCATGATGCGATCAGTACTTGATTAGAGTCTTGAAAGATAGAAATGCAACATTAGAAGAAATAAGTAATTCCAGAACAAGGTGTTCTTTTCTCTTGAGTATAAACATGGCTTGAACGTCTCTGAATCCTCCTCCATAAAGGGTCAGCATGGAACATCCAACCCACAAAACAGAATCTGACCATATTTTATGATTAGAAAAAAATCCTAGCATTTCAAAATGAGGAAAAGACTTTTTCTCTCCTATCATTAATGGTCGTCTCTTCTCCCACTGTAAAGCAATAATTTTGAAAAGAAATGAGGAAAAAATATCTATCCTTAAAACCTAAAGGGACAATGAACTATTTTCTAAAATATTCACAGCATTCATTAAAGAGGAAAAGGTCTCTGGGTTAAGAAACTGGGCCAAATTTGCAGAAATAACTGTGTCACAAATATGGAACTAAGTTTCAATTTATAAGATGAAAAAAGCCATCAAGGAAAATAGTTGACAACAGAATTAAATGAACCAGACAAACCCACAAAACCAGTGAATCAGTAAGCTTTTAGCTTGAACAATTTACTCGCGTTTGGAATAAAAGCACAACTTACAGATTTTTTTGTCCTCACAAAGCATCAAAAAAGTGGGGAGAGCAAAGAAAACTATCATTTATCTTTGATCCCCCCCTCCCGCAAACTATAGTGCTATGTACGTAAAGGAATATTTGTGAAACATGTAACATTGTATCAATAACGGGGAGGGTGATGACCTTTTGCTTTAGTTGCTCTTTAACTTCAAGGACTTAGAAGACCTCCTGGTTCTTTCCTCAGCCACCTGGCTGTTCTGGATTCTGCGGACTATGTCCTCTATAACCAGACTCCTGTTCCATCACTCCACTGACCTGACTCTCACTGAGGCGACCAGTAACTTCCATGTGACTGAATCCTGCATCCTGGATGGATCAGAGGAAATTGACACACTGGATTGCTCCATCCTCTTTCACACGTTTTCCTCCCTTGTCTTTCAGGACACCATACCTTCCTGGATTTCTTATCTCTCTGGTTGCTCCTTCTCAGTCTGTTTCCTGATCTTTTAATGTTATAGTGTGCCCAAAACTTAGTTATCATTCTCTTCTCTACTGACACGAACGCTTTAGTAAAGTTATCTACTGTCCTGACTTTAATGGCATCCACAGGCAGATGACTCCCAGCCATGGATTTTCAGTGAGGCTCTTTTCCTGAACTCTAGACTTAGCTATCTATTTACTTGATATCTCTAATAAAAATAGCTTACCTAATATATTCAAAATTCCCCCTTGTCCCCACAGCCCCAAACAAAATAAAAACAAACAAACCTCTAACAACAAATTTCCAAGTCACTTGATTGGCAACTTCAACTCTTTCAATTGTTCAGGCACAAAACCTTGGACTCATTCTTAACTTTTCTCTACTTTTCTCGTGACCACCTCAATCTGCCAGCAAAAGCTGATGGTTCCATTTTCAAAACCTAGGATTTAACCACTGCTACCTTCACTGCAAATATCCTCACTCATGCTACAATCTCTTACCTGGGTTACTGGAAAGTCTAATTGATGCCACTGTACTCTGTTCTTCAGAGTCTATTCTTGACCCACCAAGAGGGCTCTTTTTAAAACTTAATCACTCCTATGCTCAAACCCTAAAATGGCTCTCTAATTAATTCATCATCAAAGCCAGTGTCCTTCAATGGCACACAAAATCCTATGTCATCTGTTTGCAACAATCCCCACAGCTGACTACCTTTCTAACCCTCACCCAACTAATTTTCCTTTCAATAATTCTGCACCCTGACCTTTTTACGTTACATATATATACACACATATAACTGCCTCCCCCCTCCACTCTATTAGAATATAAGCAAAATCTGTGTTCTACAGGGCAAGAGTCTTTGTTTTGTACACTAATGTACCCTAAGAGACTAGCCAGTAAGAGATATACAATAGGTGCTCACATCACATTTGCTTAATGAATAAATGTTGAGTCTCTCAGCAAACTATAAAGAGCAAAGTCATGTTTTGGACTTGTACTACTAAGAATCTTTCTATATTCTTTTCTTTTAAAAACAGTATGTACCACAGTAAATGCTTAATACACATTTGGCGAATCAATTTCTAAATGGTACTTGTCATTGTCAATGAAAGAAACAAAATCTCACCACAAAACAATGTGTAGCATTGTCTATGGCCATACTACCCTGAATGCCCCCATCTCGTCTGGTCTTGAAAGCTAAGCAGGGTTGGGCCAGTTTAGTACTTGGATGGGAGAACAATGTGCATTATTAATACATAATTTATCCATTCATTAATTAATCTACTCAATATAAATTTGGGTGATTATAACCTGCTATGCATAGGCATTAAGAACCAAACTAATAAAATTAGCCTTTATTTTTTTCCTGAGGTGAAGAGACAAGAAGCTATGTAAGTACAATTCAGCCTGTTAATGGTTTTCACAAAGGGAAGCCCTGGGATCACAAAACAAAGCCCCTGCAGAAACAGGGGCCACCAGGACAGTTGTGCCCCTTTAGCTAAGTTTTTAAGGAATTAGTTAAGGAGACAGGTTAGTAGGAAGTATGAAGGAGAGAGTGTACTAAGCAGAGGCCACAGCTTGTTTGAAAGCAGACAGTATTGGGAACATAAACCACAAGCAGCTTCATGTGGCTGGAGTCCTGGAATTCAGGGGATGTGTGGAGGTGAGGAGGTCTTCCTTCACTAATACCGCATTATTGGATTTAATCTTGTAGTTAAGGAATAGTCACCAAAGTTGTATACTCAGGTTTGCATTTTAGAAATCTCTTATAGTACACTCTGTGTGGATAAATGAGGATTTGAGAAAGACTATACAAACAGGTATGAAATTTTAATTCAGAGTTAGGAACACAGTAAAATTTGGTAAAAGGAAGACCTTCAAGAATTGTAATTTCAAGGGGCTGGGGATTTAGCTCAGCGGTTCAGTGGCCTGCCTTGCAGTCAAGCCTCAGTACCAAAAAAAACAAAAAGAATTGTCATTTCTGTTTTAAAGTAACCTGACAATTATGACCGTTGTTATTATTTACCAGTTTTTCAGAGGACTTAAAGAACAGAACACTAAGGGAAAGAGGCTCAAGGAAATTATTAAACACATCCTAATTCAACTATTTCTAAATGAAGTGAAACTGAGTAAATAAACATTCAAGAAAACTACTCTCAGTGTCACTCTGCTTGATCACCAGGGAGCTCCTAGTGACAGGCCACGGGAACATTTACAATGCCAAAGGAAATACTCAATCCATCCACCCCGCCACCCCGGCTCCCACTCCCTTCCCAACATTTCATATTTTTCTTCCCAAAAGACACCAACATTGCATAGCTACTTGTCACGTGGGGTTCTGGTAATCCACCTGCCAAGCAACAATAAAATCTTTCTTTGACCTTAAAGCAAGGCGAAAGGATTGCCTGAATCATAGGAATGCTTACCTCAAACAATCATTTGGTTTTGCTAGGGCACAAAAGATCTTTCTCAATTGTCTTCTTTCACAACTGCCTTCCTCTGCAAGCCTTAGAGGTTAGTTTGGTTTGGGGGACCACTGTAGGCAACTGGAAAAGAACCAGAATGATTCTTGGCATTGCTATGGAACCAAACTTTCACCAGTAAGAAAACGCAACAGGTTCTGTGTTCTCCAATTTCAGTCATGCTGCCTTAGAATTTGGTAAGGAGTAATTTTTCACATTTCCACAAGCATTTATTGTAGAAATTCAAAAACTAAAAATAAAAATCAAGCAGAGATCCTACATACAAGTATGTGATACTTCTTTTAGCACAGCACTTGAAAGGTGCAAAGGTGATACAAAATCAAAGTACAAAACACTTTATGTAAAGGTGAGCAGTGTGTGTGTGTGTGTGTGTGTGTGTGTGTTTCAGTAACACTGCAAAATCCAACCCAACCCAAGAAAACCGATGAGAAAACAGAAGGAAATTTGAAAAGGGCAGAAAGCTAAATGACTCCAGGCTCACAGAAAAAAAGTGCATAAGGTGGGTCCTTTGTGTATCCATGTGTGCTCATGTGCATTTGGGTGTGTGTGCCTCAGATTCCAGTATTTGATGTTATTTGCCTAACTAGCTATATGTAGAACTACAAGTCACTTTTGAAGTGATTTTTAAAATAGTCATCGAACTTTAAAAATTGGCTTTGAATTTGTTTCAAAAAATCAAGGACATTACTATGTGAAACTTGAAGTCAATTTTTGAACGCAATCAAAGGGAAGTTTTCTTTTTCTGAGTTCTTTCACGCAATAGCAAAATGATAGTCTATGAAGTAAAGTTAAAGTTTCTCAAGGATTATTTGACTTTTCACCTTGGGAAAAGCTTTCAGTACAGAAGAAGTCAAACTTGTTATTATTTAGGTAGTAAGTTTGGGATCATTCGTTAAATTATGTTACTTTTTCTTTTTAAAAAGTGACACATCTTTAAAACAGATTTTTTTGAGGGGAGGAGAAAATGCCAAACTTGTTCTTCCTGAGCAACAATACAACTAAAAACAATCAAATCAATTTCATAGTGCATAAATAAAATATAACAAAGATACACATGTATGTATATATTTAACAAAAGTTTATGCGTATTTAAAGGAAATTTAAAACACCAAAATTGGTGGTTTCGCCATTTCCTTACTTCAAATGCATATCGGTTAAAAATATGTAAAGCAGCAATTTCCTCCTAGACACTTTTTTTACCTATTATAAAACACTCTTCTTGGTACATTCCTCTGACAATATCTAATAATAAACATACAAATTGAATCGAAACAGAAGCGGCAGCATTAACAAAATTAACAAGTTGTTTGGTGGAAACAGGCTTTATCTTAAATAAGAAGAAAAATACCTATTTATCAAGAAAAACAAAAGAGACTGAAATTTAAAAGCAAGAAAACAGGAACAAAGGTGTGAAAAAATGTACTTGGTTTCCTAGTCTGTTAAATAAGAGACTATTCACAGCACCTGCCTCTTAATGCTGTCATGAGGATTAAATAAACTCATTCACGCAGTCATTGAAAGCAGCATCTGGATTCATATTGAG
This sequence comes from Fukomys damarensis, assembly GCF_012274545.1. Classification (NCBI taxonomy): domain Eukaryota; kingdom Metazoa; phylum Chordata; class Mammalia; order Rodentia; family Bathyergidae; genus Fukomys; species Fukomys damarensis. Next base: position 17,263,331 of record NW_022900943.1, on the reverse strand, counting down.
TTCTCAGGACTGACACTAATTTTTATTATTGGCAAAAACTGTAGTTATTAGGCCATCTCTCACTTCCCACGTTGGAAGGCAGTCTTGGAGGAATCACAATCATCTGAGTATATCTTGGTTACCAAGTAACGATAGCCTTATTTCACAGAAGAAACACTTTGAAAAAATGCTCAAGATTTCTGAACTCCAGAAGCCAGAAGCAGTCATCAGAGGAGCAGTGTTTCTGATTTGTAAAAGGAGAGCAACACCTTAAAAAAAAACCATAAGCTTGTTCTCCATTTTCCAGCAAGCTGGACTGGAATTAAACACTAGAAGTTACGGAAGAAAATGTCTGTTCAGCATATGAGAGAATTTTAAATATCAAAAACATCTTAGAAAAGGACAGGCTGCCTTGAAGGGCAGAGAGTGTACTGTCCAAGTGACAGTGACAATCATCACCCACAATAATGACAGTTGACAATTCACAGAAACTGCTCAGCACTGTTAAGTGCACTACATATATTCAATCACCCATTTAATCTTTACCACAGCCATCTGACTCTGCAGTCTTGCCTTCTGAACCACTATAATACACTGCCTATCTCTGTTTTGAAATCCTGAGCAATTACTTAATTGCTCTGTCTCTACTGCATTTTTAAAGGGACAAAAATTAGATGGCTGTGATAAAAATTAAATTTCAATTTCAAAGAAAAAAATGGACTTGGATGTCAAAGAATTGGCTGTCGTTAACAATGTGACAAAAACTTCTATGAAATAATTGGATATCAAATCTTGACTATGGGGTGCTTCTCTGGCTAAACAGAATCAGTTATAAAAAATAATGGAAAGACTGATATAGTGACGTTAGATTCTCTGCATACTTGGTCTGGCTGATTTTAAGTACAACTTTGAAAAAAAAAAGTGGCACCCTCTATTGACTTCTCTGACCATCCTCAATGGCTTGGCCAATCATTCAACTTACACTTTCAGCAGAATCCTTAATTGTTTATTCATTGGACTTGAATTTCCACTTAACTAATTCTTAGATCTAGTCAATTCAACCCACTTCCTTTGTACTTATTATCCAATTGTACCGTGGCAGCCAATATGGCCCAATAAACTTTGACTCAACCTTAAATAGCTCCTTTACATCCAGATTCTGAGAGCAACATTAAACCTTTATTTCACTCAAACTTCCAAATCCACTGCTGGCCTCACTCACAAATATCCTAAATTCCTCAGTAATTGAGACACAGAAGCAATCAGTTGAAAGTTCATTCTCCTTTCCATCTATCTTCCTCTGAATCCCAGAACCCCTCCAACAGCAAATCAATTCAACACTGATGCTTTTATCCAGGCTTCTCCTGGCTTTAGGAAAAAAAAAAAAAAAAAAAAAAAA
>NW_022900943.1:17186506-17261822 GCF_012274545.1 Fukomys damarensis | reverse complement strand
AAAAAAAAAAAAAAAAAAAAAAAAAGTTCCATTCCTCCTTTCTAAGGCCAACACGTTTTTCTATTCTCTGATGTTACCCAGGAATTGGAGGTTACAACACCTTCCTCAGCTCACTGTCTGGCAACCAATTCTTACCGTCTAGCTCATTTGAATGTTCATACTAAACACACCTACAGGGAAAAAAAAAAGTTCTCTGTTTGATTTCCTTCCTAAGTTTTGATTCTTAACCCATTTTACGGCCAAGTATCTCATGTGATCTCTTACTGTAGCTATATACTGGTAGTGGGCTGAACTAATATGAATCGCTAGAAGGCAACCTGATATAGGTTACTCTTAATTACAATCTTTTAAGTACACTTAAAGTTCTGGCAGACTTAGATATAGTGACTGTTAATTATTTCTTCCATTTACACTATGTTTTTAATGGACATAAGAATGAAAAATATACCACAGAATTTTATTATATATGACAAACTGTACTTTAAATGTTATGGACTTTTTTGCACAAAGTTTATAGTTTAGCAATATTGATATCATAAAAAGGTTTCTGAGGGACAATTTTACATGAGCTGAGCAGTGATTAAAGTAATGAACAATACTATGATAATGCAAATTGTATGAACTCTTAGAGACAACTAATTTAAAATTTACCATCTATATAAAAGAATAGCATACAGAAATAAAGTTTTTCATGCTTTCAGGGAAAGGGATCTCATAAAATTGGAGAGAACATGATGTATTTAAGAAGCAAACTAGGCAGTGAAGTTGGAGCACAGAAAACAAGAGGAGGAAGAGGTGAGGGCCAGATTCCTCAGGGCCTCCTAGGCCAGGATTTATACTTTATAGTATATGCATAAGAAAAACAGGAAGCAAATAAAAAGCTGTAAGCCAGGAGACAGATCACTTCTGCAATTTTAAGAGGATAACTCTAGATGCTTTAGAGAGAACAGGTACTTGAACAAAGTGAGTGTGTTAGGCAAAGGTGGGAGTTAGAAGCCTGAAGAGGAAATGATCGATAGCCTGGATATCAGTTGGCAGTAGAAATAAAAAGAAGATTCTAGAAGATGAAATCAATAAGATTTGGTGAGGGATTAGATATGGTAAGAGATGTCAATGACATGTTGGCTTCCTGCATTTATATACATATATACACATAATGCAGAACACATCTTGTACAATATATATCAAATTGTCAACAAAAGTTACCTAAGAGAAAGGATGAATTTTTACATAATAAAAGGTAGATTTTTAAAAACCATGTATATAGGCGTCTATATTGCTTAAATATTTTAGTAGGTATGCATTGTTTTCATAATAGTTAACTTCACATGCAATAAAAAGAAAAAAAGCATTTGCTTGACTGAAAGGTAGGAATGTCATTTTAGGAAGAAGGAATAACCTATCGAAAAACATAGATACATGGCATATTTAAAGAATACCTACTACAGGACACATTCAAAGAATAACAAGTAGTCCAGGGTTTGTTAAGTAAGATCAAAGAATGGGAATTCACATGGAGATGAGAGGCCCGACATCATTCTAGAATATGGTCAAATACATATCATGAAGGTCTTTATAGCCCAGGGGAAACACACACAGACACACAAATCAGTCCCTCAACTATAGGAAATGTGGAAGCACGTATGTTTTCAAGTAGGTGAATTGGAAAAAAAATCAAATTTATATTTTAGAAAGATCACTCCAGAGCCAGTGTGAAGAATGGCCCAAAAGAGAGGCAGGAAACAGGAAGATCATCTAGGTAAGAATTTAAACTAAAACAACAACAGAAATGGATTTGAGATTCATTATAGAAACAGATGATAGGATTTGATGGTTAAGATAGCTGTGACACATACAGAAAATGTAAACTCACATATGCTTGCATGGTTTCTAGTTTAGGAAACAAGACAGTGATGGCATCACTAGCTATTACAAGAAATTAAGTGTGGAGATAATAATTTGTTTAGAAGGTGATTAGTTTAAAGTACCTGTGGTTAAAGGAGGTCAAGATGCCCAAAAGGAAACTGGATATATAGGTCTGAATTGAGAAACACTGTCAGGACTGAAGCACATGAACACTATCACCCAGAAAAGAAAATTGTAAATGTATGGACACAATCTTACCCTTGATGTCACTGAAACTTGAGGCAACTGTAAGAGCTGACCAGTTCCATTTATTCTCATAGTTGTAAAAATTCCACATAACTGTTAAAGTCTCGGTAGGCAATAACTTTAAGAAGTAAGTTGGGGTTTTGGTCTTGCTCTTTTAAATTTTTTTTACCCCCTCCCTTTTTGTCTGCTTGCCCTAACTATCTAAGATAGATAAGACGTAAGAAAGTATAATATAAAGTCATTTGCTAGTCTTATTATTTTGTCTTACTTGTAAGAGACAAAGGAAAAAGCATTAAACAATTCTACCTTTAACAAACATAAGTAAAATAATGATTTACCTATGTGACTCTCCACTGCTTTTCTCTTGCAAATCATCAGTCCTTAATTAACCAACATCCCCAAGGATATCAACTCCAGCTGTAGCTTTAACCACAGAGGTTAAACAACTCACAGACCTGTTGTTGCTCAGTCAGAAACCCAAGTCACACTGTACCTTTGTCTAACTGATGGTGCCCTAGTTTGGTGGGAGGTGGAAAGAAAAGACCTATTGGCAAGGAAACAGCTGCTTCCTTCCTGAGCAAGAGAAAACCAAGCAGGTGACAAATGGGCAGAGCAGAAAAGCAGCCCAAAATTGCTCTGGTTCACTGGCAGGAATTTTTGAGAACTGAGGCACGACTGGGTAGGTTAAGGTATATCTGTGACTGAAAGAGTACTGTCTGCCTGAGTGCTTTGCTTAAATTCAATAGAGCTTCCCACACAACTACATTTGAAAAACTTTTAAATCTGAAATGGTACAAAGAGCCTTGCCTCAGCCTATACACAGTGAGCTCAGACTGCAAGGCACTGTCCCATTGCACTTTAGGATTATACCCTAAGAGAATGCACTTTCTGGTTAAAAATATTTTTAAAAAGAAAATTTCACTTTCTGTATAGCAGAATTATTAAAGTTTCATTAGAAAACATTTTTTCTTAAATATGCTTACTTCTATACACTGAATTTAAAAGACCTGTTGCAAACTTTTATAATTTGTTCTTTTATCATTTCCCCTCCCATCCACTTTTGTACCCAGAAAATTAAAAATCCAAGAATTCCTGGGTAGACAACCACTGGACTGATATAACATTTTTTTATATATAAAAGCTGTTTTTATATATAAAAGCTGTTAATAGCTAAGTTATTTTTCTTAAATGGAAATTAGAAATCGCTGAAAATAACATTAAAATTAGTGTGGCCATGAAATATGAAATTGTAAAACATCAGTTTACTATACTGATTAATTCAACATTTATATTTTCATCAGAACTTAATAATCCTATAAATAAATAGAGCTCTCAATTATTTAAAAAAATCAAGGGATAACATATGTATTTAGACATATTAGCAGCGTAAAATGTATGCTTCAACACACTTATTGGAAGAAGTCTGAAAATATTACTACACTGAAATCAAGGGCATCTGCAGGAACCTGACATAGAAGTTCTCTAGAGTAACATTTCAGGAAATTCCAAAAAAAGGACAGGGATCAAATAGGAAATAGTCTCAAATTAATCGATAAAGTTCAGTGCTTGCTCCAACTTGCTTTTTTTTTTGTCTTTCCCTTGCAAGCAAACAAACAAACAAACAAACAAAAAAAACAGTTTCAGGATGGTTGAATCACTTAGATGAAAGTTCATCTACTGGAATAAAGGGAGAGGCCGCTTGGGCAGGTGACACAGGAGAGTCGGTGGTAGTGCTGCCTTTCGCTGGTGAGTTACAAGAAGATCCCGCCCTGCTGCTGTTTCCATCAAGGGTATCCGAAGATACACACACACCGGGGTCTGACAGCTGTACAACGTCAGAAGAAAGCATGTTGGTGATGCCCTGGAAAAATCTCTTTGGCTGATACTCAGTTTCCATTTCACATTTTCTTTTCAACGGTCCAAGAACACTTGGTCTAATGCAATTGATGGGACTCTGGCTTCGCCGAGTGGTAAATCGAGTAGTTGGGCTGGGAATAGGGCTCGGAGGCAATCCATTGCTACTCACAAAACTTTGCAAGGATGGTGAAAAACACTGCTTTCCAATTCCCCGGGTGGGTGACGGTGCTGGTGACACCGGAATGAAATCGATGCGCTTTGGGGAGGCGGACTTCTCCACATCGTTGTCACTCAGACTGAAACTTTCCTCCCAGGAGTGGCTTATCTGCATTGCGGTCTGCACCTCGCGCTCGTGGACCGTCTCTCGGTTGATCAAGTCCATGCCCTCCTCTTGTTTGATCTGGTGCAAGCGGCTGCTGTGCATGCGGACCGGGGAGGCCGGTAGCAGGAGGCCGTGGCGGCTCGGGAACGTTGTGCTGTTCCGCCTAGCGCTCGGCGCCTCGGCCTGGAACACCGGCGAAGTGTCACTGAGGCCGTGGATGAGGGGGGCGCTGTTAGACCTCCTGAGGCCCCCGCCGCCGCCACTGCCGCCGCCCTCCGCCGGGCTCCCGCCTGTACCCGGAGGCAGTTCCAGATCCAGCTCCATCTTCTCCTGAGCCATGTCGGGGATAGGGAGGCGGGGGCGGTGCTCAGTCAGGGCTCTAAGGCTCCCATTCCCCGCAGTCCAGGGCCTCCGCCGCTGTCGCTGCCTCCCAGAATCTGTCAGCGAGCTCGCCCCTCTGCGCATGCGTAGCTATTCGCGCAGGCGCCCTAACATAAGGCGCCTGCTTAATGCGCAACAGCGGCGACGTAGCCGTGGTGGGTGGGGCGATTAGTGGTTGGGTCGCGCGGGTTGTGCTTTTTTTTTTTCTGCAAATAGCGATCGAACCCTAGTTCGCGTCAACGCCCATTGATAAGGTTATCGTTAAGGTTAGGTGTGTATACTGAAATGTAAACTCAGGAAGAGAGGTCCTTGATGATGTGGGGCTGTGTGACGTGGAGTAGGACTTTGCCTAATCAGGGAGGGCCTCCCTGAGGAAGGGACAGTCTCCTGAAACCCGACTAACTAGGCAACCCGACAGGTCGGTAGAATTTTCCCGGGAAGCCGGAAGCTAGGGCTACCGAACTAGTTGGAAGGCGGGAACCGGCAGGGTATAGGAGTGTGGCCAGGTGAGAACGAGGCCTTGGCGTGAGGAGAGCAGGGGCACTGGTCTTAGGAACAATAGTTTTCAAACATAGGTAAAGTAGGGATTGAAAAATTCGCTGGCTGAAGTCTGTAGAATAGATTATTGAGAGAGTAGAATTTACACACAAAAGGACAAAGAGGATGATAATTTACACTAAGGTGGTAGTGGGAGAGGAGATGGAGAGAATAGTAAATTTGAGAATTACGTATTCGGTTGGGGAAAAGATGCTTGTGATGTTATTACTATTTTATTTGCAGCTCTTTCCAACACAAGCATGTGTTTAATAATGTTCTGTATGGGGGATTAAATGAAAGGAAAGCCAGTAGGTTCTCGCATCTTAAAAATAAGACATAAGTAATTAATGTAAAATTTTGATCTCAATAAAGTAGATTTTTTACGTATTCAAAGTTTTTTCCTACATACCTACTACGTGGCAGTCACTATTCTAGGAAATGGGCCCTATTATGAGGGCATTTAATTTCTGTAGGGAGTGATTAGTGGTTAGGAACCCATGGCAACAGTACAGATGAAAGACTATGGACTAGAGTTGTAGTGGTGCTGGTGAGAAGGAGATGGACTAGATATATTTTGGAAGTGGAATTAATAGTTTTTGCAGATTGATCAAATATAGATGGTGACTAAATAGGTAATTCAAGGACTCAGATTTTTAACTAAAAACTGGGTAGATGCTAGTATCATTTATTGAGGACAGAAAAGGAGCACACTTAGAGGTGTGGAAATTAAGAGTTCTATTTCAGTAGGATTGAGTTAAAGGTAGCTATTCAATGTGTGGCTACATAAAGTAAAAGTCCAGTGATGTTTGCTCAGCCCCTTTTTTGAAGCGAAGGAATTAAAGTCCTAAGAAGATAAATGACATACTCAACATTACACAGCTAGGTTATAGTGGGAACCAATGGGAGAGTCTAATAAGTCTCTCGTTTTTCTAGTCTTTCCACAATATCTGCTTTTATTTGAAGTCCTTATAAACTGGGTTTTGAAGATAAAATATCCATGTCTACAATAATAGAAACTGATTTAACTAATTTCCAAGACGCTACTGATAGTGCTTCACATGCAGTATCTCATAAGATTGTCCCATTTTTGCATGGGAAATAGGCACAGAGATTGAAATCCACAGGATGACCGCAAGTGGCAGGACCTGGGCTCTCTGGCTTCAGAGTGTCAGAATGATGCCTCCTCTAAGAAGAAAACTATTTCAGGATTCAAAGAAATCACTTCCAGATAGTGGTTTTGTATTTAAGACAGGATTTAAAGATAGGATTTTAACAGAGATGGCATTTTATTTAAAAATGGCAAACAGTTATAAAATATTTTGGCTGGTACATCATGGAAAAGACTAAGTGATGACAAAAATGTTGGAGTTAAGAGTATGGAGATCTGAATGTCAGGCAGAAGTCTGTATTTAACAAGGGGGCAATAGAGAGCTTTTGCACATTCGGACAAGAGGAATGATACAATGAGAGATATACTTTAGGATCTGACAAATATATCAAGGATGGAGTAAAAAATAAGGTGAAGTGAACCAACATTTCTCGGGGCCTGCTCACTGCCAGGCCCTTGAGATACTTAAAAGTCCCATTTATTTACTCAATATTGCAATCTTATAAATTAGACACATATAAATTAGATACTTACATTGTTGTAGAGGGAAAATTGAGATTTCAAAATTTCACAAGGATTAGAGAAGGATAATTTGATGGCTAATAGGGCTTGAAGCCAAAATGGAGAATCACAGAAGGAGGAGATATATTCAAAGGCAGAAAGGCAACAACAGAAACTGCATGCAGAGGTAGAGGGAAAAGTCATAAATAAATGAAGTTCAATGTGGGTGGCTGAAAGAATGGTACAACATTAAATAAAAACAGAAAGGAGGAAGTGTCCAAAAATCCATTAAGCATTAAATATAGAATTTATTTTATACTATCCATACCATATTGTTACTTTATATATCATTAAATTATTACTAAAGTTGCTCAAATGTGCCAGCTGTCATTCTTGCACATTTGGATAACATTATTATAGTTAGTAAAGCAAAATGGTAGTAATAAGTCCATGAACTAATACACCTATGTGCCATTTAATTTCTGTCTAAACACCAGAGAACTTAGCTGGTTTCTCTGTTTACATCCTTGTTCCTACAGGCAGTTCTCTCCCCAATGGTCAAGAGAATCCTTTTTTTTTTAAATAGTAAATTATTACTTCTCTATTCAAAATTGTTTAGTAGATTCCCACCTCAAGAAAAAGCAGAGGTCATGGCAATGGCCTACAGACCACTCTGATCCAGGTCCTTCCAGCTATTTCCCCTTCCACAACCTTCCTGCCAACTAAAAGGGCCTCTGTACTGCCCTTCAGCCCACGAGGAAATTTCCCACCTACATGCCTCTTCATCCAGAGGGTATCTATGCGGCTCCATACATGAGGTCCCTGCACAGTTGTCATTACTGAGAGGCTCTCCCTGACTTTCCCTTATGAAAAGCGCCAGCAATACTAATACGAAGCCTATCTTCCCATCCTTCTTACCCTACATTTATTTTCCCCCAACGTACCCTGCAATTTATTGCTATTTCTTTCTATCTCATCTCTACTTCCATGTTTCTTACCCCTTACACTCCCACTGAGCTTTGTCTTTAGTTATATGAACAGTACATAGTACAAGGCTTGCCATGGAGTATTCAGTAAATGTTAGTTGAATCACTGTGCAAGTAAGTGATAGTGAATGAATGAATGAATGTAGGACCATTCAAAAGAAAGGACAACTATTATTTGAAATTTATTATTTGAAAATCTAGCATAACAGGCTATTTTAGATCAATTATAGGGACTTCTTACTTTGACAATTCTTTTTCTTATATCAGGAATATTATTTTAGTTACACTGCTCTACAGCCCATGGAAGGAGGTTATTTGAAAGAATCACTTTGCAAACTATGAAACTGAAGTGCCAAGTTTCCATTCATTTTCAAACATATGCTGACACACATTTGATAGAATTAAAATATTCAGTTCTGGGGATTTTAAGCAGTGTTTAATATACTGAGTTACTGCTTCCTCTCAAAGGATTCAAGGACAAAATTTTTTAAATGTCAGACATAAAATACAATTCAATCTGTTGCAAATGAGTTACGCCAGAGGTAGGATCCAAGGGGCCTTCCCTGAGTCAACTTAGTTTCACTCAATTAAATACTACACTTACTTGAGATTCATGCTTACTCCTACACCAAAAAACCAGACATCAAGAGTTAAACTTTATTGTGATTAAATATTAGATTTTTAAAAACTACTAATGGATAGTTTCTTTTTAATTCCTATGTGCAGTTTATTTTTCTTCTTCTTCTTTTTTGGTACCAGAGATCGAATTCAGGACCTTTTACTTGCAAGGCAGGCAGCAGAACCACTGAACTAAATAGCAGTTTATTTTATTATCTATCTAATTTTGCTTTTCAATGTACTTATACTTTGGGTTTCTCATATAAAGGAAACCATGTGACATTCAAGTTTATGTGTCTGATTTATTTCACACTATTATGGTCTTAAGGTGCATTCATTTTCCTGCAAATGACTCATTTTTCTTTAAGGCAAAACGGTACTCTAACACCTTTTCTTTGTCTATTCATCTGTTGATGGACATATAGGCCACCTGCAGCTATTTTGAATTGTACTGCAATAAACATGGGTATCCATGCATCACTGAAATAAGATGTCTTTAACTCTTTGAGAAAATACCAAGAAAGGGAACGGCTGGTCGAACTGAATTTCTAGTTTTAGTTTTCTGAGGAGTCTTCATACTGATTTCCTAATAGTTGTACTAATTTACATTCTCACCAACAATGTAGAAGGCTTCTATTTTCCCCACAGCCTTGCCAGCATTTGTTCTTATTTGATTTCTTGATGATAGTCATTCTTCTGAAATAAGATAGAATCTAAGTGTTGTTTGAATTTGCATTTCTCTAATGGCCAGAGATATTGAATACTTTTTCATGTATTTATTGGCCATCTGTAATTGTTGTGAGAAGTTAGTTGCCCATGTTTTGATTAGGTCTTTTATTTTGGGGGAGGGGTTCTAATTTTTTTTTTAGTTACTTATATGGTCTAGATATTAACCCTCTGTCCAAGGTATAGCTAGCAAAAATTTTTTCTCATTCTGTAGGTTATCTCTTTACTCTGTTGTTTCCTTTGCTGTACAGAAGCTTTTTGACTTGATATAATCTCCTATGGGCAATTTTTAAGCTATTAAACCTTCAAGCATTATGACAAGGCAGATTTCTATTTATGAATCTATACTGAATAAATATGAAATAAACACATGGATGTTTATGAATGTAATCTGAGATGAGTAGCAAATATCTCAACATATTAACTAGTATCACTAATGTTAAGTGAAAATATTGCAGAAGAAAACCATACATAAAAGCACAGGATCTTAGGCGGTGTTAACTGGTACAACCATTTAGGAAAAGCATTTGGCAGTAGCTGTCAAAAAAAATATATGTATATGTTATGACTAAGCAAATACACTCAAAAGAATTGAGTGCTCATGTCTACTGAACAGTTGAATAAGTAAGTTATGTGAAGTACTTTACACAACAATATGGGTAAGTTATAACATAGGATGAAAGAAATCAAACACAAAAGACTACATACTCTTAATTCCATTTTATGATGTATAAGAACAGCAAAAACCAGTCTTTGGAAGTAGAAGTAAAGAACAATGGTTATGCTTGGTACAGACCAGGCAGGATACAAGAAAACATTCCATATTCTGATCTTTGCGCTGATTATACAGGCTTATGCATATACTAAAAATTAAATTAAAGATATATACTATATAAATATTAAATATACATATGTATGTATTACTATGTATTGCATTAGAGCTCAGAATGTTATCAACGTGGTGAAAAACAGCCAGGAACTTGGAATGTAAATAGAGAAGGGAAAAACAGGATAAAATGTACTTCAAATGGAACAAAGATACTCTGTACAAACACTAACCACAAGTCTAAACTGGAATGCTGAGCTTCCAAATCTCTTTGACACACTGCAGTATCAATAGAAGAGTAGCTTGCCCTCCTAAACAGCAGAAAGGAGACAAACACACCCCCTAATTCCATTTCCTGGGGCTCTAAGGACCAACCCCAACAGCCTCTGCTAAAGGGAAGACTTGCCTAAGGCAAGTTAGAGATCCCCAGGAGAAAAACTAGCTGGTCTCAGCCCTATCCCCACTATATCTCAAAGCTAGTTACATCTAAGAGGTCATGTTGAAGGAAATTAGGCCCATCTTTTTGTCTTTTAGTTTCTCAATTCAATCTTTGTGTATTCTGTGCAACTAGAGTGAGGCTGGTGCCTTTTCTGTGGTATCTTCACAGCATAATTCATGAAATGGAAGAGAATTAAACTAGCATCCAAAGATTCAGTCAAACCTGTTAGCACATATGTGAAGAAGAATTTTAAGGACACAATTCTAGCCACAAAGAACTTATTTTATTATCATGATGAAAGGGAATTAATAGATGATTTCAGAAACATATCCATTCTATATTACTGAAGGCCCACTAAGTGCAGACTCTCCATGGTATTTACCTTGCAGTTACTGAATTCAAGCTTTCAAATATTAACCTAATGGCAAGAATTAGAAAATCCAGACAGAAGTTTACCAACTAACCCCTCTTAACTTTCACTTTTAGTAGCAGTTAAAAGTCAGCACACCATTGTCATGGAGCCACATTCTTCACACAGAGGAAGTCAGCAGGTAGAAAGGCAAGTTTACAGGCTTGGCTCTCAGCAAAGTTCACACAAAAATAAAGGTGAATTTAGTTACCTTGTTCAATTTTTTCAGGAAGAAATATCAGGGAAGATATTAAATTAAAATATTTAAACAACCAACTATCTAGTCCCCAGTTGCAATTCCCTTAACTTTTTGAGAATAGAAAACTGAGCTGATATTTCCTTGTTCCTCACTGGTTGAAAATATTACAGGCAACATTCATCTTTCAGTGGCTTCTCTTTGGCACTGAACTCCTCCTTCAAGGCCATAATCCAGAATTATGCCTGGTATCACTCTTCATCACTATATGTTTCTCTCTCCCTGTCTTCTATTTTTCCCTTGCAGGATTATCTGTATGTCAAGAAGGAAGAAAATATATGATGGCATTCATATAATGCATACAGTTAACTTTAAAACATGCAAAGGCTGAAAATGTAGTTGCATTTATTATATACCTAGGCTTTCCACCTGGGAGGGTGCTATAGTTTGGATCTGGAATGTGCCCAAAGCTCTTTGTCTTACAGGCTTGGTCACCAGCCTGTGGCACAAAAAAGAAACAATGGAGCTTTGGGAGACCTAAGTCACTGAAGGTGTACACTTGAAGGGAATATCGGAAAACTGGTCTTTGACTTTGTTACTCTTTGTTTCCTGGCCACCATGAGGTGAACAAGGCTTCTCTGCTATTACTGTGCCGCCACATCTCAAAGCCATTGCTCTGGGGGCCACCTAACCATGGACTGAAACCTCTAAAATTATGAGCCAACATGAATATTTCCTCTTTTTAAGTTCAATACCTCAAGTGTTTTGTTACAGAAATGGAAAGCTGACTTACACTGTGGGTGTTTGGAAATTTCCTAAAGGATCTCAACGTATTAGTACATTTACTGTACCAAACCTGGAGTCAGACTATTATACTTCCAGCACTATGGCCCTGGGCAAGTGTGTCAATTTATTTAGGCTTCATTTTTCTCGTTTACAAAACAGAGGAACAGCCTCTGTACCATAAGGATCAAATAACTAGATTCCATAACATGCCTTGCAAACAGAAAAGGCTCTGCACAGGTTTCTTGCTATTAACATACTCAGTGCCATAATGACCAAGGTATTCTACCCTAGTTTTTGTTTTTTTAACCACCCAAAGATTCCTTTGTTTTCTCACTTTAAGTTTAATTCTGTGGAAGGAGACTCTTCTTCATCTTCCTCCCTAAATCTGTAGTAATTTTAGAGCCATACATATTCTCTGGCCAAAGAAATATTAATTGAAAGGCCATAGTATAATCAGATTGAGAGTTTCGGAAAAGGAAACGTGGGTACACCACATTTCTCAGATCTCTGCTTTCTGAGTGTGTGGGGAGGAGAACAGACGTATGCCATGGGGCAGAGAGGCCATGGATGACTACAAATGTGGTTGGACAAGGAATACTATTCCCCGCAGCCAGCCATTTGTTAATGCTCCACAGCAGCTGCTCCCTTCCCTGGTGGAGCTGAACTTATCAACTGGGGCTAATCTCAGAGCTTTCTTCTTTTTTATTCATTTAAAAGCCTGTTTTAAATTACTGCTGCCACGTTACTGTCCTTGTTGGCATATAATAAACTGCACAGGGATGCATACATCCGGCTGTGTCTCACAAACGAGCTGAACTCAGCCTCTCTCTGACAAAATATGAAACATAATGGGAAGAAGCTGGAAAATGACTCAGGTTTCAATAGTAACTGTTCTCTAACGTGTGCCTTTCTTCCAGACAGCTGACAGTGAGGAGCAGTCAAATGTTCCAAAGAAATCCGAAGCTGATGTCCCAAGCCTAAATTATCGTAAGCAACATTCTTTAGGCAGTTTTTTTTTTTTTTTTTGCCTCTAGAGGATGATGTCACATAGCCAAGAGTTACCTTAAAATCCAACAAGGTATATCACTGAGAAAGGGAGCAGATCACAATTTGTTCTTCTTTCTTGTCAGACAGCTTTACTTTAAGCTAAATATGATGTCAATGCAATAAAGAGAAAAAATGTACTAAGGGGGTAATCTTAGTTACTTTTCTCCTTGCTGAGACAAAATATCCAACACCCACAAGTTAAAGGAGGAAAGGTTTATTCTGGCTCAGTTTGTAGAAGTTTCATTTCATAGGTGACTGGCTCCAGGGCAAGGAAGCTTGGCAGAAGGGCATACAGAGGAGAAACAGTCCATGGCAAGATGGGTAGGAAACAGCAAGCTGCAAGCCTTCCTTTTCTTTTTATCCCATCCAGGTTATGAGCTCTTTGGGTGGCACCGCCCACACCACTTCCCATTATCAATACCTAGACCTGTGCTAAACCCATCAGTGGACTAATCAGTACCACACACCTTAACCCCAGTATCATACCCTTTATCCATATTCATATATCTCATATCCAACCATTTCCAAAAAGTCCTGCCTATGACCACATGAGATTTTGGGGGGACATCTAGATACAAGCCAAAAAAGAGGGCTCAATTCTCCATATTAACTAATTTAAAAATAAAGCTGAATATAAGTGCAATACAATATCCACCTGACTTTTTAACTTGCAGCTCAATTTTTTAATAGGAAATGTTACCAACCATGGACCTTAGCTGTCTGAATTGCCCACTTATTTAGAAGTAGTATATATTTTTTAGGTTTTTTGTTTTGTTTTTTGTTTTTTGGGAAAGGGTCTCACTATGTAGTTGAGACTGACCTGGAACTCATTATTTAGACCAGGTTGGTCTCGAACTCACAGCGATCCTCCTGCCTCAGCCTCCCGAGTGCTGGGATTACAGGCGTGCACCACTGCGCCCGGCCTAGTATATATTTTTTAAACTTTTCTTGGTAAGTGGCTAGTGGTAAGAGAAATATGGATGAAACAAAAGACAAATTCACTGGGATGAAAAGCCCTCATGTAGATAGAAAAGGTGGAACTGAGGACATAAGTAATCGATTATAAATATTTATTTAAAGCCTATAAAATAACCTTTAGCTTTAGCATAGCCAATGCTGGGGAAATTACATTACTTTTTTCATAAATTATAGCTAGTAAATTACATAGCTCGTACTCTCAGAATACTGCTTATGTCTAAAATTTTCATCTTCCATCAGCAAAGTGAAGAGGAAATGCTAATGATGCCACTACTTCTAGAACACCTAGTCCTTCTGGCTGTCATACATAGAATACAACAGTGTAAACAATGGGGAAAACCATATGGCTTTTCTTAATTTGCCTTTGGAAAATGTAAAATATAAAGTCTCAATTTACCTTAATTATATGTTAAAAATAAAAAAGGAAAGAAAGCAGATTTCCTTGGTCTAAAAAGCTGTACACATGCTGAAGAGTTTGAAAGGAAGAATGCACTGAGGAAGAGACAGACAATGGCCAATTCCATACAAAGACAACCCTTCAACCTTCTATTTTAATTTTAAAAATTGTTTTTCAATAAAGAAAATAGAAGAAATGATGATGGTCTTTGTTGTTGTTGTTTTTTAAATCTAACTGTTTTCTTAGGCTAAATTTCCAGAGGCAAAATTGCTACATCAGAGAATATGTACTTCAAGGCTTCTCCTAAGCATATCACCCTTGAGAAAGTCTACACTGACTACCATTCTCAGCAGATCTGAGAACACGCACATCTCCCACTTCACTTCCACTTTTGCTATTGTAGTTCTTCTTAAACTTAGGTTACAAAAGGTGGCACTTTTAATTTCTTTTAATTTGCACTGTCGAAAATTATTAACAAATTAGATATTTTTCGTGTGTACTTTTTTCTTACCAATAAGTTATCAAATCACTTTATATGATCCATTAAATTCACATACAAAGCACCAACAGTAATATCTGTTTCTTAAAATCATAGGCCCAATTTTGCTTTGCTGTTGAATTAAAAAAGGAAAAAGAGTGTTGGAGAGATAGCTCAGGGGTAAAGCGTTTAACCTAACCTGACTTTAATCTCTACCACCACAAGAGCAAAACAAAACAAGAAAGAACGAAATCAAGCAAACAAGCAAGGCTTGTACTTTTAAAAATAGCTCTGCTGCTCTTGCTTGGAGTTTTGGGTTAAAATTATTCTGAGACAAAGGAGGAAATTTTTCCCATATTGTATTAATAAAAATATATATACCGGGTATCACTGTAAAATGTTTTACTATTCTTATAGCACAAACTTCACGATAGCATAGGTATACCCCCAAGTTTTCAATATAATGCAAGCATTTTAATAAGTAATTCATTATAATACAGTCTTATCTCCAACTGCTCCAAACATGATCACAAGAGACAAGCTCTGTCTTATCACAATGCCAACATCTGCAATGCTAGAAGTATTAAAAATTAGCAGTGCAACTTTTTTTTTGGAGCTTTCATTTTTAAACCCCCATTACAAACAATTGTGACTGATTTCTTCTGAAGCATAAAATGTTGAAAGCAAACCTTTTTCCCTTTGTTAAACAGTTAAGAACAAATGACCTGCAAGTGAATTCAAGATAATGAGCAGTGACTGTAACATTCCGTCAGAGAATTTTTGTTGAAATGCTTAAATATATTCAGAATACATATTTAAAACAGCACTCAATTTACATAGGCCTTCTTCACTTTTTAAAACTCTAGCTTTATTTTAAGATGACCACATCAAACATTTAAAATACTTTGGTATTTTTAATATCTTTATAGAAATCAAAGCCTAAAGCCAATAGAAAGATATCCAAATGCCAGTACCTTGAAACAAGAATGTTTATTATTGTACAAACACAGCACCTTCATCAGACAAATCTTATCCTCCTGACTCATGCTACAGGTACCTGAATAGAATGGATTTGAAAATCTAGCGTAACTGATGATTAAAACAACAGCTTAGGAAAATAAGATGACACAGAAATGTAAAGGCCATCTATGTAATTAATAGTACTGTGAATTCACCAGCTTAGCTGCCTACATATTCCCGGAAACAAGCCACTGATTAGCTCCTGAGTGCAATAATTAAATGAATATGATGGAGACCTTTTTGAGTGGGGGGGTGAGATTAAAGCAAACACTAAAACAACATCAAGAGCAGCCAACCATAGAGAACCAACGTAAACTGGGAAATCTTGTGCTGGATGCACGCTGAAACAAGGGTTGTGATTACAAAAAAAGGATGGGGGCAAAAGGATGCAGGCAAAGGAAGCATCTATAAAAGCAGAAAAAAGAGAAAATCAGAATGTCATCAGCATTTCCAGAGAAAAATGGTTCCCTGAAGCTGGTTCTGTGAAAATTCTCAAAATTGGCAGGCAAGGAGTAAATGAACAAGACTGATCCACTGAGTGTGCAACATCTGCTAAAACAGCCCTTCAAAGCACTCATCTGCATTCGCTCTGACTCTCCCCTCCCTCACTTGAGAAACCACCTGATGTTAGGCAGGAGCTCAAGGAGGTTTACCAGTGCATGCGAAAAAATGCACCACCTCATTGCTATAATTATCAGAGTTATGCTGAGTGGTTTCCATTTTGAGTATGAATTGATACAAATGGCATTTCTCTTCATCAGTCTCTCATATGGCTTTGAGAAGCATGAATCAATTCACTAGGGTCTAATCAGTCTTGCAAAATGATAACAACCAAGTTTATAACTTCAAATCACATTTTTAAAAAATCCTTTTGATAATTTCCCCAGTCAAAATTATTACATCAACCCTCCCTAGGGTTAGTTTTTCAACCTTAAGAACATGATTGTGACCATCATCAATAGTAGCTAATATTTGTTACGGGCCTTTATATGTCAGGTCCTTTCGTGAGCATCGTAATTATGATGCCTCATTGAAAATCCACAGAGCTCTGAGGTAGCTTTGTTTTACTAAATGAGGAACCAAAGGCTAGAAAGGCTAACTTCATTGCTTCATCACATTCCCAAGGGTCTCACCCTTCAGTCAGACCGAAGTACATGGGTCCCATAGCAAAGGATTCAACCAAGCATGGATCAAAACTACTCAGAAAAAATTACACTCGTATCAAATATGTACAGAATTTTTTCTTGTCATCATTCTCTAAACAATATAGAATAACAACTATTTACACAGCCTTTACATTATATCAGGTATTATAAGTAATCTAGAGGTAATTAAAAATATATAGGAGGATGGGAGTAGTATATGCAAATACTTTGCCATTTCCTATAAAGCACTTGAACATTCACAGATTTTGGTATCCTCAGAAAATTTTGGAGCCAGTTCCCCAGGGATATGGAGGACAACTGTATTTACAAGATGTGCAAATGCAACATACTTTTTTACACTTTGTTCCTTTGCACAGACTATTGGCTTGGCCCAGAAAACTACCCAACTTTTCTTGCTTGATAATCTTCTATTGATCCTTTGAGACTCAGTGTTGGCAGAAAACTGTGAAAGTACCCAGTCTATCCTAAGAAAAGTTGGACACTTCCTCTTCTGTAGCCCAGGTACCCTATGTATCCACTTACAAAACCTGTGGCTGTGAGAATCTGTGTACCTGTGCCTTGCTGAGCTGTGGGCTCTCTCTGGGGAATGCCAAGGTTTCATCAGCGTAAAGCTTCCAAGTCCTCTCCTGCACAACTCCATGGGGTACCATTCAGACAGACCACGGAATGACAGACATGGCAGCTCCCAGAGGTATTTGACTCCAGGGATAGTATCTTCATCGCCTTATAAAGGACATGTACTGAGTAGGCACACATAAGGGTTTTCTAGGCGATTTAGAGGCTGAAATAGGAATCACAATGAATGTCAAATGGAGTTTAAACACTGACCCACTCCCTGCCCTGAAACTAATTTATTGCCCACTAAAAATTTCATAAGGGACCGTCTAAATGATACTGTCAAGCTAAAGATAGGTACCAGTAAAACTTCTGCTTTATTGTTTCTATAGCAGCTTCTTGGGCATTTTCTTTAAATGTTAAGTGAATTTTGAAGATTTCCCTCTAAGTCTTTGATAATGGCCTAATTAATGTGCAAATGGATGTGGCATTTCCACCAGAGACATAAATAACTAGAGTGAGAACCAGATATTAAAAAAATCTATTCAAGGGCTGGGGATTTAGCTCAGTGGTTCTGCCGCCTGCCTCACAAGCTCAAGGTCCCAAGTTCAATTCAATCTCTGGTACACACAAAAAAAAAAACATCCAAAAGAAAGGGATGAAAAGCAAATGAATACAGTCCAATTTTTCTAACTTAATGAGCATTCTCACAAGTATGTTATGATTTTACATTCAGAAAAACAACATTCCACAACTTTCAATCACTTGTTCAGCAAGGAGAAAAAACACCACACTGAACTTTAGCAAACATTTAAGGTAGCTTTCATTAAAAGTAGAAAAAAGAAAAGCAGGGGCCATAGCTTCCTACTTCCATATAAAGAACATGGTTTATCTTTTCATGGATGGGAAAATGTCCTGGATATAAAGGTCCTGGGTAGGAGATTGTTTTATAACCTGTCACAAAACCAGCTTTAAGACATAGCTGGCACTGGGGATTTTAGCTCAGTGGTTCCGCCACCTGCCTTGAAAGTGCAAGGAACCAAGTTCAATTGCTGATACCAGAAAAAACAAAAACAAACAAAAACAAAAACAAAAACAAAAACAAAAACAAAAAAAACACTGGAGGTTGGAGGTTGAAGCAGGCTTCACTGGAGAGGGATTCTGTAGTTATTTTAGCACACCACTTATTCCAAATTTCTTTAGTTCATTCATATTATTTATTAACTATCTCAGGTGGGAAAAAAAAGGTACAGATAAAAAAATTGCTTGCTCTGTAACTGTTGTTTGAAACTCAAAGACAAAGCAATGTGACAAAATAATTCCCCACTCAGACGTCCATATCTCAAACCACTGAGTATGCTATATTATACAGCAAGGGGGTGGCCAGCCTGCAGGTGTAATTAATGTGCTACTCACCTGACTCTGAGGAAAGATTATCCTGTATTATCTGATAGCACTGATAGAATCACGAGGATATGGAAGGAGAAGGCAGAGGGTTCAATGGCTGAGTGATGCAATATGAACAAGACTCAACCACTACTGCTGGCTTTGAAGATGGAAGAGGCCATGAGCCAAGGAATGCAGCTGGACACCAGAATCCAGAAAAGACAAGAAAAGATATTCTTCCTCAGAGACTTCAGAAAGAAAGAGCCTTGTGAACATCTTGATTTTATTACACTGAGACCAATTTTGGGATCTGAGCTTTAGAACTGGAAGAGAATATATTTGTATTAAGCCACTATGTAGCAAAAATAAGAAATGAATGCAGGCAACTTCCTGTGAGAGAAGGCATAAATTATTTCTATAATTCCTAAAGTATGTGAACATTTATTCCCCAAAAGGAGGGCATGTACCAGGCATGGTGGCATGTACCTATAATCCCAACATTCTTTGAGGCTGAGGCAGGAGGACTGCAAGTTCCAGCCCAGCCTGGACAACTCGGCAAGACTCTGTTACAAAATTAAAAAAAAAAAAAAAAAAAGAGGGAGAATTGAGAATATCACTAAGTATGAAGGCTGTGGGTTTAATCCCGAGCACTCCAAAAAAGTGAAATTTTAGTATTATATTTTATTTAACTCAGAATATAAAAAATATCACTTAGCATGTGGTCAATGGAAAAACTGAGAAATTTTTTTCTACTAAGTCTTCAAAATTTGCTACGAAACTATACTTATTTCAAATGCTAAATTTTCAGTGGAAATACTTGATTATTCTGATAGTCTGTTGCTGTTGGTACTGGGGATTGATCTCAGGACCTTGTACTTACCAGGCAAGAGTGGTGCCACTGAGCTAGAGCTCTCTGACAGTCTATTAATTGGAGTGTTTAGAACATTTTTATATCTAGCTTAATTTTTTTTAACATATTTGGGTATAGGACTATTATTTTTTTCTCTTTATTACTTCTATTTTTTATTCTTCTTTTACTCTATATTGCCTTATTTTGGTTTATTTGTACATTCTTTAACACTTCATTTTATCTATTTTTGACATATTCCTTTTTACTGTTTTTGGTCTATTTACAGTATCTGACCATTTCAACTGGAATGTAAAAATCTTAACACATATGCTTTTTGATAGTTATTACACATTAATTACAATAAATGCATTGAAAGCCTCATCAGGCAATATTTTGATTTCTTCCACTCAATACACATATTTGATAGAACAAGAGAAAAGATTATATTTGCCAATTATCACTTCTATTTCTCTGCCTCCTCTTCAGGTGTTCCAAGTTCCTTTCTAGCATTATTTTATAACTTTCTGTAGCAATTTTCTCAAATCAAGTTGACTGATAAGGAATTCTCTTAGTTTTCCTTAATCTGAGAAAATTCGAAGAATATTTTTGCTAGATATAGAACTCTAGTTTGACAATCTTTTTCTCTTTAAAATGTTGCCTCACTGGCTTACTGCCTCCACCATGAGAAATCCACAGCCATTCAAATCATTATTTCTCCATAGATAATGCATTACTTTCCTCTGTTTTTGTTTCATTTTGTCTTCATCTTTGGTTTTCAGTAGTGCAGGGATGATATATTTAGGTGCAGATTTTTTTCTGAGTATTCTGTTTGGGGTTATGGGCTTCTTGAATCTGTAGGACTAAGCCCAATTTGGGGATCATATGCTATTAGTTATTCAAATATTGTCCCAGTGACATACTCTTTTTCTCTCTTCTTTTAGAGCCCTTTAATGTCTTTGTAGAGAATTTCATTTCTGAACACGACAAAGTAGGAACCTGATTTAACCCTTTTTTTGCCAGCTTAATGGAATTTCAAATCCTGTACTTTTTCCTGTGAGTTCCTGCCATTAGTACAGGAATTATTTACTTTCACAGACTTCAAATAGCTGCTCCATGTATTCTGGCCAGGTTTATAATTGCATTCAGCGGAAGGGTCAGGGTGAAGTATATTTAACTTCATCTTATCTAGAACTGGAATTTCTTGACTATATTTGGATTTCATAAAATGTGCAATACTCATTTGTTCCAAATATACTTAAGTATTTTCCAATAACTAAAGTGCATATTCATTTTTACATTCAAAGTAAACAAAAGTGAAAAGTTAATTACACAACCAGTGTTGAAGGGCTTATTGGTCACATGTGGGCACAGATTACTCTATTGGACAGAGCAACATTAGAAAGTCACATAGAAGAAACTTGCAGAAAGAGCAAGGGTATTACCACTGAATAACCATCCTCCACTACTGAGTGTCTTGAAAGGAAGAGTAAGGAACTCAACATGGTCCATGTATTCCTTAGCAAATGAAGACCTCCAATTGTTTTTAGTCAGGATAAATCAGAGCTGAGTTTAATGAGGTTTCTTATCTTTGAATCTGGCTGTCTTAGACAGTAGTGTCAAAATCTTTTTCTTAAAACTCTTTCACATCACAAATGTGGTATGTTTTATTAGAATGATAGTCAAAATTCTAGTGCTGTGATGCCAAATACTATGGCCAGTAGCTACTAGCAACAGTGGCTATTTAGCAACTAAAATGTGCAACGGTTGTAGTGAATTTTAATTTTATTTAAGCATTTTAAAATAATGCTAATTTCTATTATTGGGAATCGCAGAAGTATGTTGGAGCAATATGGGAATATGAATGTACTTAATAGTAAGGTTTATAAAATCTAAATACAGATCAAGCATTTCTAATAAAAATATAGTATCTAAATTGATATGTACTATGGGAATAAAATTATTGGAATTCTCAAACTATGTATCAAGGTTAAAGATAATTTTTAATCTATTGTAATACAAGGAAGACTAGGATAAAAAGATGTTAAACATTCTCAATATTTCCTATGTTTCCTGGTTGGCTTTTAATTTACAGATGATCTTGTGAAACCAATCTATAAACTGAGAATGAATACACAGACTGCTCAGCAGCCATGATATATTTTTAGATGTCTATTTTTTCCATAAATGTGTCAGGCTGACAAAATAAGAATACAAAGCATTCAGACTCTCTTCACATTAAATTTATAAATCAAGTCCTCCCTTTCTTTGGCTTTGGTAACAAAATGGATCAACTACGAGTTTGCCGAACGAATATTAATTACACACTGGAGAAAGACATGCTGATGCGTCAAACAAGGGGCGTCAAAGTATTTATGTAAAACACCACATAGCCAAAGATCCTTTAAAAAAATCCCCCAAATTTAGTTCAGGAGTCATACAATATATCTAACCTCTTCTTCATGCTATTCTTGTGCACGGCAGGAATGAGTCCACCCTGTTAATCTACTGGAATCAGTATATGACTGATCACAGATGGCAAAGAGCAGTCTACACTGCACTTAGGGAGCATGGCAGCGCCACAGGCCACACATTTGCTGGAGAAAAGGAGTATTGTGTTCAGGTGGCCGTAAGTCTCCCAGAGGTCATGCAGGATGATCTAAGCTTTACTCAGTAGACTTCCCGAAGACACGTGGGTCAGTGGCTGTTGGAGGACAGGGAGTGGATACTGCCGAGGTCCTCCTGGGATTCATCCTCTGTGCCTGCCACCTCTCAGCCTGCCCACACCACTGCTCAATCCAGATTCCGAATGAGCCAACAGTCTACTTTTCTCATTCAGTGCTCTACATCTGGGGAAAACACATGCGATTGTAATGATTAGATAAAAGAACAGTGCGGTAACATTACCTAGACACAAGGAGAATATTTGTAAATGCCACCTGTGGTTATCTCCGGTGACAGGGTTATATTCCTTACAGTTTTCATTATTTTCCATTTTCTACCTTTTTGGGGGAACAATGTTGTCTTACATGTAAAGGACAACTTAAATGTGTTTTGTATGAGGAGCATAAAAAACAAGATGGGGCCATGTGTAAGAAAGTACCTGACTATATTCCGGGTGAGCATCCTCCTTTGACAGTGGTACCAAGTACATTTTGTAAACTGCTCATGTGGTGGTACACTCATAAATGTACTGTCAGCATCCCACGCTGGTTACACCCCCAAAATAGGTTCAATACTAAAAGCAAAAGTGAATTCTTTAGGAAAGTAGTCTTCAAATAGGGCACAAGGAAACAAATACTAGCTTCTCTTATTAAGATAAATATAACCAGGCATGGTGGTACATGCTTGTAATCCTAGCACTCAGGAGGCTGAGGCAGGAGGATTACCTTGAGTTTGAGGCCAGCCTGAGCTATATAGTGAGTTCAAGTCCAGGCTGAATTACAGAAAGGGAGCTTATCTTAAAAAAAAAACTCTCTCTCTCTATATATGTGTGTGTGTGTGTGTGTGTGTGTGTGTGTGTAAATGTCACCTTTTCAATTATATTGTATATCTAGGTTCTTGATGATTCTATATGAAAAATGAAGGCTTTTCACAGTACATGAATTTTTGATACATTTTTCTAAGGTGACTATGATATATTTCATATTCCTTCTTACTCATCTTTCAAAGTTCAGCAAGATGGAAAGGCACAAATCACTTAGAATCACAAGAAAATGTGTTTATTTATTTGGTTGGTAAGTCACCTTTAAGTCACAGAACTCCAGGAACATACAGAGTTGCCTTTTCTCAGAACTGACATTTTAAATGGAGTGCTTTGCTCTTAAAATGAATTCACAGAACTGTTTTGATTTTATTTATTAACACCCTTGCTGCCATGTATTTCAGGTATTTCCTTCAGTTTGCCTGCTTTTCAGTTTTGTGTTTGGTAGTTATATTTTTCTCAGAGATTTACATTTTTCTATGCTGTCAAATTAATATCTTTCTCTATGATTCTGGTCCTTGTCTTGATTATACAGATCTCTTCCATTCCATTATATATTACCTTAATTTTCCACTACTATTTTCATGGCTTCATTTGTTACATTTAAATCCTATTACATCTGAAATTTAGTTTTGTGTAAGGCAAGAAATGAGACCTAACTTTATCTCTTCCCAAATGAATAGACAGCTAACCAACTTGATTTAATAATCCATCCATTTTGCACTATTTGAATTTCTCTATTAACTGTATACTGAATTTTAGTCTATTCTTTTACATTCACTTCGGTAAGAGAATAGGTTTCAACTAGTGTAATGAGAAAACATTTTGATACACAGTAGTACAAGCCTTTATCTATTCATCTTTCTCCCCTAAATTTTCCTGTCTATGCTTGAAGATTATTCATTTAGTGAAACTGAGAATCATTTTCACAAACTCTAAAACTTCTAATGGTATACTAATTGCAATGGCATAACAATTAAAATGTATTTGGGGGGAAACTGTCATCTTTGCAATTAACCTTTAATATTCAGCAAAATGATGTATATTTTTATTAATGTGAATTTTCTTTTATGTCTCACTGTAAGATTATATGGATTTTTTTTTTTTGGTAGTACTGGGGATTGAAATCAGGACCTTACACTTTTGAGGCAGGTGCAATGCCACTGAGCTAAATCCCTGGACCTTTATGGATTTATCTATGCTGGTTCTGTATACTTTTTAAAAAATAAACTCATATTTGTTTAGTATCTTTTCTTTATGAATATGAAAGTTATCCCATTATATATTTTCAAGCTGGTTATTTCTAGAAATAAAGGAAACTACTGGTTTTTGTACAGTACCCTATTTTTTTTTAGTGTTTTTACTGAAATTTATTAGTGGATTATCATGTTATTTTTAAGTAGTTAATTTTATTTTTAATTGTTTTACTGCTTTAGGTCACATATAAATTGTAGTTTTCTTCCTATAGTACTTTGGCAATGGTACTCTCTTCTCCAAATAAGACATTTTTAAAGACATTTTAAAATAATGTTATTTATGTATGATCTCCCAGATATAGAATGTGATCAAAATATATGGTGAATGTTTAAAGTTTTAAAATGTATTACAGCAAAAGACACACTGCCACCAATTTTTCTCATGAAATACACTTTCAAAGTGGGATTGAAAAATATGTTTGTAATACTAATCCTTGCTTCAAACACATTTATCCATGGCTCTCGCCACTTTTGGAAGCAGTTCTGGAAGTCTTCCTTTGTGAGTGTCTCTAGTTGAACTGTTGTGGCTGACTTGATGTCCTGCACTAAAAACAATGATTTGGGGCCCGATATTTATTTATTTATTTATTTATTTATTTATTTATTTATTTATTTATTTATTTATTTATTTATTTTTGGCTTCCATTTTATTTTATTTTTTTGGAGTTGGGGGCAGGGATTGAGCTCAGTCCTGTTGCTGCCTGCCTCGCAGCAAGCTCAAGGCCTGAGCTCAATCCCTGGTACCAAAAAAGAAGAATTTTCTGGTCATTTTGAATTTGTTTAAGAGCCAGAAGTTGCATGGTACCAGATGCGGTGAATTATGAGGATGAGAACACAACACAATGTTTATAAAAGCCTGCCTTTCCATTAAATGATACACAGCAGCAGCATTCATTATATTTTTATTTACTCTCATCAAAACACTCACAAAAGAGGGCTTCCAAAATTGCTTCAGAAAGTGGCAAGAATGGAATAAATGTCTGTGAAGCAAGGAGAGCGTTCTGAAGGAGATTAAAGGCAATATATCTTTACTATAATTAAGTTTTAAAATTTGGAACATGTGTCTATATCTTGATCATTGCTTATATGTTTTTGTTGTTTTTTGGTACCAGGGATCACACTCAGGTCCTTGTGCAGGCTCAGTGCCACTGAGCTAAATCCCCAGCCCCCTTGTATGCTATTTTTCTAGGAAGGAATTTGGCAATGAACATCATATACTTTATAATCAAATATTTTATAATCCTGCTGACCCAGTAATTGTATTTTCAGCAATTTGCCTCAAGAAAATACCAAGGATATTTAAAGCATATTCATAATATTTATGACTACTATAACAGATTTTCAAGTCATACTTTGTTTACATTATGCTAATTACTTAAAATACAACCATTAAAAATGTTATACAAGACTATCTGAGACAGAAAAAAATTCATCCTATCTAAAGTGTTTAAAAAGCATGGCCTCTATCATTCTGTTTTTAAGAAAATCCGCAAGTAAATGCAAAAGGAAAAGATTGAAAGGCAAGCCGGGTGTGGTGGCTCGTGCCTGTAATCCCAGCACTTGGGAGGCTGAGGCAGGAGGATCGCTGTGAGTTCGAGACCAGCCTGGGCTACATAGTGAGACCCTGTCTCAAAAAACAAAAAACGAAACAAAAAGATTGAAAGGCAAATATCAAAATCATTTAAATTAGTTAATGTGAGTAGCAGAGTTGTCAGAGTTTTTATCTTCTATCATTTATATTTTGTAAATTTTCTACAATGAGAGATGTATTCCTTTCATGCCAACTAACATGTAATTTTTAGGCAAGGTAGATTTATAGCTGATTTTCCTGGGAGAAGACTGAGGAAAGACGGAATGGAATTTGTAGATTCCAGGATTCATTAGAATTAACCACTAAGCTCAAATATTGAGCTTTATTCTGCTGAATATTTAATACCTGTATACTTTCACATATCTTTTCTATCTTTCTGCTCTCCATGAGTGAATACTCTTTTAAAAAATGTTGGTTTCCCCCTTTATTTTCATTTTTTAAAAACCTACCAGAACCAAAACGCTGAACAAAAATCCTAGGTTGTTTGAGACACAGCTGCTGTCCCCATTTTTAGGTTCCACTGCTAATGTTTCTGCTTCTAATCCCCCATCCCTTATGAAATTTCTAGTCTCAATCAACACCACACTCTATTACAGTCAACTTTAAATACAACAGACCACTCATCTGCACTCCAGCTAAGGCTCTTTCCCAACCTTCTACGGCAGTATCTGTTCCTCATCTGCCCATTTTTAACCCCATGATGAAAACAGTATGAAGAGCAGTTAAGGTTTATAAACAGAATCTTCACTTTTAAGTCAGCTCAAAACAAACCTCCCAGGTAATTAGAAAACTAGGAAATAGAATCAAAAAAAGCCTCGAAAGCACATCTACTCCACGTCTTGGCCCTGGAGATGGGGAAATCACCTTTCTTTCCATTGTAAAGGAAAGTCAGAGAACTGGCTAAAACACACCTTGCTAACCAGTCGCAAAAGAGAAGATAAAACCTGGGTCTTGCTGTTCCTAGAAGCATGTTTTTTCTGTAGTATCAGGCTGCTTGGATTAAAAAAAATAGAAAAGGATAAAAAGTAAAAGAAAAAGATAACCAGACTATATTGCAATTACTCTGACTAAATGCACATTTTTACAAACTTTAATTTAAAAAGCAACATCCTGGCCCTGACTACTCTGTGTCTTGGTTGCTCATCTTAGAGCAAGGTGAATTTCAACATCTCTAACACTGTACAGATCAACTCCATTTCCATTAACATTTTATGTACTAAAGTTATAGGCAACTGAGAAAACAACATACATTCAATTCACTGAGCATTTATGGGGCATCTGTTATGGCCACGATACTGTGAGGATACAGCTCTGGCCTCTATTTGAGTTATCAATATTGCACCACAAAATTCTAGAACAGGGAGAACTAAATTTGACAATGAGTGCACTCGTGTAGAACGCTGGATATACTGGAATACAGAACTTCTAAACCATTTATAAAGAAAAGTTATTATACATATATACAAAATATAAAGGACTGTATATATAAAACAGAGAACCATAATATTTTTTTTCTTTTTTATTGAGTTTATTGGTACTTTTTAAGTATACAGTACAGTTCCACTCATTATTGGGATCTTGTACCTTTACATGACAGATCTCAGTTCTCATTTTTTCCCCATACCCTTGCCCTCCCTTCACCCCCTCCCCCTCCCCTATTTCCATTTTTTCCTTCTCATATTTTTTCTTGTCCCTTATTTCCTTTATCCTACCCTTCCTACTTCCCCTACACCTTTAGCCCTTTTCTTCCTATTTCACATTATCAGTTATACAATTTGGTTCTTATTTACAGTTTTAGTTTTTCACACCAGAGAAACTATTTGGTATTTACACATGTGTGTCTTATTTAGTTCACTTAAGAGTATGGTCTTAATATGTATCCATGTCCCTATGAATGACTCTAGTTTCTCATTCTTTATGGCTGAGTAGTACTCCATTTTATAGAAAAAAAAGCACATCTTTATCCAGTCTCCAAATGATGGGCAACTGGGCTGTTTCCAATTTTAGCTGTTACAAACTGTGCTACTATAAACATGGGTGCACATATATCACTGTGGTATGATTCTTTTAATTCTTTTGGAAAGCTACCCAGCAGAGGGATAGCTGGGTCAAATGGAACCTCTAATCCTAGTTGTTTGAGGCATCTCCATTTTGATTTCCACAGTTTTTGCAAACCAGTCTGCACTCCCACCAACAATGGAGAAAGGTTCCTTTCTCCCCACATCCCCACCAACATTTGTTATTGGTGGATTTCATGATAGCAGTCATTCTTTCTGGGGTGAGATGGAATCTCAGTGTTGTTTTCATCTGCATCTCTTGAACGACCAGTGATGTTGAACATTCTTTCATAGATTTATTTGCTTTTACCTTTTTTTTTAAATGGTGCCAGGGATCAAACTTGGGACCTTGCGCTTTCAAAGCAGGTGGCAGAACCACTGAGCTAAATCCCTGGCCCCTGGCCCCTGCTTCTTTGTCTGAGAAATACCTGTTCATTTCAGATGCCCATTTCTGAATTGGGTCTTTATATCTGGGGGGTTCTGATTTTTTGAGTTCTTTGTATATTCTAGATAATAATTCTTTGTCTGAGGTGCAGATGGTAAAAATTTTTTCCCACATTGTAGATTGTCCTTTAGCTCTGTGGGTGTTTTCTTTTGCAGTGCAGAAGCTTTTTAATAAGATGAGAACCCAGTTATTGATTCTTTGTGCTAGTTCTTGTGCTACTGAGGATTTCTTCATAAAGTTTTTTTCCTATGCCAATGTCTTTGAGAGTTCTACCTAACTTATCTTCCAGCAAATTTAGAGTTTCTATTTTAATATTTAGATCTTTAATCCATTTTTATTTTAGTTTAGTGCCTGGTGAAAGACAAGGGTCTAGTTTTAATCTTTGGCCGGTTGAAATTGTTTTTCCAACATCATTTATAAAAGAGGCTATCTTTCCTCCACTGAGGATGGTTGGCTCCCTTGTCAAAGATGAGGTAGCTGAGTGTGTCAGGAGTTGTTTCTGCATCTTCTAATCTATTCTACTGATCCTCGGGTCTGTTTCCTTGCCAGTACCATGCTGTTTTTATCACAGTGACTTTGTAGTACAGTTTCAAGTTGGGGATTGTTATACCCCCTTTCACGTCTCTGTTGCCTAGGATGGCTTTTGCTATTCTAGGTCTCTTCTGAGTCCAAATGAATTTTTGTATTATTCTAGTTGTGTGAAATATACTGTTGGACTTTTAGTTGGGACTGCATTGAATCTGCAGAGCAGTTTTGGTAGCATGACCATTTTCACTATATTGTTCTTCCTACCCAGGAGCAGGGGATATTGTTCCATTTTCTTATATCCTGTTTGATCTCTTTTTAAAGAGTGCTGTAGTTTTCAATGCAGAAGATTTTTGCTTCCTTCGTTAGATTGATTCTTAGGCACTTCATTTTTTGGATGCTATTGCAAAAGGAATTGTTTCCCTAATTTCTCTCTCAGTGAGTCTGTTATTTGTGTAAAAGCAGGCTATTGATTTTTGAGTGTTGACCTTGAATCCAGCCAGCTACTTTACTGAATCTGTCAATTAAGTAGAAATCATCTGGCAGAGTTTTGTGGGTCTTTCCTGTAGAGTATTATATTGTCAGCAAATAATGACAGTTTAAGTTCTCCCTTTCCTATTTTTATTGCTTTAATTTCTTTCTCTTGTCTAATTGCTGTGGCTAATTTTTCCAGAACTATATTGAACAGGAGTGGTGATAGTGGACATCCTTATCTTGTTCCTGATTTCAGTGTGAAGGTTTTTAGTTTTTGGCCCTTTCATATGATGTTGGCTATTGGTTTTTCATACACAGCCTTTATTAAATTGAGATAAAGTTCATCTACTCCAATTTTTTTGCAGGGATTTTATCATCAATAGGCACTGAACTTTGTCAAATGCTTTTTCAGTATCTATTGAGATGATCATATCGTTTTTGTCCTTGACTCTGCTAATATAGTGTATTACATTTATTGATTTAAATATGTTGAACCAGCCTTGCATCCCTGGGATAAATCTGACTTGGTCAGGGTGTATGATCTTCTTGATGACCCTCTGTATTCTGTTTGGCAGTGTCTTACTGAGGATTTTTGCATCTCTTTTCATTAGTGAGATTGGCCTGTAGTTGTCTTTTTTGGTTGGGTCTTTCCCTCGTTTTGGAATCAAAGTAACACTTGCTTCCAGGAATGAATTTGGAAGTATTGTTTCCCTTTCGATTTCATTGAAAAGTTTAAAGAGTGCTGGCAATAGTTCTTCTCTAAATGTCCCATAGAATTCAGCAGTGAAGCCATCAGGACCTGGGCTTTTCTTAGTTGGTAAACTTTTAATTACATTTTCAATTTCACTGATTATAATTGGGGTGTTTAGAATTTTTTTTATCTTCTTTGTTCAAATTTGGTAATTCATAAGTATCTAGAAATCTGTCTATTTCTTCTGTGTATTCCATTTTATTAGAATACAGGTTCTTGAAGTAGATATTGATGATCCTCTGGATTTCTGCTGGATCTGTTGTGACTTCACCTTTTTCATTCCTAATTGCATGGATCTGAGACTTTTCTTTCCTTTTTTTGACAAGGTTGGCTAAGGGTTTATCGATTTTATTTATTTTGAAAACCAACTCTTCAATTCATTGATTTTTTTTTTTGTATCATTCCCTTAGTTTCCATTGCACTGCTTTCTGCTCTGATCTTTATAATTTCCTCCCTTGTATGAGCTTTGGGTTTTTCTTGCTCTTCTTTTTCTAGGAGCCTAAGATTCCTCATTAGGTTGTTTATTGGAGCTCGCTCTGTTTTCCTAGTGTGGGCATTCACCGCTATGAATTTTCCACGTAGAACTGCTTTCATTGTGTCCCATAGATTCCTGTATGTTTTACTGGCATTAGCATTTATTTGTAAAAACTGACTAATTTCTTCATTAATTTCTTCTGTGACCCACTGATTGTTCAGGAGAGTGTTGTTCAATTTCCATGTGTTTGTGAAGTTCTTATGGTTTCTTATGCTATTGATCTCCAGCTTAATTGCACTATGAGGACCATAAGGTTCTTTAATAACTTCTGAAAACTAGATGAAAAAAATGGAGGATTTAGGTTTGAGTACTCACAGTGTCAATTCAATTAATAAATACTGAGGGGGAATTCACATAACAACGTAGTATGTTCACGATACTCTATAACCACTGCATCTCCTAATTTGAAAACTTCTCCTGCAGTGCAGCAGTGTAGTCCAGATCTGCTCCAGCCCTGATCCTGATCATTTCCCAGGGAAGCCTATGACTAGTTTAGGAACATCCCAGTTGCTCAGCATAACTGGGCAACTCAGTCTATTCCAGCATCAGTTAATAAGCATCTATATCAATATTTATGCACAAAGCAAAGAGCCATATAATTACCTGGAAAAGTCAATCTATGCAATCATCCACAAGAACTAATCATATTTTTAATAGCTGGACTTATATTATCTGAATTATTCACAGTCTCTATTCTCTCATTTCAATCTCCCTTTGTGTAAATTCACATGGAGTACTCAAAGTGGTACTAAGCTCACAAAAAGTCAATTCAAAGGATCTCTATATAGAACCCCTCCTCTGGCAGGCAGGGTTTATTTGAGAAAGCTAGCATATTTGAAACTGATAATTACTGTGTACTTCACAAAGATTGTAACTGCTATGAATATTTACATATTATCTTTTATGCAAATAAATAATTACAACTACCAACATTTCTAAGGTCTTATTATGCCCTTGACATAGGTCTACTTGCTTTCAATGCTTCACTTCATTTAATCTTTACAATGGCTGTGAGAATACTGGGGCTTAGAGACTTTAAATGACTTCCCCAAAGCCATCCACTTTAGAAGTGGAAAGACAGAATTAAAAAGGTTTATTTGATATGTATTTTTTTTAAAAATCCTATTCTCTTATCTGCAAGGCATACTCCTTCCCTAAGACTGCACTGCCAATGATCCCTGAGCCATTTCTATGAAGAATTCCCACGGCAGCCAGGATAAACCAAAGCTATAAGGCTTAACTTTGAAAGGCCCAATCAGGCAGTGCTGTGGGGAAGAGCAGAGGGTTACAACCTTTGAAAGACTCAGATGTCCCAACTGCGGCTCAAGCAGAGACGCATAAGCAAACACTGGTATTTTCACTTATCTGTACGAAAATATTCAAGTTTCCCACCTTATTTCATACCACATCTTCCCCCTGGTGTCACACTCAGCACTTCTAACCTTCACTCAGCCTACACTATT
Organism: Fukomys damarensis; assembly: GCF_012274545.1. Classification (NCBI taxonomy): domain Eukaryota; kingdom Metazoa; phylum Chordata; class Mammalia; order Rodentia; family Bathyergidae; genus Fukomys; species Fukomys damarensis. The sequence continues at coordinate 17,229,563 of NW_022900943.1, read as the reverse complement.
TGTCTTTCCATCCTCTTATCACCTTCTAACTTATTATGCCACTGCACATTTATTATTATTAATTATTATTATTATTACTACTACCACCACTCATGCAAGAGAACAACCTCCCTGAGACCAGGGATCTTTGTTTTATTCACAGCTGTGTCCCTGGTGTTTAGAGACACAATACCCTAACCAGCACTGGGGCGCATTCCTCTTCCTTACAAAAGTAGATGATGGTATCTATTTACAACACTTTCTAACATTGCACCCAAACCTGCTAAATGCTGCTAAACATTTCCCACATTTGAATGGAGACATTGACACATCCCTAAGGGGATTCAGCAGCTCCTATCATTGAGAAGAAAGGTGTAATTATAGAATAATAGAAATATCACTGACGGATGGAAGGGGTTTTACTTGTTTTTACAGTCTAGAGCATTATATAAAAAGCTCAGTGAGGTAATGTGACTGACAAGTGATTTGTGACCTGAACCATGATCTTTATACACAGGGTTATGGAGCTGGCCAGAGGAGTGTGGTGGGAGTGGGAGGGGAAGATGCTTAATTTCAAAACATACATTGATACTTATAACAGAAATTACTATTTGGAAAAATATTTCAATGCCTGTTAATTCTACAATAGAAAACAGCACAAAAAACCAGGGTGACAGATCATGGATTGGTAATTTCCATTTATTAAACACTTTACTAAGTAGCAGGCACTGTTCTGAGGCCACTGCCTATATTAGAACATTTAAATTGCCAGACACACAAGCTTCAGCCAGAGAACCACCATACCATTGATCACTGTGCAGAGATTCTGGGGAGCAGCTGTGTGGACCAGAGCAATGCTGCTGCAGATGTATCCCAGCCAGGGCTCAGCCCCAACCCCAAAGGCTCTAGCACACCCACGCAAGACAAAGGCCTGCCCAGAAAAGAGCTGCACAGGTGCACAAGCTTCAGCCAGAGGCCTGCCATACCATTGGTAAGTGCTTGCAGATCCTGGAGAGCAGCTATGTGGACCAGAGCAGTGCTGCTGCAGGTGGATTCCAGCCAGGGATCCACCCTGATCCCAGAGGCTTGATCACATAGGCCATAGCCAAGGGCCCACCTGGATAAGAGCTACACTGATGTACAAGCAACAGTCAGAGGATTGCCCCGATACCATTGATAAGTGCATGGAGACACTAGCCAGAAACCTGGTCAGACAACAGGAACTGGGGCACACAGCCCCCAGCCAAAGGCCCTCCCAGACAACAGCCACATAGGGGCCACAGAGAGAGGCACACCTAGATACTATCCAAAGTGTGCACAGGCCCCAGCCAGAAGCCCGTCCAGTGAATAGGTCAGCTCAGGGATCCAGAAGGCCACCACTGTGAATGCAGGAGTTGGTGGTACTAGTGAGCAGCAGACAAAAAGCTGCTCGGTGGCTTGCTGAGAATTGAAGACCACTGGGTGGGCAAAAAATTGCCTCAACAAAGGCACAGCAGGCTGCATCTGCTGAAATGAAAAGACACAGAAATAAGTCTCAAAACCAGATTTCCAGATCACCAAACGGAAACAAAATAGAACAATCTGATACTCAACCACCTGGACTCCCTGAACTGTCACAAAAGAAGACCTGGAAAAAATGAAATCAGAAATAATTTCTCCAATAACAGCAGAGATTGTGCCCATAGTGCAAAACATGGTTAATAAATCTAGAGTGGACACAGATAAAAAAACAAAGAGGAGCTAAGGAACACGATGGAATCCCAACATAGAAAACAAATGGAATCCATAAAACAGACAAACAGATTTCCAGGAGATTAAAAATTCCACTCAAAGTTTACGCAGCATAATGAGCCAATGAGAGGACAGGATTTCAGATATAGACGAGAGGATTGCAATTAGTGATCAGGAGAAATCAATGCAGCAGCTACCAGATGATGCAAAAAAAGAGTATCATAAGATCGATCAGAGTAAGTGAAGAAACAAGAAAGAGTGCAGATGACATAAAAAAAAAAGTTCACAAAAGTAATGGCAGAAAACTTCCCAAGTAGGGGAAAAGAACTTGACATACAGATAAATGAGGCATATAGGACTCCAACTAGCCATGATTGAAAAAAAATCTACACATAGTCATATAATAGTTAAGATTCCAGAAACACAAGAGAAGAACAAAATTCTACAAGCAGTTAGAGAAAAGAAACAAATCACATACAAAGGAAAGTCCACCAGAACCACAGGAGACTTCTCAACATAAACCCTCAAGGCAAAAAAAGCTTGGAGCGATGTATTTCAAGCTGTAAAAGAAAACCTCCAATCAAGATTGATGTTCCCTGTGAAACTATCTTTCAAAATTGATGGAAAAATAAGATACTTTCATGACAAAGAGTACTATAGGAATGTCACAAAAACCAAACCAACAAAAAATTTTAAACAATACCCTAGGAAAAGATGAGGATCACAACCCCAGGAGGCCCAGCAGAATGAAACCATCAGGCATGACAAAAAATTAAACACAAAGGGGAAGAATACAACAAAAAGAAAAAGTCATGACAAGAGTAAGTCTATACATATCAGTTATAATCATCAATGTTAATGGTCTCAATTCACCAATCAAAAGAAATAGACTGGCAGAATGGGTCAAGAAGCAAGATCCAACAATATACTGCATACAAAATCACAATTAAAAAAGAAACTCAAGAGACTGAAAGTTAAAGGGTGGAAAACAATACTTCATGCTACAGGAACCCAAAAAAAAAGAAGAAGTAGCTATCCTCATTGCAGATCAAGTGGATTTCAAACCAACACTGATTAAGAGAGACAAAGAAGGACACTACATCCTTATAAAGGGAACAATCCAAGAAGAAGACATGACAGTAATAAATATATATGCACCAAACACTAGTGCACCAAACTATATAAAACAAATACCAGCGGATATGAAAAATCAAATCAGCACTAATACAACAATAGTACTGGGGGACCTCAATACCCCTCTGTTACAAATAGATCAACTAGACAAAAAATAAACAATGACATACTAAAACTCAAACTCTTGAACAAATAAACTTAACAGATGTTTACAGTGTTCCACCCTACAAAATCAGAATATACAATCTTTCCAGCTGCACAGAGGTCATTCTCCAAAACAGACCACATACTTGGCTCATAGAACATGTTTAACAAAGTACAAAAGAACTGAAGAGAACTCCTATATATTATCAGACCATAGTGTGAAGAAATTGCACATCAAAAGCAAAAGAAACCACAAGAATTTCATAAACACATGGAAATTGAACAACACACTTCTAAATAACCAATGGGTTACAAAGAAAATTAAAGAAGAAATCAGTTCCCACAATTAAATGACAATGACAATACAACATATCAGAATCTATAGGGCACAATGAAAGCAAGGAAAATTCATAGCAGTGAATACTCATATTAGGAAATTAGAGCAAGCTCAATTTTACAACCTGATGATGAACCTCAATCTTCTATAAAAAGAAGAGCAGGACAAACCCAAAGCTCATACAAAGGAAGAAATTAAAAATGGAGACTAAGAGAACAATACAAAAAATAAATGAAGCCAAGAGTTGGTTCTTTGAAGGAATAAACAAAACTGACAAACCCTTAGCCAATCTTACCAAAAAAAAGGAAAGAAAAGGCCCAAATGCGTGCAACTAGGTATGAAAAGGGAGAAATTACAATGGACCAAGCAGAAATCCAGAGGAACATCAATACCTACACTTTGAGAAACTATATGCCAATAAAATGGAAAACACAGAAGAAACGGACAAATTTTTAGATACGTATGAATTACCAAAGTTGAACGAAGATGACCTAAAAATTCTAAACAACCAATATCAATCAGTGAAATTGAAAATGTAATCAAAAACTTACCAACTAAGAAAAGGCCAGGTCGGGATGGTTTCACTGCTGAATTCTACAAGACATTTAGAGAGGAGCTACGACTGCCACTACTGTTTAAACTCTTCAATGAAATTGAAAGGGAAGCAATTCTCCCAAATTCACTCCTGGAAGCAAGAATCACCTTGATCCATAAAGCAGAGAAAGACCTGACCAAAAAGGAGAACTATAGGCCAAGCTCACTAATGAACATAGATGCAAAAAACTGGCAGGGCCAAGGATTTAGCTCAGTGGTGCTGCTGCCTACCTCGCCAGTAGAAGGTACTGAGTTCGATCCCCAGTACAGGGGAAAAAACAAAAAACCAAAAAAAAAAACAGCGAATAGAATGCAGAAGATTATATACCCTGATCTCAAGTGGGATTCATTCCAGAGATGCAGGGATGGTTCAACACATGCAAATCAATAAATGTCATACACTATATTATAGAGCCAAGGGAAAAAAACATATGATCATCTCAATAGATGCAGAAAAAGCATTCCACAAATTTCAAAATGCATTTATGATAAACCCAAATTGGAACAGTCTCTACCACAATGTGACAAAAGCCATCTATGAAAAACCAACAGCCAATATCCCTAAATGGTCAAAAACTGAAATCCTTCACACTAAAATCAGGAACAATACAACAATGTCGACTATCACCACTCCTATTCAATATAGTTTTGGAAACATTAGCCACAGCAATTGGACAAGAGAAAGAAATAAAAGGAATAAAGATAGGAAATGAAGAGGTCAAATCGTCTTTATTTGCAGATAATGTGATACTCTATACTGGAGACCCCAGAACTCCACCAAAAGTCTTCTAGACTTAATAACCTAATTCAGTAAAGTAGGTGAATACAAGGTCAACACAGAAAAATCAACAGCTTTTCTGTACATGAAAAACAGACTCCCTGAGAGAGAACTGGGGTAATCAATTCCTTTCACAATAGCATCCAAAAAAATTGAAATACCTAGGAATCAACCTAACAAAAGAAATCAAAGACTTCTACTCTGAAAGCTACAGTACTCTGAAAAAAGAGATTAGAAAGACATCCCTTGCTCTTGGGTAGGAAGAATCAATATAGTGAAAATGGCCATACTACCAAAACTGCAGATTCAATGCAATCCCAACTGAAATCCCAGCAGCATACTTCACAGGCCCTGAGAAAATAATCCAAAAATTCATTTGAAACAAGAAGAGATCTAGAATAGTAAAAGCAATTCTAGGCAATAAAGACAAGGTAGGGAAGGGTATCACAATACCCAACTTGAAACTATTACAAAGCTGCTGTGATTAAAAACAGCATGATACTGGCAAAGAAGCAGACCTGAGGAGCAATGGAATAGATTAGAAGATGCAGAAACAACTCCAGACACACTCAGCCATCTCATATTTGACAAAATAGCCAAACACCCTCAGTGGAGGAAAGATAGCCTCCTTAATAAACAGTGCTGGAAAAACTGGGTTTCAACTTGCCAAAGATTAAAACTAGATCTACATCTCTCACCATGCACTAAACTAAAATTGAGATGGATTAAAGATCTAAATATTAAAACAGAAACACTAAACCGGCTGGAAGAAAGGTTAGGTAAAACTCTTGAAAACAATGGTATAGGGAAAGACTTTAAGAACAAAACCTGTTGCCCACGAACTAGCACAAACAAGAAGTCAGGTCTCTTTTTATTAAAAAGCTTCTGCACAACAAGAGAAACCACCAACCATGTGAAGACACAACCCCCAATGTGGGAAAACATTGTTACCAGCTCTTCCTCAGACAAAGGTCTACTGTCTAGAATATATAAAGAACTTAAAAAAAAAAATCAAACCTCCCAAATTTAAAGACCCAACCCCAAAATGGGTGTCTGAAATGAACAGACATTTCTCAGACAAAAGAAGTAGAACCAGCAAGTAAACATATGAAAAAATCTTCAACATCACTGGTCATTTGAGAGATGCAAATGAAAACAAGTTGAGATTCCACCTCACCCCAGAAAGAACGGCTGCTATCATGAAATCAACCAATGACAAATGCTGGTGGGGCTGTGGGGAAAGATGGTGGGAGTGTGGACTGGTGCAACCACTGTGGAAATCAGTGTGAAGACACTTCAAAGAAATATGATTACAAATCCCATTTGACCCAGCTATTCCTCTGCGGGGTATCTTCCCCCCAAAATTAAAAGAATCATATCACAGTGATATAGGCGTACCCATGTTCATAGTGGCACAATCTGTACTAGCTAAAACTTGGAGTATTATTGAGCCGTAAGAACAAGAAACTAGAGATATTTATAGCTTAACTGATGCACACTGAGGCGATACTCTTAACTGAAATAAATAGGATACGCATGTGTAAATACCAAAGAGTTTCTCTAGTGTGAGAAACTGAAAGTGTAAATAAGGACGAAAAGGTATAAAATGCTATTGATATAAGAAAATGAAAAAACTGAAACAGAGTCTTTGCAGATAGGGAGGGAGGGGTAAAGGGAGGGAAGGGAATGGGAAACGATAAGAACCAAGATGGATTATGTAAAGGTGCGAATTTCCGATGATGAATGCCATTATATTGTCTACCTTAAATGTACCAATAAAATTAATTTTTAAAATTGCCGTATCACAACTCTGTGATATAGGTACTAGTACTATTTTATAGATAATGGAACTGATGCTCAGGGAGGTAGTCTACCTTGCCCATGACCACATAGTCATGGGCACATAAAAGATGGAGCTGGGATCAATCCAGGAATGCTACTCTAAGTTAGTGATTCTCAATAAAGGTTGATTTTGTCTCCCCACTACATAGCTGACAGTGTTCAAAAGCTTTTTTGGTTGTATAACTTGGGGGAAGGTGCTATGGCATCTAGTGGATAGGAATGCTGCCCAACATCCCACAATACAGGCAATAGCTCCACAACACAGAATTATCTGGCCCAAAATGTTACTCGTGCCCACAATGGGAAACCCTGCTCAAGAAGTGAAAATCTCAACTACTTTCCTCAAAGACTGAGAAGTACCCCCTTTGATACAAAGACAGAAGAGAGGGAAACAAACTGATGTACAAGTTCTAGGCAGCCCTAGGTTATCTTGAAAATGAAGTGTACTCACTGCCCGCAGCTGCTGTAACAAATTACAACATAACTGATGGCTTTAAAACTTCAGAAATGGCTGGGCTTGGTGATGCATGCCTGTAATCCCAGCATTCAGGAGGCTGAGGCAGAAGAATCAACAGGCAAGGGCGGTCTAGCCTACAAACTAAGACCTTGACTCAAAAAACCAGAACAAAATGAAAGATAAAACTACAGAAATGTACAGTTTCTGGAGGCACTGGGTTGAAACGTAGGTGTTACCAGGCCATACTCTCCTTGGGGGCTCTAGGGGAGAATCCCTCCACTGCCCCTTCCAGTACATGCTTGCTGCCAGCTTTGGCACTCCCTGGATTGTGACCCCAGCACCTCAACCTCTGCCTCTGTCTTCACGTCATATTCTCTGTGTGTCTCCCTCAGGAGTCCCCTCTCTTCTCTCTTATTAGGATACCTGTGTCACTGAAGATCCACCTGGATAATCCAGGATGATCTCTTCATTTCAAACTCTTCAATGTAATCACATCTACAGAGTCACATTTTCTAAGTAAGATAACATTTACAGGTTTTAGGAATTAGGCTGTGGATATCTTTGGGGCCCACAGGGACATCATCCTTTCTGATTTACCCAAGAGGGAACTCAAAAAGTCACAGGGCTGGGGAACTCAAAAAGTCAGTGGTTCTGCTGACTGCCTCACAAGTGCACGGACTTGAGTTTGATGCCCAGAACAACAACAACAACAACAAAAAGTCACATACCCAGGGACAAATGGCTAACAAATGGTGGACATGGGATTTGAATACAGCTCTGTCCACCTCTGAAGCACACTGTTTTTTCTTTATACCTTGCAACCTACAGAGGCTATAGAATGGATCTTAAACCAGTGGGTCCCAACCTCTAATTGAGGACTTTCAGTAGACAACAAATCCACATATGTTCCACCTATGAAGATATTTCTGTCAATTTATTATTTCCTTCATATCATTTAGCGAACATTTGTCTCCTGGGAGGTGTTTATTATATGAAGAACTACCTAGAATCCTTACATAGAACTGCCTACAACCTGCCTACTGAGTTTCAAATAATATGCAACAAATTACAGCTCTAACTGCACATGTTCTTTTAGCATTTGTATTTTATTATAGACTAAAATCTCATGCTTGCTGGGACAGCAGGTTATTGCCCGTGGGGGACAGACATAGTGGGGCTATGTGTGGGTGACTGCTGGAGTTTTCATAACCCCCCCAGAATGTTATGGTGCTAAAAATATTGGGTATTCAGCCATACAAAGGAACAAAGTACTAATACATGCTACACTGTGGCTGAACCTTGAAAACATTATTTTTAAGTCAAAGATGCCACACACACAGCACGTGTACTGCGTGATTCCAGATATAGGAAATATCCAGAAGAGTGAAATCCACAGAAACAGAAAGCAGGTTAGTGGTTGCCTAGGGCTACAGAGAGTAGGGAATGTGGAGTGACTGCTTGGAGTACATGGGGTTTTATGTTGGAGTGCTAAGAGAGAGGTGATGACTGCCTCTACTTCTTAATGTGAAACAGTTAATTTTAAGTTCTGTGAATTCTACTTGAATAAAAATAAACAAACAGAGGCCTGTATGCTAAGCAAACTCTGGGCTAGATAACCCATTTCCTTACACTATGATGTTAAACTACAGTCTGGTTTCGATTCTAAAGTACTGATTCATAGCCAAGATATTACAGCTTATTTCATATAACCCGAGACAGACTCTGTCTTCTAATATTCTGCTTTTTGAATTTGCACAAGAAGGCTTAATGAAGAACAAATTTTAAAATAAACTTTAATTTTTGTAAATAATACTTCCTGTAAAAAATAATTCTGCTAAAATTTAAAGTAATATTGAGAATAAAAGCTTTATTTGCCCTCTTCTAAAATTACTTACCTATTTGAATTTTCTCACAACAGAACAAGTGAAGATAAGACAAGTGCAATGCTAATTCTGAAGCACATTTCAAATGCAAGGCATTATTATTTGTGTAAATAATGTCATCAAAAGGTGGCATAAAGTGAAACGCTGCCACTTTATAGGGTGTACTTTAAAACACAGCAGTAGTAACTAACCCACAAAATTGGCGGTCTATTATTTTACAATCAATAGGTAGTAATTAAGCAACAAATGTTAAATGCTGCAGTTTCGATGCAATCGTAACCAGTTAGGACACACCAGAAGAATGTGCACATATGAGATAAGCCTCCTCCTTCCCAGACAAGTGCACCCAGGTTGAGACCTCAGGGAGTCTAGGGTAACGGGCCCTTATCTGGATGAAACTTGTCAAACAAAGAATGCAAAGTTGCCTTGACTCTTGGCCAGAGTTAGGACAGTCTGAGCAAAAGGCCCTGAAAGAATAAGAGGTATGGAGCAGTCAGGATGAGTTCAAGCACATTGCCGTTTTTCTGGATCCCAGCCTCTCCTTCTCCCTAGGAAGAAGACCCTCCCATTGCCCTTGAACCCCCAACTGTGGGTCTAGGGCAGGAAGGGGGCCAGAGAAGGGAGCGCTGACAATGACAACAGTGGGTATTTACCACCTATAAACAAGCTGCTTCCATGGACTAAATGGCAAAGGGGAATTCTCTTCCTCTGTACCACGCAAAGTAGATTTTGGCCTGGAAACTTGTCTTTCCATCCCAGACAGAAGCTTCTTGCTGTCACCTTGGCACAATGTGGAAGTGGGGAGCCAGGCCACATCCTTGCTGCAGGGCCACAGTACAGCTGGTCAAGAGAGACAGGAGAGTTGGCAGAAAGAGAGCAAGACCAAGAGTGAGACGGGAGCCATGCCTGTCATTGACATCCACGATCTCAAGCCTACCCTCACCTTAGTGTGGTTATTGGTAAATGGGGTGGCTGCTCTGGCCCTGCTTATCTCAAACAAAATCCCTGATAGAAGAGAAGTGAGAAAGAGGAAGGAAAAACGGGGAGAGAGGGGGAGGGGGAGAAATCAGGAGAAGAAAGGAAAGGGCGGGGGGAAGGCGGGAGGGAGAGGGAGAGGGAGAGGGAGAAAACACAGCAGACATCAAGCCTTGTAAGGTATCAGCACTTTACGCTCTGTCTATCCACGTAACCAATACTCCAGATGCTAAATTAACAAAAGAGATGACCTGCATTTGGGGAAGGAGGATTTCAACAAGGGTAACTTTTAAATTCACACTTGCGTTCATTTGTTCACCAGATATTTCATGAGCACTTAGGGGGTATACATTACTGAACAAAAATGGTATAGACTTTCATGAAATATACCAGCTAATGAAAGAGAAAAACACTAAATAGTATGTATAATTTATGTCTTTGGAAACTTTAGCATCTGTAATATATACTATGGAGAAAATGGAGTGAATAAAGTGACAGAAAATTAAGGGGAGAACTATTTTGGTGGGGGAGCAAAGCAGTCTTTTATGGGGAGGGAACAGTTGAGAGTTCTGAGGAACAGAAGGAGCTAGGGGTGTGAAATCAGAATGGAAAAGAGAGCACAGCACCAGGGGCAAGATGCAGCCCAGCCAAAGCCCTGGAGTAGGAAGGAGGTCAGGGGAGAGAGAAGCTGGAGCAAGGCAGGCTGGCAGCCTGAAGCCTGTTCTGTGCTGTGTGTTGTGAATCTCCCAGAGTGGGGAATATGATAAGCAGTGCTTCCAAAAAAAGTATTACAGAGTGTTACAGTGGGAAGTGTCAAGGAACACACTAAGATGGACTAGATACCAGATTCCAAGGGGAGGTGACTGGCCTAGATGCAGGCGTCGAAGGACATGGCCCCTTTTCTCTGGTCTTCACTTCCTGTCAACAGCAAGGGTGCAGATGGGCCAGGATGTGGGTGGCTAATGGGATGGAATATTCGAAGCAAGTGGGCTGCCTGATTCTAAGGGCCACCTGGAAAGCAAGAGACTTGCAGTATGAAATCTTGCAATGTGTACTGCAACCTTGTGTATGATTTCTGCCTGAAAAAACTAGGCAGCTGGCTGGATTCAGGTACAGAAACCAAGGGAACTGGGTACTAGGCTCTACTGGCTCTCCTACAGCATATGGGAGCACAGGGTGTACATTTCCTGCAGACCATGCTATGAGATCTACGTATTGGGACTACAGTAGGCTCTGCCAAACAAGGACAACCTGGACAGTGACAGAAACCAATAGACAGGAGTCCAACTGGACCAGCAGGCTTTCTAGATACCGAGAAAGGAGTCCCTGATGAGGTTGACAAGAGTTAACAGCCACACCAAGAAACTCTGGGGAAGAGGTCCCCAGAGACAGGGTGAGCAATATGTCTGATAAACCCTCAAATGCTCTCAAGAGAATCAACTCAATGAACCCACAAAAGGTTTCACAAGAGAATCAACTCGAGATATCCACACCTCAGAGACAGCTCTCCTAGGACACTACCTGCTGTGTAAAAACCTTCCTTTGTTCATTCCTATTACTCCTCAAGGCCCAAGACCAACCAAGAAGTAAAACCTACTGAGCAAGCAAGCCAGAAAGCCTCCAACCACAAGCCCCTTCTCCTTGTAACCAGTCTTAACTGGAAGCAGGGAACAGATGTAAACATGAACAGAATTGGAAGCTTTGCTGCTTATATGATATATAGATGTTTTAATGATCTGGCAAATTAAAATGGGGCTTTTTATTAGGAAAAAGGACTGAAAATAGACATGTGATATGTTTTCTTGTATAAACAGGAAATGTTTTTCACTGAATACATTTTAGTGGGAGATTAGACAAAGTTGTTTTCAGCTGGGACCCCGTGAATTCCGTTTGAGGAGGATTACCTTCAGAACCTTTATGGCATCACATCTCATGGAAAATATATTTTCCAAAAGTGAGACTCATGACACCCCAGCCTGAATACGAGTATCACCATAGTTTTGGATTCACCTTCTGACCTTGTCCAGCCCTGGCGACACCAGACAGAGCCTTCAGTAACTGTAGCAACTGAGGCTACAGATCTGCCTGTATCAATAATGCTCACTACTGTACTTACCAGGAAGGACTCCTGACACTGCCTTCTGGGACCCAGTGAGATGCCCAGAGCCTCAAACCAAGAAGTATCCATCACAGACTGGGTGCCTCTTCAACTCCATCCATTCTTTCTTTGTCTTACATGTCATGAAAAGCAAATCTCTAGAGTACAGGGATCCTCTGAAAAGGAACTCACCTTCAATAAAATGACACTCTGGCCAAGCAAATGTACAAAGGCCACAGTTTCCACTGTTGCCATTATATACCATTTTAACAAATCAACACAAACTGGACAAATCTTTATGTTACTGGAAATAAACACTGTTCGCCAAATCTACACTATATGAAAGGGGTTTCCCCTCACACCTAAGTGCTGCTTCTATAGGAACTCATTTAATATTGAGATAATTTTTAAAATGTCATTTTAAAGTTATTTTAAAACTACAAAGCACAAGACATGAAGGTTTCTGGACTTGCCATCACTACAATCTGAGCTCATTAAGGGCGTGGCCTATGTTTTGCCTACTTTTGTGTCCCCTATACAGTATATGGCACAGGAACTCATTATAGAAGAAGTTCATTAGAAGTACTGATAATGAGAAATTAGAGTCATTCATAGGAAAATGGATATGTTTTGAAGATATACTCCTAAGCGAAATAAATAAGTCACACATGTGTAAATACCAAATAGTTTCTCTGGTGTGAAAAACTATAATAGTACACAAGATCCTAATGGGATAATTAACAATGTGACATAGGAAGAAAAGGGCTAAAGGTGTAGGGAACGTGGGAAGGGTAAAGGAAAGGTAATAAGGGAAAATAAAAAAATATGAGAAAATGAAAAAATGGAAATAAAGTGTTTGTAAATGGGGAGGGAAAGGGGGTGAAGGGAGGGCAGGGACAAGGGAAAAAATGAGAACCAACACCTGTCATGTAAAGGTACAAGATCCCAAAAATGAATGTAACTGTACTGTATACCTAAAGTGTACCAATAAACTCAATAAAAAGAAAAAAAAGTATTGATAGATGATTAGAGGATAAGAAAATGAATATTCTGGCTCACATTTCAAGTTAGATTTATGTGAATGAAGTAATATGTTACATTTATTTATTACACTGTAATGTAATATGTTTTAAAAAATGACCTATCCATCACTGCTGACTACTGTATTCTGTTCTTTGCAGGCCATTTTTAATATTTTTGTTTAAAGTTTGTAATTGAATACTGAGGTGTTATTTTGTATAAAGTATCTCCCTAAAGCCACTCTTTAGAGGCCCCTGAGACAACCTCCACTGCCATTCACCATTACTGAGAAGCAGGAAGGATCCACCATGGTATTAGATGCAATCCAAAGGGAATCAATGTTTGGGTGTCTTGGTGTGAATAATACTGCTTTAAAGTAGATATTTTTAAAAGAATCAACTCCCATCTATTTCATAGAAGGACCCTTGTGGACAAAGCAGAAAAAGGAAATGCTCAGTAGTCCAGGGAGGGAGGCATCAGGCAGCAAGGCAGAAATGTTACAAGAATGGGCATCAGGTGGATCTACAGTCGCATCTTCTCTCTGCTAGGCCTCAGCCTCCTCATCTGTAAAATGGAGCTAATGCTACCTCAAAGAATCATTGCGAGCAGGACAAGTGAATTTATGATGGCCCTTAAATAGTTCCTGTCATATTAATCACTTAAACAGTAGTTACTCTTATCACTATTATCTACACATAAAGCCAATACCATAACCTAGCTACATATTTAAAGAGGATTTTATGTATGGGTGGTCCCAACTCTCAAAGGAGTCTGAATTCAAAGCTCAGCTATCTGAAACTTGAAATGCATTTTTCCATGGAAACAATATTAAAATCACAGAATTTTAGGACAGGAATACCCTTAACAAGTATCTAGTGATAGAGTGAAATATCCCACTCAACATAGTATTTCTTCTTACAGATATCCAGGTGTTTAAGGTCTAAGCAAATCTACCCAAACCAATCTAACCCTTCAGGTCAGTGAAACCATATGCAGGCAAACGGGAAATAAGAAAAAATACCCTTAAAACGTTGGGTAATATTTCAACTTCATGTGTTCTTTAACTTTAGCTAAGATTAACTTCCAGCTCTGACATTCACTGATACGAAAGTGGGACCCATAAATTTCTCATAAGCAGGGCTACGATCATCTACCCTGTTCTCTCATCTTAACATCTGCCACTAAAACCAGTTAGCCTTGAACAGTAAAAGCTCAATCAGCAGCCAGAACAAAATGTAACAGGCCTATGGAGGGCAAAGCAAAAATTAAGGGGGACAGAAAGAAAAGGGAAAGGAGAGGGGCAAAAGATAGGGTAGAGTTAGGGAGCAGGGCATAGACAAAAAAGCCGTGGTTCCTGTTTCCCACCTCAATTCCTTGGCCCAGAGTCAGGGCCATCCTATCTGACCGTCCATAAATTAACACCATTTGTAGAGGATATCTGAAACAGCACTGGGTCGTAAGGCAATGCCGCGTTTTTTTTTTTTTTTTTGTACCAGGGATCCAACTCAAGGCCTTGTGCTTTCCAGGCAGGAGTGGCACCACTGAGTTAAGTCCCTGGCCCACACTCGTAGAGGTCATCCTTTCCCCTCCACCCTGACCACTGGTGGAGGTAGACTCTGCCAAAGCAATGAGAGCAAGAAGGCACAGTGCTCTTGGATATCCTCTACTGCTTATTCTTTGGAATGGCACAAGCTGACTGTTTATGATTCACAGGATGTTCATGAGTCAAGAGTGTTTACCTTGGAGGGAGCCTATGATATTGTCTCCAAAATGGAAAACTCAGATCAGGGAATCTGGTCTTGGACAAAAACTCTAGGCATCACTATGATGATGGGCAATACACAAAGTTAAGTGAAATAAAAACCATTTTATGAAAATGTATACATGATTCAAAATTTGAAATTTACATATACATTGTGTTTTACTTGGTCCTAAGTATATTTGTTTAAAAATTCACTAGAAAGAATTATCCATCTATTATGGAATGACATACAATGTATTTGTTCCTTCATCAATCTGTATTTCCCAAGTTTGGTTAAATTGTCAATTAAAATGACATTCAGAAATACTAATTAAGAGATTTTAAAGCTAAAAGGGTCAAAAAGATCAGACCTAACTCTTCTTCCACGCTCTCTCAGTTTCATAAATAAAAACACCTTTGGCCTAGGAAGTGACTTCTGAATGTGAAGTTTCACAACTGAGGGACAACTAGACACACTGTGGCTTGAGCTCAGATCTTGTGATATTTATGGTCCGTGCCACTCCTATGCTATTATGTTGTCCTAGAGTCAGGGAATAATGAACTTCACAAGGAAATTCTCTATAAGGAAGAAGCAAGTCTGAGAGTGCACACCTGCACTTCTCACTAAATAAATATTTGACTACAGCCATATCAAAATTTTATGATAAGCAAACAACATGGTTGTTAAAAAAGCTTCAGTGACTTCATCAGAGGTACTGAACTGGAGCCCTAGTTACAAAGTTTCAGTCCCACATTGCGTACAAGCCCACTGTGAGATCTTCACAATGTACATGTATCAAAAGGCACCTCTGTCCCTGACTTCAAAGAAACAGTGAGTTATTTCTGTCTTCCCCTGCTGCCACCTACACCCATAATAATAGTCACTTAACTTCCACTCCACAGTACCAGGCTGCATAAGGACACTTCCCATTCAGTCAGCCCCAAATGGGTCGGGACATCAGTCAGACTACAACCTCTTTCTAAAAGTAGTCATACCTAAAGGCTTTAAATGCTGCCTATTTATAAATACGAAATCTTGTTAGGAACAACACACCATCTAAAGCTGACAAAAAGTCCATTCCCATGGTTTTCAATTTTTCAGAGAGGAAAATTCAGATATTTGATGGAAACATGTGCATAGAGGAGCCTTGGCCACACGAAAGTAGCTTCCTGTTTCATGCTGCCTGTCTCCCTGGCTGACTCTGGGAAAGCTTTCTAGGCCAAGCTTACAAGGACACAGCATGGAGAAGAAATGGCTGCAGGTGGTGAAATGAAAGAACTGTTTTTCAGATAAGCATAGAGATTCTACCCAACAGCCATAACGGGAGGCTTACTTCCTGTTCCATGTGTCCAGTCCAGACACATTATGTGTGGTTTCAAGATATACACGTGGCAGGCAGAAAGCACGCAGGACAGGATGTCACTATCCTGGATTACACAGTAACGAGCAGTAATAAATGTACACTGAACTCAAAGGTTGCTGCACATTCACATGAGTTTGGGATGAAGCCTACACCATGCAGAGGCACAGAGAGAGCAACAGGGAACCTAGAATGGGCCAGAAAAGGAAAAAATCCTGACAACAAGAAGCCTTCATGGTAGAAGAAACTAAAGGAGAAATGTAGGCAAGAGTGGGATAAAAAGTACTGCAACCCCAAATCTCTCAGGGTACAAAATTCTCCCCCATCCAAATGATTTCAGCTTTGAGGGAGGCCCAAACAAGGAGGCATAAATGTGTATGTTTAAACACAAATGCTGGATTCTTAAACATTGCATGGTTTTAAGCATATAGTACATTAACATAATCGTTCATGCTTATTTTGTCAATCAAAACAAAGGCATCCCAAATGGATCAAGAACTATACAATATAATCCTTGATCTAAGAACTCAAATTCTGAGAACTTGACCTAAGTACATAAGTCAGAAAGGGCAAAAGACTGGCTTACAACGAGATACAAATACTGTCTTCCATAAGAACAGAAACAAAAACAGGATCACATGTGCTGACTGACAACAGGAGAAAATCAGAGAAGGCAAGGGTAAACTGGGGTACAGTATTTTCAACCCTTTTAAATATGATGCACAAAAGATACAAAATGCAGTTAAAAATATGAAGTTGAAATACCCAAAATTAAATGTCTGCGATAGTTACAACTAAATTAAAATAAGGGTACTGGGGAGAAAGATGAAAGAACAGTTAATGAGTCAGAGCTGCTGGTATTGAGATGTTCAAAGGAAGACAAACGGAGAGCAGAGAGTGGCTGCCCCTACCCGAGTCCCTGGGAATGGTGTTTGGGGCACGCAAGGGAATGGCTCATCTAGAAATCTCAAGGGAGCCTCCCTGAGCCCTGAACAACAAAAGATGTTGGTCCTCCTGAGGTCAAAGGGGACTGAACTGCAGTGTTTAATGAACCTTGGTAAGAAGGGCTGAAAACAAGGACCATTTAATTATGATCCCTAAGGAGGGAAAACTAAAGGGACCTTCAGACCGGAAAGGGCCCTTTCTCAGACAGGCCCTGAAAGAGTCTGCTCAGTTGAAAAATATCTGCAAAAGGCTTTTTAGTTTAGAAGTTCGGCCAAACTCTCTGAAGAACAGAAGAATGAACCTGTACTGCCTGATAGAACAGAAGAGTGAGAATGGAGCAGGGTGATTAACGGCACCCACCCTACCCCGCCAGACTCAGCTCTTAGATAAGAAAACTCAGGCCCAGAAAGGTGATGACAGCTGCTTGCCCAACACAATTAGTTCACGGCACTGCCCAAATTGGCAGCTTGCTCTTCCTCTCCCTCCCCAGTCCAGCAATTATTATGATATTATATATTTATATCATGAAATATTTTATATTATATATATCAACCATACATAGGTAGACCCTGCATTTTCCCACCATATCTGAATTAACTTTAAAATAATGGTTTTCACTCTATTACATTTATTTTTTATTGAAGTCCAAGGAAACAAAAATTAAGGATGAAAATAAATTGTAACTTCAATTTTAAATACAACCTCAGTTTTTACAATTATTGTAATTTGTCATAAATTTACATGGTTTCAGCCTATTTTCATAGTTGGTGGATATTCACTGTACAAGTTTAGCTAACTCACGGAACTCTCTGCCATCAGCCACACAATAAAATATGGGTCTTTTAGATTACTATCGAAGTCCAAGGACAAAAATGATTATCTGCCCAGGTTCTGTGCTACGATACACGAATAGAATCAGTTGTTCAGTCATTTAATTATTCCTCATCCACCAAAATCTCTCATCATCTGTATAAGCAGATCTATGAGAGATTTTTGCCAAATTCTTTAATTTCTATAGTATTCTCTTCAGATCAAGAAACCCCTATCGAAAGAGGAAACATGAAGATTGCTCACACAGCCTAGTAACTTTTTGCTGGCTCCAAGAAATCAAGATAATTTCTTCTATGGACTCACAAATAATTTATTTGATAACTTAGAATTTTTTCAAGAGAGCATTTTACATATTGTTAGTTTTAGATCTTAGACTTTTTCCATACACTATACAGAACAACATTTGCATGTCTCAGGTCTTCTACTACCTCTCCTGCTCTTCAAGATTTATTCTGCCCTTCCTGGCAGTCACTCAGAGATGTTATCTGCTAATGCCTTCAACAACCAAGATTTGATCTACTGTGCCCCAGAGACATGAACTCATTCAAATTACCTGTCTCTACACGACAGTGAAATAATGTATTTTCCATTCTGAAGACCATCTCTCAGGTGAAGAAGCAAAAACAATGTATTTCGTTCCGTACGTGTCATCTATTAACGCCAGCCTTACCTCCTTACTTAAAAAACAGTCCACATATGTCCCTATTCGTCTAGCTTCAGATATAACGAGTAAAACAAACACAAACACTATTCTCCAAATGCAAATTATATAGCGTGCATGCACATGTACACATACACACACACACAGACACACACAGGTTCAACCTAGCTAACAAAGAAGAAATTGTCAGAAAATGTTGTTCTGTGACATACTACGGCTTCTTTTTTTTTTTTTTTTTTTTTTTTTTTTTTTGGTACTGGGGATTGAACTCAGTTCCTTGTGCTTGTGAGGCAGGGGCTGGAACCACGGAGCTAAATCCCTGGCCCTGCAACGTACTGTGGACACATACCTTTAATTGACAAATATCTGTGCTGGTGAGGTTGTAGGGAAAAGGACACACTCACATGATTCCTGATAATATAACCCTGTATTTGGAGAGCAAATACAAAAGATGTGCATGCCCTTTGTTCTAGGAACTCTACACCTAGACATTTATCTTAAGTGATATATTCTGAAAAAATAAAAGGTCAAAATATACTATTAAATGTCACCTTATGCGATAAAAGGAACTTTGCATATGAAATTAAACTAAGGCAGGTAATCACATAGGAAAGACAGGAAGGTCAAAGTCAGGGGAGAGGTGACAAAGGCAACAGAGATGCAGAGAGGGCAGGAGGAGTGAAATTAGAAAATGGTGCTGGCTTTAAAATCAGGAAGGGTCTGTGAGTCAAGGAGAACAGCCTCTAGAAACCGGAAAAGGAGGGAAACAGATTCCCTGGAGTCTTCAAAATACCTTCATTGTAGTATTCTAATCTCGAGGATGGTAGCATAATAAATCTATATTCTTCTAAGCCACCAAATTTGTGTTAATTTTTCACAGCAGCAATAAAAACTAATATATAAAATATTATGGAGCCACTAAACAGTATAAACCTGGGGGCTATATAAGAAAAATATGAAAATATGCAGGTAGCAAATGATATGTATACAATTGCTATAGGAAAGATTAAGATTAAGATTAAAATACACTAATAGATTAGAACTCTTAACTGGTCTCTCTACTTCTGTCCCTTGGTCCCTACTATGCGAGGGACCAAAAATGGCCCTTTTCAAATGTGAAACTAGATTACTTATTCCTTTGTTCAAAAGCAAGGGACCCTATGGGAGTCCAAGTTCCAAGAGTCACCTAAACAGCTCAGGTCTGCAGCGGCATACAGCCTTGGAGACAGCCAGTCACACAAGCTTCCTGTGAATGGCATCCCCTACTCAGGCATATGTGTTTGCCCTCATTTGCCACAGCCTCACTGACTCCTTACTTTTTGCATATGTCAAGCACACTGCTGCTTCCGGCCTCTTTCCCACTCTGTTCACTTTGCCAAAAGTAGTTTTCCTAGGAGTTGTGCATGGCTCGTTCCATTGCTTCTGTCTGCTCCCTGCTCAAATACCACCTTATCAATGGGGCAGACTAAAACCCCTTTAAATAAGTATCAAACCCATTACCCCATCCCCAAATTCTCCATACCTCTTATCTGCTTTAATTTTTACCATCTGACACATTAAAAACTACCTACTTGTTACACATCCTTCCTGACTGAGAATGAAACTCCATGAGAACAAATTTGGGCAGCTTTGCTCACTGAACTAAACAAGTTCACATAAGGGGTGTTCAAAAGAAATCTGCTGAATGAATTAACTAAGATCAGAGACAACTTCAGAGAAGTGAAAAGAGGTCCCATTTTCATATGGCTGATATGTAGATGAACCCTCTAAATTCACTTCGAAGAGTCATAAAATTTTTTTAACAAACCAGCAGCTAAGTAGCTTTTGATGATGATATTTTTAGAAATTTCTATCTGATCATAAGTCTTTTCTTCATCTTCTGTGTGTGACTTTTAAAAATCCAAATTAATCAAACACATCCTCTGAAGCCAGATGAGTTCTTTTAGGTTCTGTCTCTCCTCTCTCATGAAGTTTCACACTTGTGTAATAAAACTTTCTTTTTCCAGAAACTCATGTCTTTTGGGTCATATATCCATTAAAAACTGATTTATTTCCATTATATTAAGCCCTGGTAACACATCCTACAACCCAAGTTTTTTTTCTATAATTAAAAAATCCAAAAGGTCTGACACAAGAAATACACCAATGAAAGAATCAAGACCATCTTATAGCAATGAAATAAGGTGATAAATACTAAACAAGCTCCATGAAAGAGGAGAATATGTCAAGGGATACAGAAACCAAATGAAAGAAAAAGCAAAAAGCAAAAAACAAAACAAAACAAAAACAATCTGAACACAAAAATAGAATATGCTGGATTAAAACTGAGGGGATAAAGTTGTGATGTAAGGAATAAACAGACAGATGTGGGATAGTGGATTAATCTCCCATGTAGAACAATTCCATGTAATTTTATAAGTACACCATCTTAAAGCAGGAAGAAAATAACATCTCCCTCCTTATATATGGGCGGCACATGGTGACTTTCTTGCAGTTTACTGAAGTAAGGGAAGAGAATGAAGCAAAAAGTATATGTAACTTTTATACTGGAGAAACCTGACAAATATTACTTTATACAGATGATCAAGATCAGCATCCATAAAGTTAAGTCTTATCAATGGTATTATCTTTCACACCAAGTGATGAGGACCCTACCTCCCCAAAGCCCATCACTCTAGTCCAGTGATGGCAGACCTTTTAGAGGATCCAATGTCACCACCCCTTCATCTAGGCTAATGATGAGAATGCTCCAGACAAATTCCACTTGAGAGATCCTTTTCAAAACATCAGGTGATAATTCTCAAAACTGTCTAGGCCATCAAAGCAAAGGAAAATCTAAGAAACCATCAAAACTAAGAGGAACCTAAGAGAACACATGACAGGATCTTGAAACAGAAAAAAAATTGGAGAAAAACCATACACTTGAATAAAGTGTGGACTTTAGTGATCAATGTCAGTTCATTAATTAAGACAAAAGGCACTGTAATAATGTAAGATAAAGACAGGGAAACTGGATGCAAGATTTTGTGAATTCTCAATCTTCTGACAAAATTTGGATACAGAGTAGCCTCCAATGGCCTGGGTGTTAAAGGACTGGTAGACAGCCTGTGGTGCTATGGGAGAAGGTGAAACCCTTAGGAGGTGGGGCCTAGTGGGAGGAAGTTACATCACTTGGTTCATCCTTGAAAAGGACATTGGGATCCCCATCCCTTCCTGTCTCTCTAAGCCCCACCACCACCACCCTGGACTGCCATAAGGTGAGTAGTGTTCTCCACTATACATATTCCCACCATGATGTACGGCTGTGCCACAGGCCTCAAAGCAACAAACCAACTGACCACAGACCAAAACCATCAAAACCATGGGTTAAAATAAATCTTGCCTTTTCTTCAAGTTGATTTTTTTTCAGGTATTTCTTTTTTTATAGTGACAGAAACCTAATATAGGCTCTGATCTGAATCTAACAGTGTTCTAACCTAAAAAGTTTGCTTAAAAATCCCAAGAGATCAGGACCATCGCTTCCAAGCTTTCTTTATTTTTCACACCCTAAAGTAATTCTTTCTTAGTGATCAGTGTTAACTCTAATACAAAATCTTCCTGTTTATTCTGAGTGACGAAGGCCAACAAATACTAGTGATTTTTTTAAGCCCATTAACAAACCAGCAGAAGCTGAGATGGTCACTTCCTATTGCCTTTTCCAGTTTTACAGTTTATATCACCAAGGTATCAGCCTTAGCTTCCATCTGTCTGGTTGGCAGAAGGTCCCTACAACAATCAAACAGATGGGATCCTTTTTTTTCCTTTAACCTCACCAAATGCTCTGTACAACTGCCCTTTCCTTAGGCTGTGGATTTATAGATAAGCATGTCCTTCCTTTATCAATCCTGTCTCTCTTCTTCCACAGATACCTTCATCCCCAGTGTCTCAGGACAATTTGAAGTTATGAGATCAAGTATCAGCCACCATATTAAATGTTTTTAAACACATACAGAGAAAAAGCAGGAGGGCTTTCTATATCCAGTCCATTTTATACATTCTGGACGCATCTGCCTGCTACCACCAGTCTTTACTGGCCAGGACCTTAGTCAAGCAGCTTAGTTGGACATAGCTTTGAGCCTGTGTCCTTGTTGTCCTTCCCTCCCATCCAGGGCATCTCCCCTTTCCTACTGTGTCGTCTAGCTTCACTAATTCTGTGTGCCTCCCATGGAGGAGTGGTCTTTCCCTCCTCTGATCTTTAATAAACCCCAGCCCACTTTCTTTGCATACTAGCACCATTATTGTATCTCATGAGCACATCTTCTCAGTAAGACTGTCAATGTTAACTTGAACTCCTTAATGGGTGCAGACTCCATCTATTCTGTATGTACTCTGCGCCTGGATTAACCAGGCTGTTCAATAATCATTAGCAAAATACATCTTACAACAACTCAATAAAGGTAAGAATATAATCATCCCATTTTAGGCAAAAAGGCTAAGAAACTGAATAACTGAGTGACTTTCCTGGGGGTAGGTGGAAGCTGTAGAACCGTAATTGGAAGCCAAATTCAAGCTCATAATCATCCAGTACATCTCACTGCCTCATAATAAATACTAGTTAAAAATTACCTCTTATATAGTCTCTAGGTTTAGTAAGTAGTAATATGAGAAGGGAAAGTGAAAACCCTCCCAAAATAAAAGTCATGAAGAGCTTTTGTATAGTGTAGCCTACAGGACCCAAAGGAGCACTTTGAAAAATTCTTTAGGAAGTACTATGCATAGTGTCCTTCCTCACATGCTTTACATATTAACTGGTTAGAAGGACTCGTGAACACAAAATGAGCTCAGAACTACAACATAACAAAACTTAAGGGATACAACAAAAGCAGTACTACTAAAGAGGGAAGTTTATATAGCAATAAGCACCTACAGTATCACAAAATAAAAAAGATTTCAAATAAACAACCCAATAGTGCATCTCAAGGAACTAGAAAGCAAGAACAATCCAAACCCCCAAAATTTATAGAAGGAAAGAAACAGCAAACATTAGAGCAAAAACAAATGAAACAGAGGTAGAGAGAATACAAAAGATCAATGAAATAAAGAGTTGGAGTTTTGAAGAAAAAAAAAGAAACAAAATTGACCAAACATTAGGTAGACTAACCCCCCCAAAAAAAAAACCCAAACAAACACAAAATAAACAATAGAGAAAAACAAAATATGCAAAGATCTCCAGTTTGGTCTGCAATGCAGTCTGGCTCATATACTTCGATGGAACTGAGAAGGAAGACAAGATGCTGGGAGGTGCAACCGGTATACACACCACACGGCACACACACACGCAACCTGCAGAAGATTCCTTTCACCACCTGCTTCCCATTACTCACTGGCAATTTTGTGGTCGGATGAGCTGCTCCTTAGAGGATTTCTAAAACTAAGTGACCACCAATTCAATTACACAAGTATTTACATGAATACTTACAATCACCTTGTGGTCTATACCTAAACTAAATAACCTCTTCTACTCCGAGGAAGAAGATGCCAAATTTCTACCCAGATGCAAAGCATCAAAATTGGTACAAGGTTCCCTTTCCTTCATCATCACCAAGGTGATGAGCTTTTTTAAAAGGCCCACCTGCAATGCCAGTTGGTATTCAGTTCTAGTGCCTATTCCATCAACTAAGAATTACTGAGCTATGCTGAAGGGGCAGGCAGACCTTTCAACTCCACTATGTTCTTGCCAGCTCTCTCCTGGCCCCTGCTACTTAACTCAGAACTCTTCCAGACATCTCTGCATAGGAAAACCTAGGCCTTCCTACATCTATTAAACATGTTCATTTGTTTCCATTCTGATCCCACTAGCTACTGTTTGTCAGATCCAAGAGTCTGATTAGCTAACAGATTGGAGAGGAGTGCTTCCTTCTCTGGTCTCCTTTTCATAAACTGTAAGTTTCCAAATAGTTATGGATGAAGACTCTAAAATATGTCATGGCTAATCTCTGATGCCAGTAAAGCATAAGTTAGCAATGGAAAGAAAATGAATGCCCTTTGAATCCCAAAAATGCCTAAAAACCAAAGAAATATACATGCCCTTACATTTACAATGGGGTTATATCCAATTTAACTCACCATAAGTTGAAATATTGTAAGTTGGAAATGCACTTACTTAATACACCTAACCTACCAAACATCACACTTTAGTCCAGCCTGCCACAAACAGGCTCAGAACACTTTCATTACCTTAAAATTGGACAAAACCATCTGACAGAAAGCCTATTTATTATAGGCTGAATAGATTATATAGCATATTGAATAACGTAATGTAAATGAGAAGCAGAATAGTTGTACAGGTACGCTTGCATACCATTGTAAAGAGTAAAAATGGGGGCCGGGGATTTAGCTCAGTGGTTCGGGGGCCTGCCTTGCAAATGCAAGGATCCAAGTTCAATCCCTGGTACCAAAAAAAAAAAAAAAAGAGCAAAAATGGAAGTTGAACCACTGTAAATCGAGAACTGTCTGCACATAATTTCAGATAATCTTGAAGAGTACTATTAAATAAAGAAACAAATGGATCCATGCAACTCAGACAATCAGCAAAACTTGGTAGTAAAAGGAAAAATTAAACAAGACCTTTCTTCCCACAAGGAATTTATTATCCAACACAGAAAGTAAAACATACCTACAAATAACTGAAAAAAAAAAAACACATAGAAAGGTAAACTCCATAAGAAAGATATAAATAAAATGTTTCTTTCTTCCACCTCACCATTTATTCCAGTATTATGGGAAGGAATTCAGAAGCTTCTAGCAAGCAAGACTACCTGGGACTAGCACACAGGAGACTGGTGGACAACATCAAGATGGAGGCAGGTGCAGGAATTACTAGAAGATAAAGTCATTTCTATTGCTTCCTGCAACCTCCTTCCACCTACATAATAAAAAATGTTTCACTTTGCTAATTACAACATACTTGTAATGCACTGAAAAAGAGGTAATTTTAAAAAGCAAAGGGCATAATCCCAACATTTAATCACTTTTTAAAGTGGGACTCTCAGGCCAGGGGTTTGGCTCAATGGTGCCGCCGCCTAACTTGCAAGCACAAGGTTCCAAGTTCGATCCCCAGTACCAGTAAAATAAAATAAAATAGAGTGGGACTCTCTCTGTAGTAATTTTATAGTATGTGTTTGCCCTGTGCCCCAGTGCTTCTTCAGACCTGGACAGAAAAATCATCACATATTCTGACTACAAAGATTTAATTTGGAACCCTCAGGCTTTGACCCTAACTCCAGCCATATTCAGTACTTTTGTCTCTTTTCCTTTAACTGCATTATCTTTCTCAAGTGTGCTGCTTAACTCCCCTAATCTACTATACATTTCTTTAGGGCAAAGACCACTCATTTGTTTTTACAATTGGATTCTCACTCCAGCTCCTCCCTCTAAATACTATCTTCACCGTCAGCACCTTAAAAAAAGCTTTGCATATAAAAAGCGGGGGATTTAGCTCAGCGGTTCCGTGGCCTGCCTCGCAAGAGCAAGGACCCCAGTTCAATCCCCGGTACCAAAAAAAAAAAAAGTGAGAGAAAGTAACATTTATTTAGTTTCTACTACCCATATTACTTTTCCTCAGTTAACTGTCTCAATCTACTGAAGGGGGCAACATTAGCCTCATTTTAGAGGCTCTTGTTTCCTGGGAAGATAAAGGAATTGGGTCATCTTAGACCGTCCAGTGTATCAAAGCAACATCCACTTCACTTCTTCCCACTTTGTCCCACAAAACATCTTATCCAGATGTCAGTAATGACAGAAATTCTATAGGTGATATTAAACTGAAAAATGACATGTTTTAGATACCAAGCATTGTAAAACAGACTCTAGGAGTCCAAAGCAACATTTGACTATGGCACATGACCCTTGAAACTAAATTATCACATATGTATATCAAAAGGGATCCACAAGCTGTGCTAAAGGTGACTTTCCTTGACAGTGGTGACCATGGTAGTCCTATCTGTTTGTTAATGATTGAAGGATCAATGAGGTGTAGCTGATTTCAATGGAGACTTCAGGGAAACCAGCAGCCCATCTGGCTCCATCCCAGGGTAAGCTTTTCTTGTGAAAAGAGGAGACATACCAGACTACTATATTCAAATTCTAAATTCAAAACGACTGTGAAATCTATCAGTCTTCTTTTGTTTCCATCCTAGTCTATTCGTACTTGTACTCAGCCTGTACATATGAGGTGGCTACCCCACCCATTTTAAGAACTTGATGAATTCTTTGGAATTTATTGTTCCATTCCAATACAATCTGGTGCGTCAAGCTCAAAGGTCTTATTTCTCAACACAATCCAGGTTAAACCCCATTATGATGGCTCCTGTGTGCTTACTGAAATTCTCTGCTTTTCTGGAATTTAGTTGTATATGGAGTCAAAATATGCTTTTTTTTTTTTTTTTCCAGGAATGGGGATTAAATCCAGAGTTTCTGCACTGAGGTACATCCCCAGATCTCCAGTCCATTACAATTTTTCTTTTAAATTTTTGAAATAGAGTTCCATTAAATCATGAGGATATTCAAAGTGGGCTCGAACTTGCAATTGTCTTGCCTCAGCCTCTCAGAGACCTGGGATTACAGGCATGTGCCACCACATCCATTTTGCCTTCTGTAAGAGTGGAGAAATTTATGTTTATGGAGGAAATTTTCAAATGTTGTAATAGATCTAAAACTTTCTTTGAAGTAGACCTTCACTGGCATTCCAGTTCCTGGTGTTGGCATTATGTGCTCCAAATTTCGTTGACCTTGGGTATCTTTTTCTATGTTCTCTATCATTTAAGTGAATTCTATTCACTTCTACACTTCATTTCATATTCATATGCACCGAAATACACAATAAAAAGGTAAGCAAATTATACATAAGTACTCTGCCTTTGTCAGTGTACTTGATTATAAACATTTTTGTCTTTGCCAGTGTACGTGATTATAAATATTTCTTCACATTACTGAATTTTTTATGCTTATTTTATAAGGATTTCTCCTCAGTATTTTATTTGCAGATAATATTCTGAAGTTATGATTATAGTTTAATCATTTTTCCAAATGTTAGTTTTTGAAGTTACTTTTAACCTTTCATTATATAATTAACACTGTTCTAACAATATCTTTGGGAGGTAACTAGATCGTGAAGATAGAGCCTTTATAATGGATAAATGGGGTTAGTGCTCTTATAAAAGAATCATAGAGCTAGTTCTCATCCTCCCCCACATATGAGGTTACAATGAAAAAACAGCCATGTGCAAACCAGGAAGTGGGCCTTCACCAAGCAATGGATCTATCAGCAACCTGCTCTTGAATTCCCCAGCCTTCAGAACTATAACAAATAAATATCTGTTGCGTAAGCCACCCAGTCTATGGCATCTTAGCCCAGGACACTAAGAAAATCTCCACATGTCCTCTTCAGAGAGGACTTCCTTCACCTCCCTTTCTAACGTAACATCTTACCACCACACTCATTACTCATTCTTTTCCCATGTGAGTTTCCTCCATGACATCTTACATTCTTAATTTGGATTTACTTTTTCCTATAGCATCTTGCATCAAATTATACATTTAATTTTTGGTTCCACTGGCCTCTCCAATTAAAAAGAAATAATTCCAATACCTACAACTATGTTAACAGACGTTCAAATATCTGTTAGATTATAAATGAACTAAAGTTAGGCAGAACTTTAGGAAAGGTCTCAGAGAATGAATCAAATAATTTTGTGCTCAAGGAGCATCCACTGTATGTATTGGTATGTGTGTGTGTTGGGGGGTTGTGGCCATTGGCTTACATACTGTAAGACATATAAAGTGACCAAGCTTAGAAAGTCAGCACCGGAGCTGAATTGCCTGGCTTTGTGTCACCTTCAACAACTGACTCAAAATTTCTGTTTCTTGGTTTTTTCATCTATAAAACTGTAATGAAAGTGCCTATCCCAGAGGTTGCTGTGACTATTAAATAAGTTAATGACCATTTATTATTTAGTAAGCACTTGAAAGCTAGGTGTGCAGACACACACCTGTAATCCCAGCACTCTGGAAGGCTGAAGTAGGGGAATCTCAACATTGAGCCCAGCCTGTGAAAAGTACTGATTTAGTGAGATCCTGTCAAAATATAAAAAAAGATAAATAATGAAAGGGTGGGATACACTTCAGCGTGAAGGCTGTGGGTTCAGTTCCAGTAATACACAAAGTATTGGACCACAGAAGCACCCAAGTCATTGTTAGGTACAAATCTACAATGTAACTTTAGGATCTCCCTTCCTTTATACATGTCTTGAGTCATGGCCTGTTCCCCAGCAATTCCTATTCCATAATATTCAGGTCCTACCTAGAATTAGATTTCTCATTACTGGGACAAAGTATCTGAGCCCTCAAAGAAGGAGAGGTTTATTTTGGCTCACAGTTTCAGTGGATTCAGTCCATGGTTGGCCGTTCCCAGGCAGAAACAGCACGGTGGAAGAGCATGGTGGAGGGAGGCTGCTCAACCACTGCAGCCAGAAAGGAGAGAGAAAGAGACAAAGAAGGAAGGGTGATGAAGAGGGAGAAGGAGGGGACAAGGGAGGGAAGGGGCATGGGAGAGATGGAGACAGAGGGAGAGGGAGAGGGAGACATGAACTCAAATAAAACCAGGCAACCGAGGACAAGATCACATCCCTCAGGTCAGGCCCCCTGTGAAACTGCCACCTCTGACCAGGCGCCACTTCCGAGCAGCACGTTTAGCTCTGAATTCATTAGTATACTGACTCATTAGTACAGCGGCCCCCATTATGAAAACATCTTCCAAGCACAGGACACTTTGAGGGGATATTTTAGGTCTACACCACGACATACTCTCGACTCACTTTAGTTATTTCATGTCACTGTTACCTTTATAGGCTAATTAGCGATATACTTATGATTTATTTTTATCAAGGAAACCAAGGTACAAGGCAACAGAGTGATATAAAAGACTTCATGACAACAACCAGCCCTTATTTTTCCTGTCCCTGACAAGTCTATTCTACCGAGACGATTGTTCTTACTGTTTCCCCATCACCTCCGTTCTCCCCCAAATTTTCTTTTTTGGTCTCTTGGTAATTATTTTCCTATCTCATGAAAATGTCCTTTGATCTTTAGGTTTTGATTCACATTAGGATCTCTCCTCACACTGCCCTAGTCTTTAAAGTTTAATATATCATTTTAATTCTTGTTTATTATCTTTGTAATTTTAAGTATCAAGCCTTCACTTGTGTTTTTGCTAATTTCTCTTCTGAAGTAAAACTATTTAAGCATGATCGTTCATATAATGAAAATTCTATGCATGCTATAAAAACTTAGCAGAACTTAAATATGAGTTTAACACTTCGGCAAATGACATATAAGGATAGGAAAAAAGCATATGAAGATGCTCAACTTGATTACTCATTGGTGAAATGCAGCTTAAAACCACAATACGCCTGTTAGAATAGCTAACATGAAAAACACTGACCACACCAAATGACAAATGAAGATGGAGCAAATGGAATTTTCTTGTGATTTCAGTGAGAATGTAAGATGGCACATAAACTCTGAAACTACACCAACTCTTAATGAATTATATCTTACTCTTCCATTTGAGGAGATAAGGTTATTTGCACTGTTCCTCCAGGTCCCACCTTCCATCAGATACACTTTTATTTTGTTGGTTACATTTGCAATACAATCTACAATCGGGATTGTATGTCATGCTTGGTCCACATTCAGGCTCTAAGGACAGCAAACTGAGAAACAGCACCAGTATGGTTATCATTACACCATTATGCTCACTGACAGGCTAAATAAATAACCAGATTTTGGTCTCTTACTACAGATTCAATGTCATGACTATAGATCCGAGGTCACAGCCTTTATGACAATGCTCTTAAACTCTGATTTTCCTTTGTTTTTGATCGGGAATTGCTCCAGTCAGACGTTTCTGCCATCTCATATTTCTACAGGTACGATCAAAAAATGGTGAATGTTTATTTTTTTAAATTTATTACTGTAAAATACACATTGCCTTTAATCCTTCTTTAAATATACCCCCTCATTTTAAACACACTAATCCTAACATTCTTTCCACTTTCTGAAGCAGTCTTCCTTTGTGTATTGTTGTGGCTGCCTTAATGCCCTGAATCATTTCAAAATCTTTCATAATCATTTTGACTTTGGGGAAGAGCCAGAAATCCAACAGTGCCAGATCTGGTGAGTAAGGTGGATGAGGACACACTGCAATGCTTTCACGAGCCTCCCTTTCTGTTGGATGGTACTCAGCAACAGCATTTACCGTATTTTTTTTTTCCTCACAATCAATAAAGACACTCTCTTGAAGATGTCCATATATGCATCAGAAAGTGACAAGGACAACGGGATAAGTATGTTTGGACAAGGGAGAGCATTTTGAGGAGGTTTAATGGCAATGTGTCTTTTACTGAAATAATATTTTGTATTTAAATACACAACGTGCTTTTCGATCAGCCTGTGTATCATTCTGTAACCGTTTTCCTCATTAACTGAAATTTTCATTAGAATTTTACAAATGGCCAGTGAAATTCAAACAGCCACACAGATTCTGCAGGTATTAAAAATGTTTCTGGACTACTTCTGAGAGGTCTCATATTCCAGCTCAACAGCATCACTAACTTCAATACATATCATCTTTGTATGCAAGGCGTAGTGTTAGGTACTTGGCAGGGCATAGTAAGTTGATATCCAGTCACCATATAACCTAACTAGAACAAGCATCAAACTGAGGTAATATTTGGAGTACCACGCCCTACTCTGGAACTTATCATACTGATTAGTTGCTATCTACCAGCATTGTTTTCCTTTAACAAGTAAACATAACTTTTGCTTTCTTCAATTAAACTCCACCTCTAAGATTCATCTCCTGTAAAAGATAAAAGCACACTGTTTCCCTCATCTATGCTGAAACTATATTTAAATTTTGAGACTCTCATCAGACTTTAGTAAAATGTCCTACTCATACCCTTGGCCTCTGGGGAGAAGAGAGAAAAACTATTTTTTATGGAGGCCCCCATGGCTCAGATCTGCTTACCCATGGGCTATAAAGACAGTTGCCCTGAGCATGATCTTTTTTTTGTAATG
Source organism: Fukomys damarensis (assembly GCF_012274545.1). Classification (NCBI taxonomy): domain Eukaryota; kingdom Metazoa; phylum Chordata; class Mammalia; order Rodentia; family Bathyergidae; genus Fukomys; species Fukomys damarensis. Next base: position 17,197,936 of record NW_022900943.1, on the reverse strand, counting down.
CCCATAAAATAAATTCTCTAAAGTGTGTGATACTTTTGTTCCAAGGACCTCAAAGGCCATCATTCCGTTTGGCCTCACAATGTGCCTCTGAACTAGGTGAGGAACCAGTGTAGAGATGTTCATTCCACAGATGAAGAAAAGAAAAAGACACAAAAGAGATCAAGCCATCTGACTAGAGGTCATCAAAGTGTCAGCAGAGGCCGGATGAGTCAAAAATCCCTGCTTGTCAGGTCTGAGCTCTCAAATTCACCTTGTGCAAATGTATGCAAAATGTCATTCAGAAAGAGAAAGTCAGACTCAGTGAAACTAGGAGATAGATAACCTCTGCTCACAACAGAGGTAATAATAAGTAGGTGAAAGGTAACCATCAAAAGATATGTTCTCTTCTTTGAGAGTTTAAAATAACAAGAATGGGCCAGGGATTTAGCTCAGCGGTTCTGCCACCTGCCTTGCAAGTGTAAGGACCCGAGTTCGATTCCCAGTACCCAATAAAATAAAATAACAAGAATGACAAGTGATAAGGATTGTGTACTCATTTTGTAGATATTTTTGGTACTTCAATAGTAACAACAACAACACTAATAATTCTTTTTTTTTCAATTTAGATGTTTTAGTTTACTGGTACAATTTAGGTATACAATACAGTTACATTCATCATTGGGAGCTTGTACCTTTATATAATTCTACATAACTCTGAGTCTTTCACCATTTTCCTTCATTCTTCTACAGGGAAATTAAAATAACCCATAGAAAGCAGTAGCAGTGGCTAGTGTGGAGAAGGCACTGGAGCTGGTAGGGTTGGGTAGGAACACAGCGCGGGCAAAATGAGGTTCCTGTTGTCAGGACTTGAGTCTGCTTGGAGAGATAAGCTGAGAACAAATGATAAGCGAGCTTCAAGGGAAAGCTCCAGAGTCTTGAGAGCAAGAATGCCAAAGAGAATGTGTGCTTCAGAAATCACTTCTGGGGAAGCAGCTATGGGAATCAATGTACTCTGAGAAACCTTCCAGAACAATGGGTTGTATACGGTATGAAAATCCAATGCATTTCCGGAAACAGAAGAAAATGAAAGAAGATTCAATATGAAAAAGAAAAAGGAATGAGCTAAGGTCTGGAGAAATTAAACTGCAAATGAAGAATAGCAGATGATATTCTCTTATATGAATATGTTCAAGGAAGTCATTTAGAACCATGGCTCTAGCAACTAGTAAGACCTCATAACACCGTCTCACCATCACAGCGTCTCTCCTGACATCCACACTCATATACAACTTCTAGATTCCACCTGCATGTCCTGCAGGCATCTCAGTATCAGGGCTTAAATCACTGCCTGGAGCATAGGACTAGACACACCAGTGTTTTCCTCAGGACGACTTTCCTTATAGCCACATCCCACCCGGATATCCCACAAGCATCTCAAATCCACGTCCCTCCTGCCTCCGCTTCTTCTCAGTATCTACTCCGAGTTGTGCATCACTCCCCAGACTCTAACCGCGTAAGCTGGAAGCCAATCACCTTCCTCTACTCCAACCATCCCCTCAACATTCAAGTAGGTCCTAGAAATGTTTCCTGCAAACCTCAATTCTCCTCACTTGTTCTGTCCTTGCTACCTTTGCTCAGATCCTCATCTCCTGTCACTGCCCTCTCTGTGTCTTCAGTTTCTTTCCCTTCTAATTCACCTCCAAACTATGCTCTTTTTTTTTTTTTTTTTTTTTAACTCGGGTCCTTGTGCTTGCAAGGCAGGCCACCGAACCACTGAGCTAAATCCCTGGCCCATAGAGCTCATACTCTTAATCTAAAATAAAATATGAGCTCACCACTTGTCTGTGAAACTCTTCTAGTTGTTGCCTCATTGTCCATAGAAGGAAAGCCGGAACCCATTTTTAGTGCAGCTGACAAGACATCCACAGTGGGGCCCTAGCATACCTCTCCATCCCTGATTCCTTTCTCCCCATTACCATCTTATACAGCCCCAAACACTAGAAAATTTATGAGTTAATGTCCCCTTATATCAAGCCTGACACAGAGTAGGAGCTTAAAAATGGTAGTCATTGTTTTTGTACTACTACAACTATGAAAATTTTTAAACTGTATCTGTTTTCTCCACAACATTCTGCCCCAAGGTAAAAGCTGTACTATTAAATGGGGGGGGTAGAATATTGTGGAGAAAACAGATATAGCTTAAAAATTAATTCATCTATCTTAAAAATGAATTCATTCATTGATTTAGCAAATGTTAAATGCAGGCCACCTTTGTGCTGGGCACTGTTCTAACAGTGGGGATACAGAGTGAATGAGACAAAGTGAACATTTGAATTTGGTGAAGGAGACAGGCGAATGAAACAAATACAGATGTCATGTGAGGGAGTGTTGATGATCACCACAAAAACTGCGAGGCACATGTGTAGGATCCTTACTGCAGCTCCCAACTGCTCTCGGAAGCCTCTTGACGTAAGTGGAAATGACTATTCTTTCTATAAAGTTTTCCCAAAAGAACTGATGCATCATGTTTATATTATAAACTGCCATTTAGGAGAGGGAGTTTCTAAGAAACTGCTAAACTAAATAATGACGCTCAACTGTACACAAATATTACAAGTCGAATATCCACCCTGCTTTCTATAAACAAACATAAGCGAAAGCCACATTTCACTCTTCACCCTTGGCATGAGAGACTGATTTCCATTTGCGCTACTTCCCATCAATCTTCACTGCTCTGTGTAAAAACCATACACCTTGGGAACGACAGTAAAAAGGAATCATTTTAAAATAGCATGCCAAGGTAACAACACAATATTGTTGTTTCAGTGTAATGACTCAGTAAGCTTTAAAAGAGCACAATGTGTATCACCCCTTAAAGATAAGTGAATTTTTCATTATTCACCTTTGTTTTATTCTAGGTTTGTCCATGCAAGATGGAAATCAGGAAAATCTGGGGAATGTTCCTATGCAATTTATTGCAAGAAAAGAGATCTTTCATAATCTATAACCTCTAGAGACACAAAACACTGAAAATGAAATGGTCACCAAACTATCTACCAATTATCACTACAATTAAGTGAAGTGAAAGTCTACAAATCTTGCTTTAGACCCAAGGCAGTAACTATATTATAAATATTTCACAAATGGAAAAAGTAAAGTATACCTACCTTAGCTTAAAAAGATAGCACTTTATGTATCTGAATATCCCCAAAACAGAATGTAAGAAAAATATGGTTTTGTTTTGTCAATGAATCTGTGAAGGAGAAAGAACTCAAATTTGCTGGCTTTACAAGTTGCCCCTTACTTTTAAAAAAATATCAATTTCAAAGAACATGAGTCTTTTTGGAAGCCATAAGTCAGACAATATGATTGTTATCTGGTTCCCAGGATCACAGCAGAGTCTCATAGCAAGCCTTGAGTAAAGGGGCTCATTGCTAAGAGCCACAAAAGTAGAGACCCTTATCCCAAAATAAAGAAAAGGCACTTGATTTTTTAAATCTAATACAATGGGACCATTTGGTGCAGGGCAAAGAATCTTGCATCAATGAATAAATTCCAAATTTATCATTTTATTATAGTATAAAAGACTCTGTTCTGTATTATCGTGTATAAATTCAAGGAAAGATGTAACGACTTTGGATAAATTTGGCTATAGAAAATTTTGACATTTAAAGGAATATACAAACCCTCAGCAACCATAAAATTCACTCTGGAAGTAAAAGAGCCTGCTCAAAGGTTCTGAGAAATATTTCTGACACATTTTTTTTAAGTGAGGTGGGTTTGTTTTTCTTCTTACAGTATTTAGATTCTTATCAGAATAGATTAGTATGAAATTTACAGTATTGCATTAAAAAATATAGACGTGACCCAGGTTATAGGCCATGTTCCATGAGTGAAGTTTATCCTGGCGATGGGCCAGGTGGCCTTATGAGTCAACTTTCTTCCAACTTCAAGTTCTACAGGGTGCCTACTCTCCAAGTTGAGCCACACTTTTGTGACAGAACTAAAACTATGTGGGATTCTCCTGAATCCACAGGAGAGCAAAGAGCACTGAATATGGTATCATGGCACCAGCTGTGTAACAGACCACAGGCAGCACAGGAAGGGACTATAGTCAAATTTAATGCTTTGTAAATTCCGGGTCTCAACAGGGTATGGCGGCACATGCCTGTAATCCCAGCACTTGGGAGGCTGAGGCAGGAGGATTGCTGTAAGTTCGAGACTTGCCTGGGCTAAATAGTGAATTCCAGGTCATTCTCAACTACATAGTGAGGTCCTGTCTCAAAAAAAAAACAAAACAAAAATAAATAAATAAAACAAACAAACAAATAAATAAATTGCAGGTCTCAAAGCCCTTTAAATGGGGAGCAAAATCAATTTGGTAAATCATGACCAGAAACTGATAAAGGCTGGAGGTAGATGTTGGAGGTTAGAGGATGTGCTACCAGAAAATAATAAAGTAAACTTCTCAAGATGTGGTTCAAGATTATTTCATGAAACTCTGTTTTGAGCATATTTATTATTTATATGTCTATGTATATAGCAGGTTCCAACACAGAATGTATTTCTTACAGGGCACTCTCCAGGCCCCAAATGAATCAAATGTCTTCTCCCAAGATTCATGTTAAAATCCCAACCCCAATGTGATGACCTTTGAGAAGTGATTAGATCATGAGAGAGGACCCCTCATGTCAGTGCCCTTAGAAAAGATATTCCAGAAAGCAGTAAATTCTCATAAATCCCAACCCCAATGTGATGACCTTTGAGAAGTGATTAGATCATGAGAGAGGACCCCTCATGAATGAGATCAGTGCCCTTAGAAAAGATATTCCAGAAAGCAGTAAATTCTCCCTCCCTCTTTTCGCCATACGAGGATACAGCAAGAAGTCAGCAATCTGAAACCCAATGCAGGACCCTCACAAAACCCGACCATGCTGGTGCCCTGATCTCAGACTTTCAGCCTCCACAACTGTAAGAAATTCATTTCGGTTGTGTATTAATCACCAGTTTCTGGTACTCTGTTGTAAAAGCCTGAGCTAAGACAGGTTGGCATTTCTCTTATCCATTGTTCAAGTATGACTGGGTAACTGACAAAGTCACGCGCAGAACGTAAACGCAAGCTTAGGTCAGGCCAGTTTATATTAACTAGCTTCTAAGGGATACTATAATCTTGTCTCTTATTCCAGTCCCAAAGATACCGAGTTCATCAAACAACGCTTTAGTCTCCAACTAACTCCCCAACAATTGCGTTGCTCTTAAGGATTTAGGTTACACCAGCCCTTCTATTTAGATCAGTTTATACTTCATGATGGGAGACCTCCAGCAAACCTTCTGAAGTCCCATTACATAATGTGGGATCCTCTTTAGGTGGAAGTCACATTATTGTAAATCCATGTGCAGAGTGAGTCACATGTAACTAAATAGCTCTTGAAGACAAGAAAAATTTTTGAGGACAGCCATCCTTCAACTCTATCTCTATTTGCTTTGCTCTAAATAACAAGTAATCTTGACCCTTCCCAATCCTTACGACACCTTCTCTCTTTTTACTTCTCCAATTTCAATTTTTTTTTTTTTTTCAATTTCAATTTTTTTTTTTTTTTTTTGAGACAGGGTCTTGCTGTGTAGTTCGGACTAGCCTATGTAGCCTAGGCTGGCTTCAAACTTACAGTGGTCCTCCTGTCTTGGCCTCCTGAGTCCTGAGATCACAGGCGTGCACCACTACACCCAGCTTCAATGTTTTAAATAAATAACCCACACATAGTTCAAAGTTGTGGTCTATAAAGAAAAGCTTTCCTTTCATTATTGCCTCTTAGAAGAAAAACAGTTTACCTCTCTGGAGACAAACAGCAGTACCAAAAATATTTTATATGATGACCTGGGGTAACCTTCCTTGGGAATACCAACTATAGCTACCAATACACAAATGCTGATCATAATAGATTTGCAATTAGGCAGTCATAAAGAAAATTAAAGAAAGACAGGCATGGTGGCACATTCCTGTGATCCTGACACACTGGGAGGCTGAGACAGGAGGATCTCAAGTTTAAGCTTAGCCCAGGCAACTTAATGATTTAGCAAGATTGACTCAAAACTAAAAATAAAAAAGACCTGAGGCTATAGTTCAGTGCAAAGGGCCTGGGTTCAATCTCCAGAATGGAAAAAAGTTAAAAGACAGCATCAACAATATGAGTGGTTCATTTATTATCAATGTACACTATCTTTCTTCACTAGAAACTTAGAAAAATAAAGGGAGGTTGCATTTATGAGCATGGGCTTGACTGCACTCCAGCGCAACAAAAGCATCAGGGTAGGATGTAGTTGAGAAGAGCAAGTCATCAGAGGCCTGTGTAAGGATGCAAAAGGCCACCAGTATGGAGAGCTCCCTTGGCCAGAATCTGCTCCCCTGGGGGTATGCACCACTTGGCAGGGTTAGAGACCACTGAAAGCTTTTTTAACAAACTCTGTGAAGTCCTAGAGACCCAATCCAGTCACAAGAATTGGTTCGCTTGTGATCCACATGGTTTTGAGGAAAGGCAAAAATGGCAGAGGGAAAATCTTTCATTTTTTCCTTGTATTTCCGAAGAGCAGGTAGATGCCACACTTTTATACACTCAGACTTCACCTGTGTACACACTCCAAAAAGCTGACATTCTGAGCAAGTGGGCACTGAGCATGCATCAGAATCACCAGGAGGCCCGTGGCACTCAGGTAGTAGTGGTTCTGATTCTGTTGGCCCAAAGTGGAAAGAGAATATTTGCAATTCTAACAAGTTCCCAGTTGATCTAAGGACCACACTTTGAGAAACACTGCCCTGGCTTCATCCAAGGTTTTGGACTCTTGCCAGCTGGGACTAGGAAACTATATGAAATGTCACAGGACTAGCTTTGTATATTATCTATCATAAGATGTCTTAATTTGAAATTACATATTTTTATGATTTATGTACAGCTCATTTTAACCATTTTGGAATGTTTTTGGTTTGTGACTAATAATTTCTACTCACTGTTTTCTACTATTGCTAACATTTTAACACTGTCTTTATAGCTAACTTGGGAAAATTTGAGTAACTCAATGATAGCCCACTTCTTCCTGGCAGAAAGGATGGGACCTATTCACACATTTAAATATTTACTAAGTACCTACTATGTTCCAGACACTAGAAAAACAGTTTCAAAGAACCACGACTTCTGCACTTGGATTGAATGAGTTCGTGCATTTGTGACATAAAAACAAAGAAAGCACATAAATGTATAACCATCCACTGTAACAGGTGAACAAAACATATAGAGAAGGTCTCTTGTAGGTTAGATGATCAGAAGAGACCCCAGAAAGACAAGACATTTAAGTTGATTACCTTACAGAAGCTTCAAATCCACTCTTGTCTGTGTACCCTGAGCCAAACTCACTATTAAACTACCCTGGGTACTTATAAATATGTTTTTCATATATTTAGTATGTTAGTTTTAAAAAGATTGGAGCCTATTGAATAAGTACGGTTTGTTACGGTTTAGATCTAAAGAAAATTTCCAAACATCTCATGTGTTTGTAAGTTAACTGGATCATGCAAGTGCTGTTCTCATCAATGGATTCATCCAGTGATGAATTCAGTATCTCAATGTGGGGCCTGACTGGAGCTGGGTTACTGGGCGTCTGACCTGGAAGGGAGCATTCTTGTCCCCGGCTCCTCCATTCTATCTGCTTCCCAGATGCCAGGGGTGAGCAGCTGCTCCCCTGCCAGGCTCTTGCCCCTTACTATTTCTGCCCTGAAACCAGCCAGCTCTGGACTGGACCCATTGGAAACTGTATGCCAAACAAACCTCACCTTTAAGTTGAGCGTGTCAGGTATTTTGTTCCAGTAACAGAAAGGCCTAAATTTTAAAAACTAGAATAAACTATTGAGACTATCACTGTGCCTGACATTTCCAAAATGGTTCAGAAAATAGAATGATTACAATTAAGGACCATCTCAAGATTTTGAAGAGTAATATTAATCTGGATGAATTGCTCAGTGCACATTTATTAAATCCTCACCTCATGCCAGACATAGTGCTAAGTTCCAAGAATACAAATATTAAGAAAACATGAGGCATAACCCTTTCCCCTGAGAAATATTTGTTAACTATGATGCGCTTACTATTTCTTCAAGGAGGTAGTAGTATTCCTTTTCAGTTGTTATTGTTCTCTTTTCTTTTTTTTTTTTTTCTCTCTCTTTTGAGTTTATTGGTACATTTTAGGTATACAGTACAGTTACATTCATCCTTGGGATCTTGTACCTTTACATAACAAGTCTTGGTTCTCATTTTTTCCCCTTGTCCCTGCCCTCCCTTCACCCTCTCCTCCCTTCCCTATTTATAAATACTTTGTTTACATTTTTTCATTTTCTCGTATTTTTCCCTTATTCCCTTTCCCCTAACCTACCCACTTCCCCTATATCTTTAGCCCTTTTCTTCCTATTTCACATTGTCAATTATATCATTAGGATCTTATGTACCATTATAGCTTTTCACATCAGGGAAACTATTCAGTATTTATACATGTGTGACTTATGTATTTCACTTAGGAGTATATCCTCAATATGTATCCATTTTCCTATGAATGACTCTAATTTCTCATTCTTTATGGCTGAGTAGTATTCCATTTTATTACCCTTTATTACCAAATGTTATGACTAAGTGATCACGATGGTAGGTACAGTTTAAAAAACACTTTAAAATGTTAAAAACCCATTGTGCAACATGTTGGATCCATTTCATTTCTTGTGCCAATCTATGAAGCAAAAGAACATATTTATTTTTTTGCTAGCCATAACTTTAACCTCCTCCCTAAACTCCTTATTCTGCATTACTCAGTAGAGAAAGCTTAAATATTACTTTTTTCTAACAAAATACAACAACTTTGTGCAGTCCTACCTCTGAAATTTAGTTCCAATTAAGGTAAACTCCCTAGGCTCCCAGAACTCGCAGTTCCAATCCTTGCCTAAAACTCCAATTTAAGACATACACACCCATTTTTTAGAGTGGGAGCAATGTTTCATATTTCATTGCAATTTTACAACTGATTCTCTAAATATACTACAGAAATTGAGTCTGACGAACTTACTATTCACCCATTATGTAAACTCCCCCAAACACAGTGCATATCCATTGTTTATTGAGTTCCATAAACAATATAAAGGACTTGCTACAAGAAACACACACACTTCATGTGGTTTTTCATTCAAGTGCAGGTTTAACTTAAAAAGACAGTATGAAGAAACTCAGTTGATAGAACAAACAACCACGTCATTAACTATGTTTCCTATATTCCAAGAGTAACCTAATTTGAGTCACGTGTTTTCTTGTGTGGTCATCTCTTTGTACACTTCTGATAGAGCTACACAAGAGAAGACAGAAATGAAAATAAAATGTACAACATCAAGCCTGTCCTCCATCACTTAATCTTTCATGTTGAAAGGACCTGGCTGAATAAAACTCTTCATGAGTGACAGCCAATTGTTTATGACATAGCCACCCCCCAACTTCACCAATAAACTAAGCTTAAAGTTGATTTGCTAAGAAGAAAAAAGAAAACTAAATAAAATCAAACGCTAGGTTTCCTTCCTCCCAATTTCCCTGGCTTTTAGAAGAAACACATCCTGCTCCACAGATAAGACCACAAATGAACAGCTGAGCTACATAATGTACAGTTCTAACTGGGCAGCTTCTAAAAAAAATAAAAGGACCCCTTCCAACTCCAGTCAATGTACTTGATACAAAGAGAAAATGTTTTTGCAACAAATACATTTAGGACTTAAGTGTTTCACACACAGGGTAACTCTAATAAAGGCTATAGCCATAGAAAAAATATTTTTCTAGGATAGTAAATGTTCTGACTTGCCATTTAAAAGAAGTGCAAGCATAATGCAAATGCAAAGTAAATATATACATATTTATGACTTTACAGGGTAGAGGCAGGGCCACTTTTAGTTTCTGGCTTTATTTACCAGGAAGAGAAGCTTAGAAAACCAGCATACATTTGTGTTTCTATTCAAACAATTCCTTCTCTTCAATCTCTGGTTGGAACAAAGTATTACTTTTGAGTCTGGTGATGTATACAAGCCAAGAGAATCACAGTGAATACATGAAAACAGACAAACATTTTTCTCCTTAACAGTTATTTACTTGGATGAAAAAATTTAAAAAACAGAAATACTAAAATATTTTAAAACATACCTACTCTCTAATAATAGCAGTTTCTTCTTAAACTTTATATTCTTTAAAAGTAAAAACTATACCTTCACCATAGAGCTAACACAACCTTGAATATAAATCTCTGTCAGAATTTCACATTAACCCCAGTCCACCCACTACTACCCTGCATAACTATAAGCAAGTCAGTTTACTCCTTAAGTTTCAGTCTTCTATCCTATTGAAGGTGTGTCTAAACAAGTTAATATTTGCATTTTTATCAGAAGGAAACATATCCTGGTCTCCAATTTAAATGGCAGGATCTGTTAATGATATTTAAGATCTAATGTACTCTTTGTCAGCATTCTTTCATAGGTAAAAATCATGGCTTTTCTTCATATAGAGGAGTGGAAGAAGAAGAGGCTTTTTAAAGGGAACAGAAACTAGGTTGGTTTTGTAATTAATTTCCTGCTCTGAAACCACAGGTCAATATCAGGATCTGCTGAAATTTATTCAATGCTATATTTTAAAGAGTAGGTGGTTCCTTCATCCTGAGATATACTCTGGTAAAAATGGCACAAGACAATTTCTGTATACTACTAACAACTAAAAGGGCAGAGACAAACAAAAGAGCATGACACAGATGACATGAGTCTACTGTACATAAGGAGAGAGAAAAACCATTCTTTATATGATGTGCTCATGAAAAAGAGCCACACTTTCTGCGTGCTGGCACCACAAGCCACACTTCTTGTAGACAAATTATATGCAGGGAATTGACACCATTAAATGCTGTTTTCCAGCCTACATTTTCCTCATGAATGATTTCTTTCATCTCCTTCATTAATTCAGCAACTATTTGGGGGGATAGTATTTGCAAACTGCAAAGCTAAAAAAAAAAAAATAACAGTATGAGTTTACTGTCACAGTATTCAACCAACATTTACCTTACAGTACTTCAGCCTCTCAGTATTTTCAAGTAAAACAGAAACACTGAACAACATAGAAGCTAAGCTAAGCCCACTGTAATTTTCCTTGCCTTCATTAAGAGGTATGCGGTGAAAGTGAGGAGGAATAAATTGAAGGTAGAATAGGTAATCAGCCAAATCCCTTAGCTGAGAGAAAGTAAAGGGCTTGCTTTCACCTAAAGAAAGTGATACCACTAGGTTGTAAACACGTTGGCCAACATTATAGAATACTAATATGTGTGTGCGTGTGTGCGTGTGTGTGTGTGTGTGTTTAGACTTGGAGATGAGGTGATCTGGCCCAAATGCAGCACCAGAAC
>NW_022900943.1:17185159-17186485 GCF_012274545.1 Fukomys damarensis | reverse complement strand
GTGTGTGTGTGTGTGTGTTTAGACTTGGAGATGAGGTGATCTGGCCCAAATGCAGCACCAGAACTGGAACCCTGCTCACCAGCCAGCATGTTTAGCTGCCCCTGGTCTATTTGCTACATGCACTGTGTGTCCTCATTACCGCCAGAAGTTGGACAATGGTAGACTATAACACAGCAATGAACAAGACAACAAGAAATGAATTCTGGTCTTGTAAAACACCACTAAATTAGACGTCATACCACAGAAAACTCCCATCACCTGTCTAGACCTCAGTTTCCCCAATTGTAAAATGTGAACGGCAACTCACAGCGACACTATACAGATGACAAGTTTTTTTCCCAGGGGTTCCTTTCAGCTGGGCATACCATGACAAAAGCTTCCATGAACGCTATTTAATTCATCACATTAAGTTCTAATGAAACCAATTCTCTGACTTCTGACCACTCCAACAACTGCAAAACACTTCAGCCTCGCTTCTGAATCAGGGAAGTCTGCTAATGGATGCAATTCACAAGAGGGACAAAGGGGTTCCCCAAACCTGAATACTGAGTGGGGAGGACCACTCTTCCCGCGCTGGAGATTAACACATTCTGAGTTCGCCCCCCCACCCAGACCCTAGAGGGTCATTCACCTTAAAGTCGGAGCCTCTAGAAGGCACAGAATGTCTTCCAGAAGCAGTGGTAGGGGGTGTTATTTTTAGTCTGCCATACACTCCCTTCAAAAAACATCAATGTAACTACCTTCCCTCCTTTGGATCCCTGATTTCAGTAGATCAGATAAAAAAATTCACCAACCTATCCAAACAACTTCTCTGGAACAGCTTTCTACCCAATCTTGCTGGGCACCAGAGACAAAGAGCTGCGGGGGGGGGGACGCTGAAAACATTCATCTGCATAGATGAGAGATAAGCAGACATTTGTCGTCTTCAGTTCAAGCGACTCCTGGCACCAGCATGGCAAATCATACCCGGGCATTCTCCCTCCAGACCGTCCTACACTCCCACCCCCCGCCCAAATGTTGAAGCGTCACGTTGACTGGGCTGGGGGAGAGCGCGGGGAAACGCTGAAGTTGGCCGCTGCGTTTAGGCTGGAACCATACCGCACCTGTTCAATCCAGCTTCGGCACCAGAAATGACCAGAACACCGACCTGCAAAAACCCCTCTTGAGATCGCTGGGGCGCCTATCAAGTTCTTCGCTTTTAGTATCGGGGAGAGAGGCGAGACCGCTCCTTCTGCTGCCAAACTCTGCGTGGTCTCCCGAGGACCGGAGGGGGCTTGCGCGCAAGTGAGCCCGGAGTCGCTGCCAAGTGTCACCGCGGCCCGAGGG
>NW_022900943.1:17136152-17184383 GCF_012274545.1 Fukomys damarensis | reverse complement strand
GTCCGGCTGCCGCGTGTCCGGGACGGAGAGCAGGGCTGGGCCCGGCCCGGGAATTGGCCGGTTCCCTCAAAGCTCCAGGGCTAGCCGGGGGCTCTGGTTGTTCTAAAAAATCTCAGAGTCCAGCCGAACTGGGCTGTTTGGGACAGGGCGTCCCCCCTGACTCAGGCCACTGAAACTGGCCCCTCCTGATCGTCCGCCTGCTGGACTCTGCTGTTTGTGGCGAAGCCCGTACTTCAACACGGGTGGCCCCCCTACCAGAAAGGGACAGGCCAGTATTTCGAGGCGACGGCTGCTCCCCTTCTAAAGACAGCAGAGGTTCGCAGGAAGTAAGACCTGTCCAACAGGTAGGGGTAGGTTGGCGAGGGGGTCCTAGGAGAAGGCTGTGTAGGGCGTCCCTCAAGCGTGCTAAAATGGGAGGTGGGGGCCAACGCCTAGGACTGCGCCGATGGTCTGGGGGCACTTGTAATGTCACCTGACGTCGGGCCAGCTGCGGAAAGGGTAGGAAGGAGCCAGATCTACTGGACTAACTAGAAAAAATGCTGACGGGGACGCTAAAGCTAAATTCACTTAATTAGAAACTGAGCGGATCCCGCTTAGTTGAATTGAAGCAAGTGGTGTTTCTCAGCCTCATGACTTCCTTCGGCTTTTCCCCTTCTTTAGTAAAACAAAACACCAGCACTGGTGGAAAACGTGGGATACATTCTGCCCGGGGAAGACTAGCATTTCATGATCCTCATTGTCAAATATCCCATAGCGTGGTGAACCAAAAGATAGCCGCTTAGTTCTCTTCACAAAAGCGCCTCTTTTCGGTGTTGAAATCTTTTCTCATTTCCCAACATGGAATGGAGTGCAGTCATTCCTCGATAACAAAATACTATTGCTTTTTAAAGCTTTATTGAGACATAACTAAAAAAACAAATATCCAATATTGGTTGGCTGTTTTCCCAGCTTCTTCAAGTTTTGCCTGGTGGTTATTAATGAAGATTTACGTTTTATCATTTTTCTGATGACTCTGTGACTTGTGTCTACTTTTACCCAACTCTTTAAAGCTCTGAGCAGGGACATATATCTTTCTTGTCCAACCTTCATACTTTACAGGTTCGAAAACTAAAGTCCAAAGATGTTAAGGGACCAGTGGACCTGAACATGGTTTCGTTGACTCCCAGTTTCTGAACCAAAAATAACTGAAACATTGGACTAACAAGGTTCGACATAGGATCAGTAGAGGGGTCCACGAAAAACAAAAATGAAAGAACCACGCAACTGACTGTCCAGGACGCTGTGTAGGGGGCGGCACCCGCTACACTGCTGAAAGCAACAGATTAGCATGGGCTCTGGCCTGGGTAATCCATTCATTCCTCCCTTGCTCAGACTTCTCTGAAATTCAAGGAATGGAAGATGAATTCATTTGCCAGAGAAGTGGTGGTAAGTAAAAATACAAAGTCAGTTCCTGGTAACGAGGGGAGGTAGAAACTTCAGTGAAATCACAGAGGCTCCAGGATGGCCACACACATATAAGTACCCAACCATGATAAGTACCCATTCACACGCATCTGTACATAGTCCTCCTTTGCCATGAAAGCTTGATGTTAACACCACCTTAGGTTTCCAGAGAGAAATCACAAAGCACCCCACCCCACCCCCCACCCCGGAGCCATTCGCAGAGCTATAGGATTCCTGGAAACTCCCTTTATCTGGGGTCTTTACTGAGGATCTTCCCCTTTAACATTGTGGCTTCCTCCTACTCTGGGCTCAACTGTATGGTTTACTCTGACCAGTGGGAGAATAGCAGGCTTGATGTAACTGAAATCTTGAAAAATGTGCATTTCTGCATCTGCTCTTGGAATTCTGCCATCACCCAGAGAACAAGCCTGCTGGAGGAGGAAAGACCCTGTGCAGCAGAGCTAAGTCACCAGAGCTGAGGTCCTCCTTGACCAGTCATCCCCCAGCTGAGTTCAGAGGCACAAGTGAGTCCAAATGATACCAGCCAGGCTTGATCCAGATCAACACACCATGCACCCAGCTATAGAGACTCCTGACAAATAATAAATGGTGGATGGCTAAGGCACTGGGCCAGGCATCTATTGCTGTATAACAAATCACTCTAAAACTTAGTAGCCAAAGACACCAACCACTTACTTTTTTCTGGTTGACTCTGTGGGTCAGCTAAGCTCAGCCGAGCACTGGCTAAGGTCATGCTCTGGACTGTATGCAGCTGGAAGGTCCTGTGAGGCTTCACTTACACATCAAGCATCTCAGTGCTCCTCCTCCATGTGGGTGGCTTGGGCTTTCTTTTAGAAAGGTGGTCATATTTCTTCTATGTTATTTGGTTTCCAAGAGAAAAGAACTTAAACTGAGTCTTGAAGATACAGAAAGTCATTTCTACTTCATTCTACTGAGCAAAGTAAGTCGTGAGACCAACCAGATTAAAGAGGAGGGGAAATAGATTGTGCCTTTTGCTTTGAGGAAAACCAGGTACATTCCAGCTTAGATGAAGTCACTTTTACCCAGTATAGAAGTTCCCTTTGACCTAAATCACAAGATACACCTGTTTTGCCAAACACCCACAACACCCTTTTCCCTAAGTCCCCAGTAAATGGCACTCCACACTATCGTGAATCTGTCTGCCTCTTTCCTTAGTCTCACAGCATGTTGCAGCTGGTTCTCACAAACAGGGACTGAATTTCTCCAGAGTACACACATTCTTCTTAGGAAGGTACGTTGGGCTACAGAACGTCCCCAAAAGTTCCAGTTGTGAACTTTCACTGGTGCAAATTTGTAGATGTGAACAGTAGAAGTAGCTCGTGTGTCTAGGATTTTGTCACATTTGTGCTGCTGGATGCTGACTGTACAGTGTGATAGTGTACAGTAAGTACAGTGTTTAGTCAGGATGTCCAGGAAGTACAAAACAGCATACATTGTATATTTGTGTCAAAGGTGCATAAGACGCACTTTGCTAGACTTAGGAACAAATCCAATTTATGAACCTTTGCCTAGAAAGGAATTCGCTTATAAGTTGGGTGCTTACTGTAATTATAAATCCTTTCTGGGCTTTTCTATGAAATGAGGACTTTTGAGTTTCCCTAAAGTACTAATGCATATTTAACATTTTCTCTATGGCTATCTTAAGAGAAAAATAAGTCCAATACGTATTCAGAAAGGAACTGTTACAGGAATTTGAGGCATATTAATCAGCTGTGAGCATTTCCACCAGTTCATCTGTCATTTAATTTCCAGCCAAGGGAAAAAGTGCGAATCCAGATGAAAGGCTTGTGTATCCATTGACATCAAAATGAAAAAGGAAAGCCTCCATCCTTCACAACTCCTGGGGCATCATGCTTCTGCAATGGCGACTTCTCATCCTAGAAACTTCACTTCTAAGCAGACAAGATTATGCCCTTAAATATCTTGATTTTTCTAATTTCAGAGGTCTCCCTGGGGACTCTATGTTGTCTATTTTAAGGTGCACAAGGTCAGCAAAGGTGTAAAACCTATGACCACCTCCTTTCCTTCTCTTCTTTGTTCCTTGTACTATCTACTCTTTCTTTTTTCCTTCTTTCCTTCTTTCTCTTCCTTTCCTTCTTCATTCTTCATTCCTCCCCTCTCTCTTCTTTTTCTCCCTCTCTCCTTCTCTCCTTCCTTCCTCCCACTTTCTTTTCCTTTCTTAACCCTATCCATCCCCTTGATGCTCTTTCCTCTCCGGACGACCTGTTTTCACATCTCATCTCTGTCCCTGCAACCCTGACTCTTTCTTTTGGTTTTAGATTCCTGGCCTGCACCATGAGCGACCCAGACAACATGCTCTGGAATGTCCCTCGCATGCCTACCATTCTGTGATCCTTAAATACCTTCTGCAGTGCATCTGTATAGTAGCAAGTTGTACAGGAGTTTAACTATTAAGGGCTCAGACCCTCTAGAAGAGGTGTGCCTATATGCATCCCATGCTTGTCCTATTTTTTTCTTCTGATTAGAAAACTTGCCACAAACCCTGTTTAACTCATTGCTCTTTGTCCAGAGGTTGATGTTAGCCTAGCTCTCTTCAAAACATGCCGATGTCCACATTTTTCAGCCAGAAACAGTACAAAAACTAGAGGCCCAGTGTTAGGAGGCATTCAGGTCTTACCCTAAAAAAATTCTCCTTAAAAAAGATACTTAGGAATTCATTTAAGAAATATAAAAACAAGCTAAGAAAGTTTTTCCTAACAAATTTATACAAAATACGATTACATATACTAAGATCATAATTTTATTTTTTTAAATGCTCATGAACAATTTCTGAAAGAGAAGAATTAAAAATTGAAGTACTTATAGTAAGTTGGGGGAATCCTAAGATTTTAAAAATTGATGTTATATTGCTTTTACTTCTTAAAAAGGTATATGCCATGAAACCTACTAATTTCCACATATCTAAACTATCTATTGTGTACAGAGTTCAGTTACTCTTTTTCTTTTCAGTATCTTTTTCTTATTACAAATAGATTCTCACATACTTTTGCTAGGTGAATTTTCATTTTTCGTTTAAATTACAAAACAAGCTGTCTGATGGCGGTTGATAAGTGACAAAAATCAGCAGTGAAACTAAGACTCAAATCCAGAGCTACTATTTTAGCCCTCAAGTGGAGGTAGGAGTAGGGGGTGTGAGGGATCCACAGAATGTGCCTGGGGTTGTCATGATTACATTTATGTTTTTCATGCCAAAACTCTCTTTGTTCTGAAATGTGAAATTGTTTCCTACTTCCTTGAGTTTTTAAGACATTGTTTGGTATTAAATGTGTTTTAAAAAGTGTGACAGGTCTAGAAAGAACACCAGGAAAAATAGTCATCCCTCTGTATCTGTGGGATTGTTCCAGGACCTCTCTCATATACCAAAGTCTGCAGATGCTCAAGTCCTTTGTATAAAATGGCAGAGTATTTGCATATAACCTACACATATTCTCCCATATAATCTCTGGATTACTTACAATAACTAATTGAATGTAAACACCAGGTAAACAGTTGTTACATCCTATTTTTAAGGAAATAATGACAAGAAAAAGTGTCCATTCATGTTCAGTAAAGATAAGCAGCTATTTTTCCCTAAAATATCTTTGATGCACTGTTGTTTGAATCCACATGTACAAAGCTCAGAATTTGTGGAATTGGCTTGGGTTGCATACAAAATACATAATATAGTTCATGTGTATAAGTAACAAAATTTCATTTATTTTTGATATTTTTATTATAACATTAAAATGAATTAACAAGCTGTGAGCTAAAGTTTGGACATGCCTGAACATGTACAGGTTGGACACACCTGGCTTCCCTGGGCTATATTAAATGCATTCAGTAAAGAAATGTCTTGGGCCATATGTGAAATATATACCACAGTTAATGTATATATGCATCAAAGCTTCCTTTATTTTCTAATATTTTATTGTAACAGGTGTGTGCAACCCATGACCCCGAGACAAAATCTTTCATCCAAGCCTGTCCTCTTGGCAATATTTGAATGTGAATAGCTTGCAAACCAAATGGAGTTTCTTGTTCTGAAACTCCTTGAAAGACATGGTCAGCAAATTGTCACAACCTAAAATATTTTGATAAGGCGGAGGGTAGAAAAAAGAATTATATTAATCAGGGTGTGCAAACTGATATAACATAACACCCTTTAAACCATGTATTGTTCATGTCAATACAGTGTGATGTGGTGAGAGGTTAGTTTCATGAAATCATTCAGGAACCCAGCAATCATTATCTCCAATAAAGTGGCTTCAAAAGTCTCTGCAAGCTGGGCGTGGTGGCACACACCTGTAATCCCAGCA
Organism: Fukomys damarensis; assembly: GCF_012274545.1. Classification (NCBI taxonomy): domain Eukaryota; kingdom Metazoa; phylum Chordata; class Mammalia; order Rodentia; family Bathyergidae; genus Fukomys; species Fukomys damarensis. The sequence goes on along the minus strand of NW_022900943.1, from coordinate 17,178,582 downwards.
CTCGGGAGGCTGAGGTAGGAGGATCGCTCTGAGTTCAAGACAAGCCAGGGCTACATAGTGAGTTCCAGGTCAGTCTCAACTACATAGTGAGACCCTGTCTCAAAAAACAAAAACAAAAAATAAATTAATTAATCAATTAATTTTAAAAAAATAAAGTCTCTGCTGACCTGAAGAAAAATTGAAGGATGTCAGGTGTGAAGGTGGCCAATATCTCTACTCACATTCCACTGGCTCAAACTTCGTCCTACTATTGCAGATAGATAAGTTAATTAGATATTTTGTAGGCAGTTAGACAAGGCCAGCCCATGAGGAGCCAATACGGAGGGCAATCAAGACACTTTCACTGGAGGCCAACATTGTAAAAGGAGAGAAACTACCACACCCATGTAGGATGAATAATAGTGATTGATATTCTAAATAGGTATCAGTCATCTGGGTGGGAGACAAAGATTTTCCAAGAAAGATTCCTAACCCAACTGTTTCCACCAAAAATCCTTGTGCATTCCTCCTATGCTTGCTATGTGACTTGTTTCCCCATTGGACCCCCATTTAATCAACATTACCTAAGCAACTATATTTGTCATAATCTATTGGTTGTTCATAGTTTTGTCCACCTTGTGATTTTTCATTGGATTGATATTATCTAAGCAACTGTACATGTCATCTAACTAGTTGAGAACAGTTTTGTCCCACCTTGAACCCGCCTCACCTCATGGCTTTGTCCCATGAAACACCTTTGAGAAGGTGGGTGAGAGGGCAACCCACTTTCCGGTCTCAGACAGAAGCTTTCTTTCTTTCTTTCAGTAAATTTTTCCTACTCTTAACCTCCGTTGTTCCTAGAATTCATTCTCCGAATTTAGAGAACACCAACTCACGTTTCTGCTACCTAGCAGGTTTGGGAGTTACATCTCTTCCCTTATATCACCACGACCCACTTACCTTCAGGAAGTCTGGAAAGCCACAGGTAACTAAGCACTGTGTCTGGAGAGAAGAGAGAAACCCAGGCATAGAGCACAGAAGATGAAACCTCATTCATCTTATGTTTATCCTCACCCACTATGGTTGAAGGGTTATGAAGAAAAACCTTCCATGGTCAGGGCTGTTTTGTCCTTGTATCCTCATATTTCCCCCTGGAGTTTTAGGTTTGAATCAGTACAATGTAGGTGTGGTTTGGGATGACACTGCTGTCTTGAAGTCTTTGTGGACCTACATGGGATCATAAAGAGGCTTCAGCCTACATGGTTACAGAAAACTGAACATTTGAAGCAAGAGTGAAAAGAAGTATTTTAAAACATATTTAAAAGGTATCTTCTGGGCACTGGGGATGTAGCTCAGAGGCCAAGTGCTTGCCTGGCCTGTGCAAGGTCCTGGCTTCTATCCCCAACACAGAAAAACAAGTGTCTTCTGGAGCTCTTGCCACAAGGAATCTGTTGATTCCATTATCATGGAAGAATATGGAATCTGTTCAGTCAGCTTTTGAAGTTGCTGAAATCAGGAACTCTGCAACTTCTGGAAGGGGACAAAGTGAAGCATAAGACATAGCTCTATAGAGAACAGCAGATTTAAGTAAAGGACCCGGCTGTGCACTCTCAAATTTCTGCTGTCTCCTTTGTTTGTGTTTTCAGTGGACTGGGAAAAGTGCATATGTATCTTCTCCCCCTTAGTTTTAGAGTAATTAATATAAGAAAGAAGCCCTTTCTTGTGACTACTCTTTGTAAGATATATAGTGGTATTTTCTCTAGAAACTTTTGCAAGAGTTTTTTTCAATGATATTATAAGAATAAAAAGCATCTTTTGAACTTGTACATATATTAATCTCAAAAGAAATACAGAAAGTCCAGAAAAGTGCTGAAGGGAAATCTGCCAAAATGTCAGCTATTTATTGCTTTTGGCTTAATCTTTTATTTGCTTTAATATTTTTTCTTGTGTTAATTTTTCAAATCAGTTAAAAATAAAGAAATGGAAGAAAAAATTAATATCAGAAGATGACAAAAGATATATATGTTTTTAAAATTTAGAAAATCAGAAAAGAAATCGATTTTAAATTGTTTTGTTTTTTGTGCTTTTTTTGGTACCAGGGATTGAACTAACGTCCTTGTGCTTGTGAGGCAGGTGGCAGAACCACTGAGCTAAATCCCTGGCCCTTAAGTTGTTTTTTTTTTTTTAACCTGGAGGTGATCATATCTAACCTCTGCCATTTGCTTTCTATGATTTAAAACATTTTAAGGTATTTTAGGCTAAAACAATAGGCAAAGGATCTAAATAGATATTTCTCTAATGAAGAAACACAAATTGTCAATAAGCACATGAAAATTATTAGTCTTTCAGGAAACGCAAGCCAGAACCACATTTACCACTTTCCACCTACTAGAATGGCTAGAACCAGAGAGGTGGACAATAACAACTTACTGTGAGGAGGTAACTTCATCTGTTGCTGGTGGGACTATAAAAGGAGCAGCCATTTTGGAAAATAGTTCCTCAAAAAGTTAAACGTACCTAAAGTTGAGTTGGATCTAACCAAACAATTCCATCCTTAGGCATTTACTCAAGAGATATAACAATCGTCCATGAGAAAACTTTTACCCAAATATTCAAAGCGGCATTGTTCATAATAGCAAAGAGGAAAAACCAACCTCATGTCCACCAACTGGTGAATGATTAAATAAAATATGGTTTATGCAAACAATGGGATTTTTATTTGGCAATAAAAACAAAGGAATGTTGATACATTTTATAACATGAAAAAATATTGTAAATATTATGCTGATTTGAACCAGACATAAAAATCCACATACTGTTTGATTCCATTTTTTAAATGAAATTTCCAGAATAGGCAAATCTAGAGACAGAAAGTAGTTCCCTAGGGCTGGGGAGAGGAGGCTTGATGGGGAAATTATGAGTAACTGCTAATGAGTATGGGATTTGGAGGGGGATTATGAAAATGTGCTAAGTTTGACAGCAATGACGGACACACAAGCTTGTGATTGTTCTGCAAACCATTTAACTGTTTACTACATGTGATAAAAAAAATACAGTGAATGTTAAAATGTTAAAATCTTTTATTACAGTAAAAGACATACTGCCATTAATCTCCCTGAAAATAGTCCCCCTGCTTCAAATACACGTATCCTGTCATTGTTGGCACTTTATCACGCAATCCTGCAAGTCTTCCTTCATGAGTGTCTTTGGTTGTGCTGTCCTGGCTGCCTCAATGTTCCTTACCAATTCCAATGGTCACCTTTAGTGGCCATTTTGACTTTGGGGAAGAACCAGAAATTGCAGGGTGCCAGAATCAGTGAGCAAGGTGAGTGAGGAGAGACCATAATGTTTTTGTTTGACAGAAATTGTGGCAAACATTTTGAATTGATTAAGGACAGTAAAGCAGCTATGACCAGAGCAATAAAGGCACTCAGCAAAGAGGCCTTCTGGACCTGCCTTAAAAAGTGGCAAGAATGTTGAGATAAATGTGTTCAAAACAAGGTAAACTATTTCGATGGAGGTTGATGGCAATGTGTCTTTAACTGTAATACATTTTTGAAAAATTTAAATATTCACTGTATTCTTATCATACCTTGTACCTGAAATTGATTAACTGAATGGCATGTAAATTTTATCCTCATAAAATAGTTTTTAATGAAAATATACATTCATTCTGTCAAATAGAAACATTACCATCTGAAAAAATATTACAGTCTGATAATATACGTACATCAAAAATTTCAAACTACATGAAAGTCTAAAATTAAAAGTAAAAATTTCCTTTCCAACTACCTTCCTACCTCTACCTACTACCATCCTCTCATTTTAGTTTCTAGAGAGGACAATTTAAAAAACCTTGTCGGGATCATAGTTCCTGTATTTTGTTGTACCTGTATTTTAACATTAAGCAATATAGTTATATATATATTTTTTTCTGGTACCGGGGATCGAACTTGGGACCTTGTGATTGCAAGGCAGGTGGCAGAACCACTGAGATAAATCCCTGGGCCCTGAGTGATCATTTCTAAAAGTGTCTTTGACATTCTGCTCCAAAGGAGAAAGAAATTAACAGTTTTATTATTGCCTACCTGCTCTCCTCTTGTTTCTCCCCAATTTTTCTTATTTTTCTAAAAGTTTTTACTTTTATAACTTTAAATAATATACTCAAGTTCTGTTATTAGTTTTAGATACTCTCAATTGTCTAGAAGGTAGAGTAGATGTTTCATGGGTATAAACTACATGGGAAAAGTCCAACTAAATAAAATCCTGAGTCCTGTCTACAGAAAACTACTGCCTGCTCTGTTTAATTATGATGTTAAGAACATAATTAAATGTTTCTCAAAGATGTTTCAAAATTTGGCTATGGGATATTATAGTTATCTGAGGATTGATTGTAGTGGATAAAAGTGCTGACTATATTGCCTGGATGCCAACAAGAAAGAGGTCAAATTCTCACCTCACCCTAAACTCTTCATAACATTTACTCTGTAGGAGTTATTAAATACCTTTTATGAAGATACCATTTCTCTTGATGGAAAACTGTCAAGCACCTACTGGGAAATGTGAAAGACAACAACTGGAGCTATCTACCTGCTGAAGAACGTTGGCAATTCTGGAGTTCTAAATCCTTAGAATGGTTTGCAGTATCCTGTTTACACAGAACCTTAAGTGTGGTTGCCATGGTGATGACTTGGATTAGGTGGTGAATAAAGAATGATAGAGTCTAATTTATGACCAGGGCATCTTGTGGACAGAAGATATGGAAGAGTAGGAAAGGACAGGGGTATTCTAATGGTAGATAATCACCTGAAACAAATGGTTAGGCACAGCAGCAATAAGGTAAAAAGGCAAAAGGAAAGAATTCTAAGTACTTCTGCATACTTCTAGGGAGCACAGGAGCAGACATTTGATGCCTGTGTACTATGTAACATGCCCTGTGCCAGGTAGTTTGCCTATATGGTCTCACTCAATACTCAATCTTGAAAATTAATAGTATCGTCAGTTTCCCATTGCTGGATACTATACCCAATACCTACAACTTAAAGGAGAAGAAGTTTAATTTGACTCATGTTTTAAGGGGATTTAGTTCACAGTAACCTGGCTCCAAGGAAGAAACAGGATGATACAGCAGAGTTGCTTAGTTTGTGGCAATGGGGAAGCAGAGAAGGGGGACAGTGACAGGGAGGAAGGGCAGGATGCCAGACATAGATCCCAAGGCCACACCTCCATGGCTTACCCAGACACACCAAGATTTACGCTTCATCGGTACTCTTGGTGGATATCTAAACCGATCAAGTTGACACTCTACCCTAACTGCCAAATTCCACCCCTTGTCTACTTTGAACCCAAACACATCTCCTTAAACTATAGTTTATCTCCAAATAAAGACAAGAGCAAGTTCAGAATTCTACTTAACACGATTCAATTATCTTGAGTAAAATGAAAACTCAACAATCCCTTTCTCAAAGTCTCAACAGTTCCAGTATTTTTAAAAAGTCCAAGTCAAGATCTCTTCTCAGATTCAAGGTAAACTCTCAGATGTGAATTTCTGTTTTAAAAAGTGACATAACACCAAAGTACAATGGCAAAAGGAAAACATTTCCATTCCAAAAGGGATGGATAGGTGGATATAAAAAAGTCAGATCAAAACAACACCAAAAACCAGCAGGTGAAGTCTTGTAGTTCTATATCTGGCATGCAGGACATATAATTGTAAAATGTGAGTTCCACAGGATTTCTACAAGCTCACCCCATTGGCCTTGCTGGTCATAGCCCATAAGGCCTTTCTTGTGTCACCTTCACTTTTTGGCTGCACCTCTCCTGGGCAGACATTCCATATTCCTTGTATCTCTGACTTTCTGGGGTCACTGTAGGGGACTGCAATACTGATATGTCCAAAGCAGGTTGTAAGAAGTGCAGGCTGTAAAGAGCTAACCCCTCAAATGGCTTGTTTTGAGAAGCAAGCCTGACTGAAGGCTATGTGCTGAGGGCACCCAAATTCTGTTCTCACAATTAAAACTTTAACTGGAAGGACAAGGTTCTAATTACAACCCTATATTTTGACTATTCTGTTCCTAATTCAAGAATGCTCTGTCTTGTTCCTTACATGCCTTGCTTGCATTAGTATCCATAGTAGTGGTACAACTGCATGTCCTTGCATGTAGTTTTCCTTTAGTACATAGTGCACCTTTAAAAACCAGTGGCTTAGACTGACCAGTGCCTTTGCTGGATAAGCAGCATTGGTTATCTTGATTCACCCAGTCTTTCTCTTTGTCTCTTTAGTTCAGTCCTTTACCTTTTTTTTTTTTTCCTCAGCCTTACACCATAGCACCAAGCAGGAGATCAGAAGCTACTACAGAGGTCTCTGATAGGTCACCATGCACCTTTGGCTTCATTACCTCTGCCCTCTGAGGGGCTCCTTGCCTGCTCTCCCAGGCCTTCCTTTGAAATCTGGGTAGAAGACTTTCTGAATCCACACATCTTGCATTCTGCATGCCAGTAAAAGCAGTAGTATATGGGTCAGCTCAGATGCCAGCTCAAACTGTAGCCAGGTTCCCTTAGAATATGTGTGTGGTGGCCTCCAAATGCCTGACTGATGAGCTCAGTGAAATAAATACTAGGGAAACAATTCACTAGAAGATCCTTCCTGAGAAGGAAGCCTAAGGGGCTTTCTTTTCAAATGAGAGGCTCATACTTTGCACCCGTGATGGGGGGCGGTCTTGTCTATTCCTGAGATCCTCAAGGCGTCTTTCTTCTTGTGCCTATACGAAGTATTTGGCTTCTTTACATACTGGCACTAATTTATTTAGCAAGCACATCTCTTACATGTCGCTCCTTCTGGACCAAAATTTAAGTTTTTCAATTTTTTATGTTCTTCTGTTTGCCCCGAATAAATCTGGCTAAAAGAAGCCAGCAGTACCTGTGCCATAGCTTAAATGTTGAGCTGCCTTGAAATTTCCTCCAGCAGATTAATTACTCCACACTCCTAAATCTCAGTCTCCTGAAAAATCTAAGGACATGGGAAATATGTAGGCAAATTTTCTACCAAAGTATAACACACGCGGCCCCCAGTCCAACTACCTTTGGAGTCTTTGTTCCCAAATGAAACCTCCTAATCCTTCACTATACGCATTCTTGTCAGCATTCTGGTCTGCTGAGCTCCCACCAGAATCATCCAGCAAGCTCTGTTTATACCATTCTATGTCGTCTGTAGCTGGCATCTTCAACACTTTCCAATCTCTTCCCACAAACCAGTTTCAGAAGCTTCTAAACCACATGGTCAAGTGAAGTCACAGCAGTGACATCACTCTTACTACCAATTTTCTGTATTAGTCAACTTTCCTGTTGCTGGACACAATACCCAACACCCACAACTGAAAGGAGGAGAGGTTTAATTGGGTTCATACTTAAAAGGGATTTGGCTGGCTCTAAGAGAAACTTCATGGAGAAAAGTGGTGATGAAGTAAAGCTGCTTAGTTTATGGTTGGCAGGGAAGAAGAACAGGAGAATAATGCCGGAAACAAGGGATCAAAGAGTCAGACATAGACCCCAAGCCATGACCCCCATGACCAAGCCAGACACACCTGAAAGTGCACTCTGCCAATCCCCTGTGTGGATCCCAAAATCAATCACATTAACACTCCACCCCATTCAAGGATAAAGTAACTGAGGCAGACAGACTAAGATCCCAAATTTAAAAAGAGCTGAGATTCTTCTTGGCACCAAATGTCTCAAATTACCAAAAGCAAAACAATAGTTTGAAGGTCTTTGGGGTATCAGATACACTAGATAAATATTGGAACATTTTTTTCTAGAGAACAACTCACAAGAAATATTCACTTATCTAAACTCATGTTATAGCCATCATCTTCGGGAAAATATGCTCTAAAAATAAGAATGTAGAACAAAATGATTGTATAAAACTTTATTTCATTGCATGTTTTGTTTTGTTTTATTTGAAGTAGGCTGTAACTATATAGTCTAGACATCTTTGAACCCATTCTGGAGTCCATAGTCCTGAAACATGTGATCCTTCTGCCCCATCTTCCTAGGATTACAGGTGTGTGCCACCATGACTGGTGTGCACAGTATATTTAATACTAACAGAAAGTCAACCTACCAACCACCAACTGAAGATAGATTATGTTACAAACAGTCACTAAAAGGGAGTCTTATTTGGGCTATATTCATGTGTAAAAAATATACACAAGGTAATACCAAGATAAAAAAGTGGAACATAGCATATTATACAAACAGTGAACCAAACCATATACAGGGCATAATAGAAAAATGTAGTGAATGTTTAAATTTAAAAATTTACTACAATAAAAGACATACTGCGACTAATCCCCTTCACTTAAGAATATATTTATCCCATGATTCTTGCCACTGTTTGAGGCAGTTCTGGAAGTCCTCTTTCATGAGTATTGCCAGTTGTATTCTCATGCCAGCCTCCACGTCCTGAATCAATTCAAAATGTTTATCTTTCATAATCCACTTTGACTTTGGGGAAGATCCAGAAGCCATAAGGTACCAGATCCTGTGGATAAGGTGGATGAGGACACAACAGAATGTTTTTTACAAGCCTGTCTTTCTGTTAAACGGCACTCTGCAGCAATGTTAACTATAATGTTTCTATCACAATTCAGAAAGACATTCACAAGAGAGAATTTCCAGTACTGCTTCAGAAAAAGGCAACAATGGTGGGATAAATGGGCTTGAAATGAGGGAGGATTAATGGTGAGGGACCCTGTGTTTTTGTAAACTGCCTAGATTACATCCATGCTTAATGGAGAGCTTTGAAAACAACACAGAATATTCAATCAGTATTTGTGAAGTTGACATATATTCCTTCCAAAGATGCCTTTTATACCCACAGTTCTCTGTTTATTAGTATGAGCATGAGTGTTTCAGGTATGGTCCTGCAGACAGGTGAATTTGGAATCAAATGATCCCTCTCCCATCTTCTGTGTGACTTTGTGCAAGTTAATTTCTCAACTTGTCTGAGTCCATTTCATTGTTCACTATATACAGATATAAAACACCTCACAGGAGTATAGTGAGGATTAAATTTGCTCTTTCCTCACTGCCAAGCTTAAATATTACTTTGTCCAGGATCCCTTTCCCGATGCCACTCTTTACCTTCATGTAGCGATGAGGGATCCATGCTTCCCAACACAGGTTGTTGTCCAACGGTGCTTGTGTGAAGACATTGTTCTGCAATGTGTCCTATCTGATAGTTATCTATGAGCCACATGTGGCTGAGGGAGTAGATTTTTAATTTTATTTAATATTAGTGAATTTCAATGGCCATTTGTGGCTAGTGACTACCTGACTGAACCACCAGCTCTGGGGCATTCCTGCTACAGTAGCTCACACACTTGTGAGTCATTGGCCTGAGTTCCATGATGAAATGTACCTGGACTGTGATGAACGCTATTGTTTCCACAGCACCTGGTACAGAGACAGTGCACGGTCAGCTGGCAGCATGGCAGCTCTCCTCATCTTCAGCAACATCTCGTTCATCTCTGTATCCCACAGCTTAGCTCAGCATACACTGTAGGTGCTCAATACGTAATTATTTGCTAATTGAGTTAATTGATTCTCAGTCTCACAAACCAACCAATTATCTGCTCCTGGAGAAGGTTCCACCACAGAGCTGCACAGTTGTCTCTCTATGTGTGTAAGCACAGTGGTTGGAAGCATCTGCTTGGATTCAGACTCTGGTCGTTCTACTTTCTATCTACATGACCTCTAGTAGGCAACCTTTGTGCACCTCAGTTATTACTTTGTAAAGTGGCAACATTAATGGCCCTGCCTTACGCAGTTTCTGAAAGTCTGTAAGTGTGGAGGCTTACAAGTATCATTTTATGGGACATACTGTATGTTACGTTACTCTGCAAGGTGTAACGTTTACATTTCAATGCATTAAATTACACCACAAGGCTTTAATCAGCAAAATTCAGAGTGTGACAAACTCCAGGTAGAAAACTGAGGAAGCAATCCGGCAGTCATTAGGGAGCAAATCTAAGGATCAAGATGCAATTCTGAGACTGGTGATTCTGTCTGCAAGGGAGGAGAAATACCTGGCACGGTCACTCATTCGAGTAGGGCAGGCTCTTGGGTAAGGCAGATGGGCTGGCCAGTGGCTGCTAGGTAGCAGTGAATAACGTGGTCCCTAAAGCCGTTGGTCAAAGGTCCACTGTAGCTGTTTTCAACATTGCACGGACTTTGGGATGGGCAGAGTTTTAGCAAAGACAGCATCAAAGCTTCAGCTTGCATCTGTCAGATGTTGGCACGCCGGATACACAGTGACACAGCGGTGTCAATTTTTCACAGGTAGCAACTGCACCAAAAGCTTAGTCACTGATTCATACACATGAGAGTTTACATACAGTGGATGGGACAGGGAGAAAAATGAAACAGCCAGAAAAACTGCCTGGTTTCGCTGCTCCCAAGAGTCCTCTGGAAAGCCCAAGGATGGCAGTCCTGGAGTCAGCACTTGTCTTCGGATGCGTCATTCACAGGCTTCCCCACCTGTTCTCTACCCTAACCCCAGCATGGTATCCTGAATTGCAGGGGGATGAATTGTAACATTCTGTCTCAGAGGAAATTTTGAACTTTTCATCTTATAAAATTAAGCAAAATAAACTGTATAATACTACCACAAAACAGTTCCATTTCTATAAAATCACCACTTCCATGCTTTTATTCATCTCCTCTGCTAACGCCATGGTCCACAGGGCCACAGAAACCTTTCCAACTAGCCTCCTTGGTCTGTTCTTGCCTGCTTAACATCTGCTTGCTGTACACTATCCAATGCAATCTTTAAAGCAACAGCTATCAGATCTTATCACTCTGCTGCTTAAAATCTTCCAAAGGCTTTCTGCTGTCTGAGAATAAAAGTTAAATTTTTTACTGTGCCCTTCAAGATCCTGCATGATCTGACCATAAAATGTACATCTTTAGTCTCACTGCAGACCACTCACTCCCTTGTTTCCTAAAGTTTCCCCCATAGTTGCATTTTTTTCTGTTTCATAAATATGCTGAACTATTTTATGCTCAAGTTAAACATGTTGCCTCTGCTGGGAAGGCTCTTAGCTTGGATTTTCCAAGGTGTTCTTCTTTCCTGCATGGAAACCTCAACTCCTTGGAGAAAAAGCTGTCTCCTCCAAGGGCCCTGTCCTGACCGTTGTACTGAGTAAGTTACAGTAATAACTTTCCCCCAACACACACACACACACGCGCACACACACACACACATACACACGCACACAACCAGTTCTACTCAATGTAAAAAGTGTGATAGAAATATATGGTGAATATTTAAATTAAAAATGTATTATAGGGCCAGGGATTTAACTCAGCGGTTCGGTGGCCTGCCTTGCAAACACAAGGACCCGAGTTCAATTCCCGGTACTCCCCCCAAAAAATGTATTATAGTAAAAGACACATTGCCATTAATCTTCCTCAAAATGTTCCTCCTTATATACATTTGTTCCATCATTCTTCATACTTTCTTTTTTCTTTTTTTGGTTTTTTGAGACAGGGTCTCACTACATAGTTGAGACTGACTTGGAACTCACTATGTAGCCCAGGCTGGTTTCGATCTTGCAGCGATCCTCCTGCCTCACTCACCCTCCCGAGTGCTGGGATTACAGGCGTGTGCCACCACGCCCGGCTGGTCAGTAGTCAGTGTTGAAAGGATAAACTAACTAGAGGGGGAAAAAAGGACAAGGTAAAAAGGGTGAAATATAACCCCAGTAACTTAGCAGCAAGCTGCTAGGGAGATTTTTGTTTTCTTCTCTAGCTTTTCACATATTTTGATAAAATACAGAGATGGTGCGGTTTTCATTTTGGCAGAAAACTTGTGTAGACATGCTGTATGAAATGTCTGTGGATCAATTTCTGCAAGCAGGCTGCAGCCTGCAATCTGTGGGTCTATATATACCTACTTTTGGGACCAGAAGTCCTGCAACATTCTTCAGGGAGAGATGTCCATATCGGTACAGCAAACACTAACGCAGGCCCTGTCTAGTAAAAGCCCCTGAAGAAGTCTGACAAGTCTCATTCCATCAGTGGTCAAGTACCTTGTGACCAGCCACCTGCCTCTTTATCTCTGGATTCTTAAATCAGGAGTTCTGCTCAGCTCCAGACCTTGATACTGTGGAGGTCAGCCAAGGTCAGGGCTGGAGTAAGAATGACTCACACCTGCTCCGCGCTCTCCACTGGGCACAGACTGGAGCCTGATGAACGCTGTGATTTTCCAGGCTCAGCTCACAGATCTGTGCTTCCATCCCTGAAACACTGGTCCATGAAAGAAAACCCAAACTGACACGGACAGGGTATTTAGCATTTAGGAAAAAAAGAAGTTTCTACTGTCTGCTCCTGTCCAGTGTGGCTCTGATTCAAAGCTGACTGTCCATTTTAAGCATCCTGTACAGGCTTGTGCAAAGAAAGGCAATTATTATGATTAAAAACCATTATTATGAAAAATTACAACCACAAATACAGGCAATAACAATAATATAGTAAATAACTATAATACCAGGCCAGGTTTGATAAGATTTTTAAATGCTTCACTTGCTTTGGAGCCTCTTGCCATTAAAGAATAATAAAAGATTATAGACAAAGTATACCCCCTCCCAGTCCTGTTCTCTCCCTTTCTCCCCAGTGATAATCAACAACAAAGTAACATTATCATTCTCCAAATAGTTGTATATATCCCTGTATCCATAAACTTGAAGTTAAATGGTTTTAAACCTTTATGTAGAAATCACCATTTCTCCTATCATTTTGTTTGTAACCCATGGTTGTCCTTTAGCATTCTATCTATGTGATTTGTCTTTATGGATACTGTATGATGGCCAGGTGTCTGTGTCAATTACACAGGCTAGGCTATGGCCTCTAATTATTCAATTAAACACTAATATAGGAGTTGTTGCAGAGGTCTTTTGTACATAGGATTAAAGTCTATAATCCGTTAATTTTAAGTAAAGGAGATGATCCTACATAATCTACGTGAACTAATCCAATCAGGGGAAAGGCACTTGAAGGCCAGAGTTGAGGATTCCCTGGAGAAGAAATTCCCCTGTGAACAGTCAGCCTGCCCTTCCTGACTATCTGCCCTATGGACTTCAGACATGCCTAACCAGCCGCCCCTCCCGATCACAGAAGCCAGTTCTTTGCCTGTAAGCACTTAATACTAAATCCTACTGGCTCTGTTTCTCTGGTTGAAAACAAAGTTATACAATCCATGTCATCCCCAACCCTCACCTCTGAATTGATTCCACTCATTCCCTCCCTCCTTTCCTCTCTCCCTTCCTTTCTTCATGGTTATGTAGCAAGAGTCAGCAAACTTTTCTCATTAAGCACCAGCAGGAAATATTTTAGGCTTTCTGAGCTGTGTGATCTCTGCTGCATCTATTCCACAATGTCAATGTAGCATGAAAATAGAGACAATACGTCATTGAATAAGTGTTGCTAGTTTTCAATAATGTTTTGTTTCTACAAATAGACATTGGGGTGGATTTGACCCGAAGACTGTAGTTTGCGATATAGGATGCCGTATTATAAATTGGTTTGTTGGTGGACCCCTCCCCCAAACACAATACTATCCACAGTTGTTAGTGCTGTACCTACCTAGCACTCCTGTGTTCCTTTTTTGTGCATATGTTCACAAGTTTTCCTCATTCTAGATAGTAGTGGAATCACTGGTCATAGGAAACTTGAACTCTCAGGATAGCAGATCATAGAGTGTCAAGTTACATCCTAAAGAAATTGTTCCAAGTTACCCTCGTGCTAATATTGTACAAGAATTCCAGTTTCTCCACATTTTACTTACCACTTGGAGTTGTCAGACTTATATTCACAATCTGATGAATGCAAAGTTGCATCTCATTAAAGTTTTAATTTAGATTTACCTAATGAGTAAGGATGAGAAGTATCTTTTGATGTGTGTACTTTCTATTCATACATCTTCTTTAATAGAGTCTATTCAAAATTTTTTTACCCTTTCAAAATTGGGTTCTGTTATTAGGAAGTTTTATGAGCTCTTTTTACACAGTGGATACAAGTCCTTTATTGAATATGTGATTTGCAAACATTTCCTACATCTCTGTAGCTTGTCTTTGATTTCTAAAATGTCTTTGCAGAGCAGAAGAACAATTTTGATGAAACCAAACTTACCAGTTTGTTTTTCTATGGATCGTGTTTCCAGTGATGCATCTAAGAAATCTTTCCTTTACTCAGGGTCACAAAGTTCCCCCCACCCCGTGTTATCCTCCAGGGGTTTAGAGTTTTAAGTATTACTTTTAGTTATGATACATTTTAGTTAATTTTTGCACATGGATGTCCAATTAGTTGTTGTTCAAAAAAAACTTTCTCTGTTGTCTCTGCGTATTTGTCAAAAATCAATTGCTTATATGTGTGGGTCAATTTCTGTATTCTATGTTCTGTCTACCTTTTTGCCAACACCACACTGTGTTCATTACTACAGCTTTGCAGTAATTTTTGAAATCTGGTGGCAGGAATCCTTGAATCTGCTTCTCTTTGGCAAGGCTGTTCTAATTTATTTGAATTTCCTTATCAATATTAGAATCAGCTCATTGATTCTACAGAATATCCTGCTGGGATTTTTGATTAAGATTATGTTGAATCTCTAGGTCAAGTTGGGAATAACTGACACTTTAACAGTGAATGCAATATGTATTTCTATATATTTAGTTTCCTATTTCTTTAATCAGTATTTCCCCATTTTTAAGTAAACAGATTGTATAAATAAATTTTGTTAACTTTACTCCTAAATATTTCCTTTTATATTGGGTGCTGTTATGTTTTAAATATAAAATATTCCCCCCAAGCCTCCTGTATTGAGGGCTTGACCCCCAGTGCAGCAATGTTTAGAGGTGGGGCCAACAGAAGTGACTGGACCATAAGGGCAGTAACCTCTCATCAATGGATCGGTGTGATGTGTTTATAGCTGAATGGGCTACCAGGAGGAGGGGCCCAGTTGAAGGAAGTAGCTCACCAAAAGCATGTCTTTGAAGGCTGTGTCCTGTCCTTAGCCCCTTCTCTCTGATTCCCCCAATCCGCGCACCTACCCACTTCTGCTTTCCGGCTGCCTTGAGGTGAGCAGAATTCCTCTGCCATATCCTCCCACCACGATGTTTCTGTTTCACATCGGGCAAAGCAGGGGGGCCAGCCAACCATGGACTGAAACATCTGAAATCATAAGCCAACATAAATCTTTCCTCTCTTAAGGTGTGCATGTCAGGTGTTCTGCCCCAGTGATAGAAAGGTGACTGATGCAGGTCTATTGTAAATGGTACTTTTAAAAATGGTGCCTTCAGCCGTTCACTGATGGGGTCTAGAAACACAACTGACCTTGAATCTTGGAACCCTGCTTAACTCATTAGTTCTAAAAAAATGTTTTCTTTGCCAGTTTGTATATTGGTTTGTGGTTTTTTTCTTTTTGACTCATGACAGTTCCTTATATAGCTTATATATTTTTTCAAAGGTGTGGTGTTATAATAAAATACCTTAATCTGGGTAATCTATAAACAACAGAAGTTCACTGCTCACGTTTCTGCAGGATAGGAAGTCCAAGATAAAGGCACTGGTAGACATGGTTTCTGGTGAGCATTTGTTATTTGCTTCAAAATGGTAACTTGCCGGGTCCTCTCATGAAAGAAGAACTAGGAGGACAGAAGGGCAAAAGGGACTAATAGATTACCTCAAAGCTCTTCATAAGGAAATTAATCTCATTTATGAGAGAAAGGGTTTTTGTGACCTAATCACCTCCTATAATACTACTGCCATGGTGGTTAAATTCCAATATATGTATTTTAGAGTGACACCAGTGCTTTGACCATGGTGGAGAGTAAATGACTTGTCCAAAAAAGCACAGCTATCAGTGGTAATGCAAGTCCTCAGTATCCCAGGTGCCTTGTCTTTTCCTCGGTTAGCTCCCCCTTTACTACCTACCTTATGCTGCTTTTCAGGAACAGACTGCAGAATATGCAAGTTAAAATGATGGGCTTGCTTCCCTGGTAATCCACCAGCGTATCTTCTAAGCAGGAGGTAGCTCCCGAATATCATCATTTATTCAATTATTCTTTGTTGTGAAATGTGTCACACATTCAGAGTAGTATATGTATATTGGGGGGGGGTTTAAAAACTTATTTTATTATTACAGTTTTCTAAGTTCCCGGGGATTAAAATCAGAGCTGCATGCATGCTAGGCTTGCACCTACTGACCTATGCCTGCAGCCCATGTGTATATATTTAATGATATATTGTATAATCACATGATAAAATATACATAAAAACAGATTTCAGCTATTTATAACATTTACAGATCTTAGAAACACCCTGAAAAAAATAAAACCTTTAGACTACCCCATACAGTATGATACTACTTCTATAAAGCACAAAAGAATGAAACTAAAAATATACTTTTTAAAAATTACCTTAGGGATACATACACACTTTTAGTTTTTTTTTTTAAACCTATGATTAAAACCAATTATAAAATGGAACAGGGGCAGTTGGGAGAGATAGGAGCATAAATAGAAAAATGCAAAACATTGATAATACTTTATTTTTGCTTTGTTTGGTGGGGCTGAGGATCAAACCCAGGACCTCAGGCATGCTGTGCAAATGTTCTAAACTAAGCTATATCCTCAGCCCCAACACTAGTAATGTTTTAATTCTTAAATTAGGTGATAAATTATTGTGCTTAATAATTTATTTGCATGCCACTTTTATCCTGGTACAAGTGTCAAATATTATAGTAAAATATAAATTCAAAATAATTTATAAAGTATTGACAAAATATATATGTGCATGGTTGTTTTATTGAAACTATGCTCATTAGTCAGCATTCTTAGTTATAGGAGATTTGGGTTAATTCTAACAAATAATGATGTTTTCAAAAGTCACTCACAAAATCTCTAGGACAGCCAGGCAACCAGAATTAGAAGCTGTACAGCCAGGTGCGGTGGTACACATTTATAATCCAGCTACTCAGGAGACTGAAGCAGGAGGATTGAAAGTTTGAGACGAGCTTGGGCAATTCAGTGAGACTGTATCAGGATTTTAAAAAAGGGCTGTGCATGTAGCTCAGTGGTAGTGTGCTTAGCTAGCATTTGTGAGGCCTGGGTTCAATTCCTAGTAAGACACACACACATGCATGCAGATGAGAAAGGAGGGGAAAAAAAGTGAGGTTATATATCTCTAATATCAGAAAACTGCCCCAGGTCACTGTCAGAGACACTGCACCTGACACCACTGAAATTGCAGACTCTATAGACTGTTGTCACTAAAAAACCCACTTTTGCTGCCTCTCTCTGGAGCAGAACTCATAGCCAATGTTGCTGGTCATCATATTCAGAGGATTCTGCATGGTTCCCTGCTTTATTATAAAGAAAAACTTTGTTTTTTGGAAGACAGAGTTGCTATGTATCCAGAGGAGTATAAATTTGTACAGTTTGGAAAGCAATAAAAATTCATGTACATGTGCATGTATCCTGGTTAAGTAGAAAATTACCAGCACTTTAAAAGGTCCCTAATCCCATTGTCTCCTTCCCATCTTGAAATAAAGGTTTTTCTTACTTCAGTATCAATCACCTTGCTGGTCCTTGTGGATTTCATACTTGTATGTGTGTCTAAATAAAGTATGTTTTAATTTTAAAAAACTGAAGAAAAAGCGCAAAACTACCTGTATAAGAAAAGAGTGATCTACCTCTATGGAATGGAAACTCTTAGGAAAAGGTAAGCTGCACGGGGTGTCCAAGCCAAGCCTGCCTCCAGGTTCCCTGAAAGTAAGTGTATGAGAGACTTTTCTAGGGAATTCAAAGGGCAAGGTCATAAATGAACCACCTAAATGAAAAGGGAGAGAAAGGGTCAACACAGGCCTGTAACTCACCCCTTCCCTACTGGGGGATGCCTTAGCCAGACCTCCCATAAACCAGGCAGTGGCATGTAGGAACAGAGAGATTTTAGTAGAGTTCACCTTGAAAATGTCTCCAACAGGGATTACCTGCTCTGTTTAGATGGGTCTTTTTAAATAAATACAGACTGTATGGATTAAGGAGCTGGGGAATAGGGGACCAGGACAGTGAGGTAAATATATTCTGTGTAATAAATGAAGTATAAAAACAAAGGGCTCGGAGACAGACACAGCTTCCTTGGAGAACAATGGCATACATGGTTCAAAATTCATCTGTTGATCAGACCCAAAAATGTGTCCTAATGCAGGAGAAAGGGATGCTTTTCATGGCACTGAGCTAAATCCCCGGCCCCAAGAGATGCTTTTCAGAAGCTGATGGTGTGATGATTCTCCTGGAAAGGAATGTTTCTGTCTGGTGCTGGCCTGTATCTTTTGAAACATCAGTAAAGCCTGGCGCTGAGTAAGGCCTAGGATTTGCATAGTTCCATTTGACGAGGGGACATTTTGTGTGAGCTCAGTGTGGTTCTCCCTAGTTGGGCATCTAGAAATACTATAGATGGCACACATGTAAGGTGTCTAACAGAAATGCAGTGAAGAGAGTGACAGTCTCTACTCGATGTCTTGAGTGCTCCATTCTTCTAACTCTCAAGAATAGGGCAAACCACAATGAGATACCACCTCACGCTGTTAGAATGGCCAGCGTTAAACAAACATATTCAAAGGTAGTTTTTTTTTACAAAATGGAAAGGCACCAAGTCTTATAAACAAGATTTTGAGAAAATTAATAATTTTAAATGGGGCTGGGGATTTAGCTCAGTGTTGGTGGCCTTAGAAATGCAGTGAAGAGAGTGACAGTCTCTACTCGATGTCTTGAGTGCTCCATTCTTCTAACTCTCAAGAATAGGGCAAACCACAATGAGATACCACCTCACGCTGTTAGAATGGCCAGCGTTAAACAAACATATTCAAAGGTAGTTTTTTTTTACAAAATGGAAAGGCACCAAGTCTTATAAACAAGATTTTGAGAAAATTAATAATTTTAAATGGGGCTGGGGATTTAGCTCAGTGGTTTGGTGGCCTGCCTTGCAAGTGCAAAGACCTGAGTTCAATCCCTGGTACCAAAAAAATAAATAAATAAAATAAAATAATAATAATTTTAAATGAATGAATGTAGTCAATCCTGACACTCAGGGGGCTAAAGCAGGAGGATTATGAGTTCAAGACCAGCCTGAGCTATGTTGCAAATTTGAGCCCAACCCAGGCTACTTAGCTAGACCAGGTCTCAAAAACAAACAAGCAAGCAAAAAATGTTATTAAGGCTCTCTGTTGTTTAATGGCAAGCACTGTTGTTTTTGCCATATACCTTAAAAGTCAGTAGGTGCTAATGAGTGAATAAAGTTGGCATAAATCAAGAGGCAGGCTGGTGTGACAGAAGGCAGCTGGAATTTAGAGGTAGACAGACCTGGCTGTGCTGAGATTCTGAGATTCTCCTCTTGAAGGGCCAGTTATGCCTCTCCAGAGTTTGGACGGAAGCTTGGAGTTCATGTATGGAAGTATCTGGCATACTGATGAACACTGAGATTTTTGTTGCTATTTTTATTATTGTGTTAGTTACTTTTCTGTAGTTGCTGAGACAAAATACCAGACACCCAAAGTTAAAGGCGAAGGGCTTTACTTGGCCCGACTCCAAGGCAAGGGTGACAAACAGGCGTGGCAGAGCAGAAACAACATGGTACACACAAGGCAGCAAGGGTAACGCGAGAGTTAACAGCAGCACCCTGCCCCTTATATTTTATGCAGACTACTTAGGGAGGGAAGCATTCACGCCCTTAATCTTAGTGACCTTGAGCCTAGCATTGCCTCATCAATCAATTCCATCTTCACACACTCTAGATCCAGCCTACGACCACATGAAGCTTTGGGGGACATCTAGACCCAAACCATAACAATTATCATCACCTCAGGCACCTTATATGGCTCCTTTCACACTTATCCATCCCCTAAAACGCCCAGTCGGGGTCCCCTCTTGCCCTCTCCTGTTGCCAGCTGTTCATTCATATCCTGGGCTGGGTGATTTCATTCACCTCTGCCAACCCCTGCCCACCCTCCACATCGGCCTGCAAACCTACCTCCATCCTTCTGATTGTCTGCTTCACTGTGCCTTCAAATGAGCCAGATTGCTGGGTGATGCCTTCCTTCTAGTACCTTGTCTCCTCTCTCAGCCTTCTCTTCTTTCAAGCACGGCTGATCTTTATGAGACAGTAGGCTGAGGCCCAGTGCCGGAGTCTTGAATGACACAAGGAAACAAATTCACTGCAACCTCATTCTTCATCCTGTTTACCAAAGGTGCTGCTGGAGGCCTTTGTTTACCTAAGATATTTTCATATTTGGTGTCACTATAGAATCTAATGGTCTGGTGGTTTTTCACATCCTTTTCCATAAAGCTATGTATCAGAGTTCAGCGTGACAGCCAAAGTACTGCTTCTGGGAAATACAAGAGTTCTCTGGTTCTTTTGGGGAAATATAGTTCTGTGAATCACACCCTTTGTTTTCTGAGATACATCAATAGTAAAGTGATTTAGTGAATCTCACCTGCTCATAATAAACAAGTGGACGTGAAGCTTTCAAGAAGCTAAGAAATGCATATACAGTTTATAAAAACTAAGGATGAAGAAAGTTCTTACATTGGGTCGTTGAGCTTCTGAATGATGCCAAAGACAGGAGATCTAGAAAAGGGGTCCTTGAGATATCAGGGTAAGCGGGAGCCCTCTTTATTCTCTCAGCCTCCCTGAGACACTACAGAAACATTCCTGTCTGTGTCATCTCCTTGCGGAGAAGGATTTGTAATTCATTCAGTAAACAGTTTTTAAAGTAGGAATAATGAGAAACATGCCAATAAGAAGGAAATTCAGTGGCTTTAAGTATTCTGACTACTTAACAGGGATATCAAGTCTGTTCTTCCCCTGATCTTCAGAATTTTGGTGGGTTTTTTTTCTCCCTCCCTCCCTTCCTTTCTCCCTTCTTTCCTCTTTTTCTTCCTTTCTCTTTCTCTCTTTTCCTTTTTCCTCTCTCCCTCTCTTCCTTCCCTCCCTCCCTCCTTTCTTTCTTCCTTCCTTCCTTCCTTTTTTTTTTCTTCTTCTTGTCCTTGTATTTGTTTGGGCTCCATGAACATGGGGCTATTTATCTTATACATCATTTTTTTTGCCTTGTACTCTGCATAGCATCTGGTAAGAGCAGTAGTTCAATGTAAGTATGATGAATATGAAAGTCAAAATTACACAACATAGTTTCCCTCTGCATGTTCTAACATTGAGCTGGTATTATTTTAAATCTTGAAACTGCGGGTAGATGCCCTTCTGTTTAGAGGATATCTGATTCTGCTGACTACGAGACCTTCTGTTATAATGTCTAATTACAAGAATTCTGTGGGATCATTGACTTCCTTGTGAGCAAGTATCACCTGCTGAGATTTTTTTTCATGTATGACAGAGTAGGCGTTGGTTCAAAAAAATCACATTAGGTAATTTGTTCTGAGTTCCTGAACTACCAAAAAGGGAAACCAAAGCATCACCTGGTTCTTTTCCCCATTACTTGTTTAATTGCCTTATTGAAGATTTAATCTTTATAGGTACTTTAGCTCTTGATTTAAACAATGAATACTTGTTAGAAAACTGAATTATTGATTACCTGCTTCCTGAAAAAGGAAAATTAAAGTATGACAGCTACAATGTCTGATTTGCCTCTAGGATACAAACCCTCCATGCAAATTAGTAGAAATCCGCAGCCCAAAAGATTTGAGCTGGACTCAGTAGGAAAGATTACAGACAAATAAGTATTTTCATAAAATTTGAAATCTGGAGCCACTGCTCTGGTACAGTGCGTTATCAGGCCTTGACTACTCTTCATACCATTGCCAAACCACAAGTGATCCTGTACTCTCTATTCTACAGTGATTCTCTCTTTATTCCACTATTTTGCCTTGCTCCAACTTCTCTGGGAGGTCTGCCCACAGCCCCGTTCTTAGTCTGAACTATCTCTTTAAGCCATCTAGCACTCTACAGCTTCAGTGCCCACCTGGATACAGCTGAGACCCAAGCCTCCATCTTCTGCCTGGGCAGCTCTCCACAGAGCTACAGATCCATATTCCCAAAGGCCTGTGGGCTAAGAAACTCCACTCCAACTTCCAGAATCAAACTCACTGACCACCCTAAATTAAAAAGAAAATCTCCTTTTTCTTCCATTTTCTACCATCACTCACCAGTTGCTGAGGAGATCCTTGACTTATCCATTTTCTTTACCTTCACATACTATTATACACCACACACTTCCAAGTTTTCTTGCTAAAATTCCCACGTCCTCCTTCTATGTCCTTTTATTTGGTTCATGCCCCTACAAAATAAAAAGTGTAAATACTTCTACATTCAGGTGTGCCTTGCTCTTAATACTGTGTATAAATTTTCACTGAATCCCACCCAGTTTATCTCATCAGTTATTATGAACTCCATTTTCAACTGAGGACCCTTGCCCAAGCTGGTAACCAACTCACATACACAGGGTGGAAGAATGTGGGGTCTACACGTGTAACCACTGACACACTGACACCACAGTCTCTAGCTAAGAACACTGCAGTTGTTTCCTCACTGTTCTTGCTGTCTCCTTTTTCTTTTTTTAAAAGCTTTCCATGCAGCTGCCCAGGAGATGCCTCAGTAACGTTGGTTGGATTACAGTTGTTTAAAACTTCATCTCATATACAGCAAGCTCTGACTTTATTGGCATTATCTGTATTGCCCTTCAGGATTTTCTCTAGCTCCCATGCCCTAGATTTCATTAAATTCCAAATCTTGGGGCTTATCTTTCACTCTGTCAGGTGCTCCCAAGCCCCGTCCATCACCCCTTCATATGCTGGTAAGTAAACACCACCCACTTTCTAACATTCTTCCTTTAGCTTCTCATAGCTCCTGTGCTACATTGATAACAGCTGGTATCATTGTAAAATAATTATGTGTAATTATCCATAGCTCTAATCTGGATCATGATTCTAGAGGGTAAGGAGAATGGAATGGTGGTGGCAAACCTATGCACGTGTTATTGTGTTTTCTTTAAGACAAAAGTTTTCAATGCATGAGTTGTTTTTTCTGAACTAGGGAAGGTGGGATGGATAGGGGAAGACTAGTAAGGGAAAAGAAAAAAATGTGAGATAAAGAAAAGATGGAAATAAAGTGCTGGTAGATGGAGAGGGGAGGAGGGGGTGAAGGGAGGGCAGGGACAAGGGGAAAAATGAGAACCAAGACCTGTCATGTAGAGGTACAAGATCCCAACAATAAATGTAACTGTACTGTGCACCTAAAATGTACCAACAAACTCAATTAAAAGTGAAAAGAACAAAAAACAAAAAATAAGTAAATACAGATTTCTAACATGGAAAAAAAACCTTCAGTACTCAGGTTTAATTGCAATGTTAGAACTTGTGTTAAATAAGTGGGTTGGGGCTGCAGTTTGCCACTCGGTCTCTAAGATTCACCATCACTGCTATGGACAAATTTGATACCCTAGACATCCTTGGAGCTGTGAAATTCCTGAAATATATTAGGTGCTCACTAAATACTCATTGTTTAAGAGATAAACTCAAATTGAGGGTATTAAAAGTGATAGTTAAAAAAAATAGAATGCCTTGTGATTTTATATGCATTATTTCTAGAAACCTCCTAGTGTCAAGTCTAATCATCCATCAAATATGTGACTTTTTCTATAAATGTAACTCACCCAATAGACATTTTTTGACTTCCATTATGAGTGCCATTCTAACTTATAGGAAACAAGAAGAATAATGGACAATGTCTATTTGTGATAAAACCAAATTCATTCATAGGCTTAGTCAGAGTATGGGGAACTCAAATAAGTCCACATGCAGGGTAGAGCCATTGTGCAGGAAGATACAATGAGTTTTGACTGAACAGAGAAAAGGCACTGGCTTTATCCTAAAGGTTGTGGGAAGTTGTGCAGAGTTTTAGACAAGGTAGTGATGTAACCGACTTGCTTTAAAAACTCACCCTTGGGAATAAAAAGCAGGGAGACAAGAAAGTTGTTCAATAATCTAGGTAAGAAATAATGAGAGTCCGATGAGCAGCAGGCAATGTCATATAAAGTAGTAAGGCGGAATTGGAGAAATCTAGTGACTGCTCACCCATGAGCGAGGTGAGTGAAAAGGGAAAATCAGGTATGGCTCCCAGGCTGGCGGGATGACCGAGCCATTCATAAAGCCACGGGAAGATGGAAGGAGGACCTGAGGAGCGCGGGGAATCAGTCAGTATTTGGGGGTGACTGAGACTGCAGTGCTCGTGAGATAGTCTACAGAAGCTATTCAAAGATCAGGGAGGATTCGACGTTGGGGGCAACACATGAAAAATCATCAGTGTGTGGATGTTAAATAAAAGAGAAGCGGGGGAAGGAATAAGGATGGGCCCTGAAGAGTATGCAAGGCATACAAGGAAATGCTGGTAGATGCCAAGGTCCTTCTTTACAGAGGAAGAAGTCATGGAGCCACGAGTGCTCATACAGAGGTGCTGGAGCTGGCCTTCTGGAGGTCTGCTAACCCTGGTGGAGCAGGATCGCCTGTGTGTGACCCTTATGCTCACCAATATATCAACAGTTTCTTAATAGCCAGAAGCAAAGTATAGTTTTAATGAATGAAGAACAGGCTTTTACTTTAAAATCTCTGAAATAAAGTCTGGAAGACTGAATGAAGTGAGGGATAGCACGAACACAATGGCAGTGGCAATCATCCTTCATGGCAATCTCTTCTTGAGTATCTTCCCCAATGTATATATTTGATTTCATCTAACCTCAGGCATATGCACTTTCAGATTTTCACTCTTTTAGGAACATTGCTGTACTCCATGAGACTCATTAATAATGCAGAAGTCCAAGCATCTCATATGTATGGAAGCTTCATTACAGGGCACGGGGGAGAACTGAAGCCTTTTCTAAAGACTTATTTTGCAGCCTTCTGAAGTTCTTTAGTCCTTGTGGGTGGGAATGCTCATCTATGTACTATGCAGTCCCACAGCATCCAAGCACCTGGAAAATCTAATCAGCCTGGTCTTGATTGACTGCATGCAGGCAGTGCCATAGCCCTCAGTCTGCTCTTCGCCTCCTATAGCGTGCCTACTGACATGAAAATGAAGCTACAGCAGGACTTACCACGAGCAGCTACCAAATGGGCTCCTTGTAATATCTTGTCTGCACAGCAGAGTTTCCATAAATCAGGCCTCTCCACCAACAAGGGTCTGGGAAGTGGGATGTACCCAGGAAGGAATCACAGCAGCAGGTTAAATGACCATAACCCAGTGACATCATTAGCAGCAGAATATTTTTCAGCTCTTGCTGAGGACAACACACCAGCAAACTGCACTGCATGGGAAAGAACTGCTGTGAAAACATCAGGAAGAGGAAATTCAAGACTTGCTTTGTTTTGTTTTGTTTTATTAGTGTTTAGCAAAATATTGCCCCATCTCGCAATGGCCTTGAAAGTCTACTAAATCTATCCTCCAAAAATGGCCTGAACTACCTTTTGCAGGAGCTGGGCGAACTTGAGGTTGGGACATTGATTAGTGAACCTGCACAGAAGCAGAGTGAGCTTGAAGAGACTTCAGTTTTCCAGTCTCCCATGAACATGAACCCCATCACAGGCCCTATCGTCATAATTCTATGTGGTTATTAGTTTGCATTCTTCATTTTAAAGAGAGCCACTAGAGTTGTAGCAACTCATCAGATTTGGACCAGTCCCCGGGCTTTAGCTAAAAATTGTCCTGTGGCTGAGCCCACTAACTGTTTCGTAGGATCTATTCCCCTGCATCCCTTTAATGGTCTGACCATCCACTCCCACTCCAGGTTTCAGATGGTTCTGCCCAACAAGAGGCTATTTCTTAAGAGCCTTAGAAGTGGAATAGAGCATGTGATGATTTTGTCAATAAAATGTGAGCAGACATAATATGAGCAGTTACCTTATTTTCCTCTTTTAAAGGATATGTTTCCTTGTTATCTTCTTCTGCTTTCTTAACTGAGGATTAACTGGGAGCAGGCACGTGGGACCCAGAGAGAGGAGCCACATATTAATGGTAAGAAAGTCATAATAGACGACTTACCTCTGAGATGTTACTTGAGAGAGACACAAGCTCAGAATTATGTAAGCCTCTGTGCTTTTGGAGTCTTTTTATTATAGCAGCTGAGCCTGCACTCTTCTTCCCACTGAGTCAGGATTTACTTCTGAGGTCCTGTGCAAAGACAAAAGATGGCAATATAATCCTGAGCCAAAGGCTTTGAAGGATATTGAAGAGTCATAAACCAGAGAGACAGAACACGAACCCAAGTGGCCAGGAATATAACCATGATAAAGACAGGACTAGGAGTCAGGAAAGTGACAGACTCAGAATGAGAGAGGGAGCAAGAGAGGTAGGTCCTGGAACATTACATTTTGGCTGGACATTGAGGACTGGGTGTTGAGCTGTGTCATGGAGGAATTTATGAACTGTGTAAATCATCAGGCATTATATATCCTAATCCTCATCCACCCCCACCCCAGCTGATGGAACCAAGGACAAGTAGCTGATCCTAAGCTGTCACCTACAGTCCATCCAGTTTTCCCATGTTATTCTTCCCACAATGTGTTCTGCTCTTACTGAAACTGACCATCCTGATCAATTCTCTTATCATTTGGAGTTTGAATGAAAGACTTAAAGAAGACAGTATCAAGAATATCAGTAGAGGTAGAAGTCAAAGCCACTACGCAAGGAGCTGGCAAGAAAACAGTAAGGTGTAGCTGGACATGGTGGTGCATGCCTCTAATCCCAGCATTCACTCTGAAAGACTGGGGTAGGAGAATTACAATTTCAAGTCCAGCCCTGGCAATTTAGAAGACTCTGCTTTAAACCACCAAACAACATTATTGAACTTGAAGGCTCTGTGTTCAGTGCTCCAGATTGATAAAATAAAACAGAACAAATAAAAACATGAAGAAGAAGCCACGAGGTAAAAGAGACAGAGAGACGAATAGGCTGGGAACCAAGTGGATGGAGGAGCTCAGTTGGGGACAGAGCTTACTTGCCCTTAGATGCCCAGAACTTTAGACAGAAGGTGAGAGCTATTGCTGTGCCCCAAACTTCCTCAGTTCTCCACAAGATTCTCTGGCTTTTCAGATTCTGATAAAATGTCTTTCCATTTTACTTCCATGTTCAATTTTCCAATAAATGCTATGGACTGAGAAAAACCTAAGCTGAGCTGATTTAAAGACACAAAGCTAAGAAAGCCAGAAAACCAGTATAGTGTTTCCTCTAATTTTCAAAGTGATTCTCAATCTGGATTCATCATCATCATGATAGACTTATCAAATAAAAGAGAATAAAACTGAAGCTGGAGTGGTGTTCTAGTTGTGTGGGTACGATGCTAAAGTTGGAAAGTCAGGAAAGTGATCGAGTATGACCTTTTTTGCATGTAATTGGTCCAGACATACTTCAGAGCAGAACGGCACTATGTCATTGTTCATGTTCACAGCAGACATAAATTTAGAATAGTTTTGTGTATTTAGTGTCACTGCTGGAAGAGCTGTTAGAACATTACATGCTATTCTGGTTCCCTCCTGTAAATGGCAGCTATGAGAGGAAATGGTTTTGCACTGTGTGTTCTGAAGGCAGCCACTTCACGGAGCTATTTTTCTGAAAAGGAGAGATGATAGCCTGAAAACCCCTGGCAAACATCTATGGAGCGCACAGCCATTTTTACCTTATCTGATTTGTCCTCATGAGCCCTTGGCAAGCAAATAAAATGAATGGGAAAGACGACCTTTCAAGTTTAGAACATGAACCTTTCTAGCATTCCTGCCTTATCATGCATTTTCCTTCCAGCCCATCCTCATCTCCGGCTCTATCAACATCTTTGATAACTTTGTGCCTCATCTTTGAGTTTGAACATCCAAGACTTAGCCCAAATTCCAGGTCTTCTTTGAGTTGGAGTGGCTGGAAGCCCTTTTACTATCTGCTAGGTAGCACTGGCATGTACCACACATTGCCTGGGCAGGTGTCTGCAGAGATAACTTGTTCCTAGGTGTAAAGCACCTAGAACAGAGAGCAGGGGTAAAAAAAACTATGGCCTGCAGGTCAAATCAAACCTGCCACTTATGAGTGTGTGTGTGTGTGTGTGTGGTACTGGGGATTGAACCTAAGGCTTTTGCACTGAGCTACGTTTCCAGCTCCTTATTTCATTTTATTTTAAAATTTTGAGACAGGGTCTCCCTGAATTGCCCAGGCTGGGCTCTAACCTCAGATTTTCTTGCTTCAGCCTCCTGGAGTTCTGGGATTACAGGTGAGCACCACACTCTACTTCTGTCACTCATTTCTGTAAATGAATACAAAATTCATCTGGATAAATGAATACTGGATTAGAGCTACATGCATTTGTTTACATCTATGGCTGCTTTCATGCTTTAATACAGTTGGGTTTTTGTTTGCAAGCCTAAATTATGTATTTTCTGGTCTTAAATAAGTTAGCTGACCTTGATCTAGAGAAAGGGGATTGTGCTCATTTTAGCATGTGACATGGTGAAGACACTCAGGAAGTTCTTATGGAATGAAGGACAGGAGGGAGGGTGGAAGGGAGAGAGGGAAGAAAGACAGAGGCACAGGGAGATGAAATGAATTTCCCCAAATAACATTTTATGTAAGGAACTATGAGCAAGGGTAGGATTCAAACCAGAATGCACTCAGGATTGGCCGCTTTAGGTAAAGAGACAGAAAAAAGGAGGTGGGACTAGAGGGTTTGGGATAAAAGGCATGTTTTAGTTGACTATTACTGGGTTATAAACTACTCCCAAACTTAAGGACTCAAAACAATCTCTTATATCACGAATTTGTAGGTTGAATGTTAGAAGGGGTCCTGGCTACCCTTCTGTTCTGTGTCAGTGGAAATCATTCAGTGGTACCCAGGAGTATGGATTGCTATTAAAGGTCCATTTCTGCTTCGCTATGTGCCTAGCGCCTTGGGGTATTGGTTGTAGCCTGGGCTCAGCAGTGGTTATCCCAGTTTTAGGGCAGTCAGACCTCTTACACAGCACTCAGGGCTCTCAGAGTAAGGTTTCCAGAAAGTCAGGTCAAAGTTGCATCACCTTTTATGAGCTAGCAGAGAAGTCTCATGATGACACTCTCACTTTCTACTGGTGGAAGGATTCACAAACCTGTCCAGTCTCCAGGGGCGGGGACATAGATACCATTTCTCAATGGGAAAGAATCAAAGAATTTGTGATAATGGCTTAAAATCAGCCCGGGTAGGGGGTTTAATTGAGGGAAGATCCACCTCTTTTCCAATTCCTGATCAGTGCACTAGGCAGTCACTGCCCAGGGTCAGCACATTTCTGACAATCAGAGAGCGTGATGCTGATGGAACAGCTCAACTATCTCACACACAGTAGGTGATGTTCACATCTCTGCCTTCAAACCCAGTCTCTCGCATCAGTAAGCTCCAGCACCCGCCCCCCAGTGCTCCCTCAACTCATATTCAATGTGTTAGGACAATAGCATCACTTCTCACAGCAACCTTCTGCAACCCCTGCCCTCCTCTACTCCCAGATCACTGAGTCCTCATTGCCTGCTCTTTTGCTTCCTTTTCTGGGACATAAATGGACAGTGGAACATGGTAGTTTAGCATATGGGCTTGTCCTGGGGCTGCCTGTTGGCTTCAGTCCCTGTTGGCTTTCTCTTAGTTATTTGACTTCACGCCCATTAATTTACCTCATCAGGCCTCAGTTTGTTCAACTGTGAGAAGGCAGCAATGATAGTACCTCCCCTGAGAAGTTTTAGAAGAATGAATACATCAGTACATAGTAGGCACTCAGCAAATGTTAGAAATCACATTTCTACTTTGATTTCCAAATTCTAGTGGCTTTTCATTTATTTAGGGTATATGTTTTATTATTGCCATCACTACCTCACCCTGGGATCTAATCATCTTATCCGTATATAATTGTCATCACTTCAAAACAAAGGAGACCTAGTCTCTTCTTTCTTCTATTTCAATTCATGCTGCATATAATGGCTAAAAATATCCTCACCATTTATTGATCTACTAGATACTGGGTACTACACCAAGAATTTTAAAGACATTATCAGTAACCTTTGCAATACTTTTTCTTTTTTTTCTTTTTTTTGGTACCGGGGATCAAACTCAGGACCTTGCACTCACCAGGCAGGCACAGCACCACTGAGCTAAATCCCTGTCCAACCATTGCAATACTTTGCTAAGCTAAAGTGACTACTCTTTTTCTTATGATAGATGAGGACACTGGTCTCAGAGAGGTAACTTATCCAAGATCATACAACTGGGAAATAGCAGAATAAAGATAAGAAATCTGGTAATTTTCCTTTATTACACCATACTCTTTCATGACAGCCAACTTCAATATTCAATATGTCATCTCCCTGCTTAGAATCTTAAGTAAATAAAGAAAAGAAATAGTGACTTTGGGAAAAGCACTATAAGCCTTCAAATGTTTTTTTAATTACACAACAGGATTTCCTTTGCCCCACTATTTAAACATATAACAATTTAGCCGTAAATTATTTTTCTAATTAAAGGGTTTTTTTTTTTACTTCTAAGTTCAAACCATATCTTCTAATCAAGTTAATTTATTTGCCACCCTCTGATGGACTGTTGTACTCTCCAAGTTTTCATTTGTGACATTCACTCAACTAGAATGCCCTTCCCTACTGCTTAACAGGCATCTAGCTACATTATACCTAGATCACGTGATAGTGAATATTCATTGCCCACTTGATTGGCTTGAGAGGCACCTTGGAGATTAGTAAATCACATTTCTGGTTGAATCATCGAGGCATGACCTTGGAGACTATATTTTGTCCCTGGCCCCTTTTTAGGTTCTCTTCTTGCTCTGTCTTCCTGGTTGCCATGAGCTGAGCATTTTTGCTTCACCATAGCTTTTCATCATGCTGTATCTGCCTTGAAACCAGTATGGATTGAAATCTCTGAAACCATGAACAAAATAAACTTCTCCTCCTTTAGGTTGTGGGTGTCAGGCGTTGATCACAGTGGTGAAAAGCAGATTAATACACATTTTCCTTGAAGGGCCGGCTTGATAGTCAAGAACTACGAAAAGTCTGAGATTTTACTCTACTTGCAAGATAATTTATCTATTGTACTTTTATGGATGCTGGTAAAAGACATTACATTCTTGGGTCAGAAACAAAGGACAATTTATTCATAGAGCGGTCATAGTAGAGGGAGTATTTGTATTTTTGTGCCATTTGCCCTAGTCCTAATACCCACAGGGCAACGTGAAGAGAGCCAGGTGAATCAATACACATAGCAGGCCACATTGCAGGTGAGGAGCGCAGAGATTTGGGAACCTGAATCTTCTATGATGGAAAATAAGAATGTCTCCCTTTTACTGTCTGTATCTTCCAAGGCTGCAAGAAAATGTGTACTTTGCTTCCTACGGAGACATTATTTCTACTGTTGAATATTGTTTGCCACACAAAGATCCTTGAAAAGATAGCTCAGAACAAAACAGTCCATACTTCTGCTCACAAGATACACAAAAGTCCCATGGATAATTGTTTCCTAACAATGAAGATAATACTTCCTTAACTTAAGTGATATACAAAAGCCTGAAAACAATTTTTTCACTCCCTAGGCTTCACTTAAGTACTTGTTTTGACATTATTGAAATGCAAGTAAACTTTGGTATATTTTGATTTTGCTCATCGCTCTTACACACTGGAAAAGTTAAGTTTAATGAAGTTAATCCATTAAGTTAAAGTCTAAGTTATATTTAAACCAGAACAGGAAAACCAATCAATTTCATAGTCATAATATTAAATTTTTGTTATGGAAATTCTTGTTTATCTGAAAATGAATGTAATATTTAGTGATAAAAGAAAAACTACAAGCCCATATCTATATGTGTCCTGCTCTCATTTTTTAAAAAAGAGTTCAACTAGTGTGGATGATGCATATTTGCAAAATATTCTGTGCAAAACAGTATAACAATAATTTTTGTTTGCTCACTCAGGTTATCATACCTTATATTTAATCAAAATTAAAAAGCATTTTAATGCATTGCTTTATGAACTCTGAAAAGTTATAGTCATTTAAAGTTTGTTAGTTCTACTGAATTACTAAAACCTGTACTAAATGTGCATTTCCAATTTGGTTATTGATGGCACGAGTATAGGAAAATAAAATCTATTGTTTTCTTTTGGTTTTTTTCCCTTTGGTGTTTTTGGCAATTTTACAAGTTTTTTCTTTTATTAAAGAGTTGACGATCAAAGTGTTGACAGAATCCTATGAATATAAAAAACATGTGGGCTGGGGGTTTATTTAGCTCAGTGGTTCTGCTGCCTGCCTCACAAGTGCAAGGACCTGAGTTCGATCCCTGATACCAAAAAAAGAAAAAAATGCATTTTTAAGAACAAGTTGGTCTTACATAAAGTGTTCTTTATATTATAGTTTCTTTGACATTACCCTAGGGCATTTAAACACCTGCCACCCTCTTTCTCATGCAGAAGGGTCACACGTCCTTCGGTGGCTCTCAGCTCCAGCACACCCTTTGCATTTCACGTCTACTGTCAATGGTCACAGCAGTATGCTACCAGAAATCCCTATTACTTCAGGGATGGTAAAAGCTAAGTGTCAATTCATTTGTAATTTGGGAGACAAAAATATTACTCTAGGACAAAAATGGTTTTCAGTGGTACATTATGACCAGTCAGGTCTCTGATGTGAGGACAGTGGCTGACCCGGCGCTGTCATTGATGGGATGACCGTAGGGTTTAACAGTTTAACACTGGCTGATGCTGAAAGTCCAAAAAGGTCAGAGCGTCTGCTTGAGGGATTGCTCTGTACTTACACATACACGATGCTATATTATGCAAAATATGCTTAAATCAATTTTTTACTATCTTGATCAGGAAAAAAATAACATTAACATCTCTTCCTGAGAACTGAGGCTCCCTGAGATTTTGATTGCACATGCCCAGTGGTTCAGGGACTATATAGTCTTAGAAGCCTATTGCTCTAAAGCATCTTCGCAGCAGAATTCACCGTCTGGCCTTTCCGTGCCTTCATTTCTTTCTCAGCTATTTCCCATTTCAGATTCTGTTACTTTCCTCTTCTCAGGGCTGACATCCAACTCTTCACACACCAAACACATGGATTTTTTTTTTCCCCCTTTCTTTTTATCACTTCCTGTCATTTCTGCAGGAGCAGTTTTCTCACCCTAGAGAAAGAAGCCTCTTCCCCAGGGGACCTTTCTCTTGGCGTTTGCCTGGGTGTGGTCAGGGTGCGCATATATGTGGACTGCGGCAAAGTTTCTCCTCAATTCAAGAGAAACTCAGGGACAAAGACATCTGGAATTTGCTAGAAGATACTTCCCAGGCCAAACACCAAGCCTTTCCTTCTCACCTCCTTTTACTTTTTGTTCCTGCAGGCAGGTCCCTAAAGTTATCCTATTACACTGTGAGCACCAGACACCAAAAAAAAAGTGCCATTGTGGTAGGTCATAGTTTCCTCTACTTTTTTTCGGGAGGGGGGGGTCGTTCAATCAGATCAACAGTTCTTAACCTTTTTTTTAACAGTTGTTGTAATTAAGATATGTATAACATAAAATTTGACCCTTTAGAAGTATATAGTTCAGGGGCATTAAATACTTTCACATTTTTTTGTGAAACCATCACTACCATCCATCTCCAGAACTCTTTTCTTTTGGGGAAACTACAATTACAAACTCAATGAACCTAAATTCAACCTCCCTCACCTTCCCCGTGTGTGGCAATTACCCTCCTAACTTTTGTTTCTCTAAATTTGACAACTCTATGTGCCTCATATAAGTGGAATCATACAATATTTGTCTTTTTATGACTGGGCCCTCTTACTTTTGACATCATATACCCCCCCACACACACCAGATTAGCCTTAGCCAGTTACTAGCATGTGCAGGGCACTGGAGAACTGCACGGGAAGGCCCTCTTTGTCTTTATTCCTCCTGCAGAACTGTCCTCTCTGCCATTCTGGCTCCTACCACGTCCGCCTGTCAACAAGTTCAAATACTGACTCTCTTCTTTTTGGTTTCTTAGACTGAGTGATGAGATGATTAGACCAGAAAGGAGTAAGTGCTCTCATCTGTGAGATAATGAGCTGTGATTCTAACACTTTTTGAGTTTGGGGTTAGAACACTTCTGAGGATCTGATGAAAGCTAAGTATCTTCTCCCAGAAAACTGCACAGGCAAGCTTTTGTATCTCATTTCACAGCTTTATAAAGGCTGATTTGAAGCCCAGACTTGCGGCACGTACCTGTAATCCTAGCACTCTGCGAGGCTGAAGAAGGAGGATCTCAAGCTTGAGGCCAGTCCAGGGTACATAGTAGTTTGAGACCAGCCTGGATTACAGTGAGAACTTGTCTTAGCAAAAAGGTGTGATTTGGTTTGGGTTCCCTTAAGAGCAGACCCTGAGGTAGGATTTGGGTATTGGTATTAATTTAGAAGGCAACATGATGAAGTAAGATGGGAAAGGGAGTAGACCCAATAAAGGGTGCATTCAAGGGATAACGGAAGCTCAGTGTCTCTGGGTCATATGCGAGA
This sequence comes from Fukomys damarensis, assembly GCF_012274545.1. Lineage (NCBI taxonomy): Eukaryota > Metazoa > Chordata > Mammalia > Rodentia > Bathyergidae > Fukomys > Fukomys damarensis. The sequence goes on along the minus strand of NW_022900943.1, from coordinate 17,144,012 downwards.
ACATGCAGAACACACTGCAGAGTCATTCCAAAGAAGTGTGGAGAAACTGGGTATTTACCTACCTGCTCTTGCCCTTTATTGGTGGAAGGTGGTTATGTTCATATCTGGGTATCTTAACCTCTTCTACGATTGGGCAAGCATGCTGCTGCAGCACAGAAAACCCTCTGGAAGAAAAACAAAAGTAGGTATTTGAGAAGAAGGCTTCCAGGTGCACAAGAATTGCTCACCAAAGAAGACATAATCCCTGTATAGGTTAAGGGAGAGTGGATGGGCATTAACACCACTGGCTGCAGATCCCTGGCAACTCATCTGTGCACCTGGGTGAAGCATCTTTAGAACATGCCTTCCTGGTCTTATACCCTGTAATTCTGTTTAAGCAGTGGGACAGCTTGCTTGTACTCTCAGGCCTAATTCTTTGAACAGATATTTAAACAAACTCTCTTCAAAGTGGCCCTCAGTAGACATACTTGCTCTTTGCCTGAGCCTACACAGTTTAACACAGCCCCATCTGTGGGCATGGTACTCTATCATTATTTACTTCAGACATTCATTTAGACAGCAGTGAGAGCAAGGCCCAGCCCGCTGGGCTCATTTAATGATTCCATGGTTCACTAGAATGAAGCAGAGTGGAAATCTATAAAAAGCTAAGTGGAAATGGCCTCAGTGTTACCTCACCAAACTCTGTCATTCATTCCTCTACTTTATAATTAATGCCTGTAGAGGAAGCAGTCAATTTCATTAAGCAATAAGCAACAACATGGGTACTTGAGTGATGAGAGGTATTTAAAAATATAAATCTCAAGCATGAGCATCAGAACCCTGAGTGGTAGCTTTCCTAACTCACTTTAGTGGAGGTGAGAGCACAGCAGGAACAATGAAGCCATAACTAGGATCATGGATTCTACTGAGTGTTGAATTGTGCTCCCCAAAAGATGTGGTCGATGAATATGAACTTATTTGGAAATAGAGATTTACAGGGGATCACACGAAGATAAAGTCATTAGGATGGGTTTTAATCTAATATAGCTGTGTCCTTATGAAAAGCAGGGAGGGGAGGGAGAGGAGAAGGAAGGAAACATGAAGACACAGGGAGAAGTCTGTCAACTACAAACCAAGGAAGGCTTAAGAATATGCTTTCCCTCCCTGCTTTCTGAACGAACAAACCCTGCTAGCACCTTGACCCTAGACTTCCAGCCTCCAGAGCTGAGACCCTATGTTCCTGTTGGTAAAGGCACCCGATTTGTGGCACTTTGTTGTGGCAACTGTTAGAAACTAACACAGGGACTAAACAGGGAAACAAACTGAAGCCCAATCTTGGGAAGAGGGATAGGACAGTGGGAGAAGATAAAGAACATAACAAGTTCACAGGAAGTGATGTTGGCAGTCCGGATCATCATTGCACATGCCTGAGGCCACTCAAAAGAGTTAAATTCAAGGGCAGGCAATTGAATAAGGACACACTCTGTGGTATAGGCCTGCTTGTCTTCTCTTGTCTTTTGCTGGAAATACTTCCCACCACTTTGAAGAGCTATCTCCTGAAAAAATTCTATGTCCCTATGCCCTCTTGACCAGACTGTGCTGAGAGGCTCCTTATGCACCTACAGTGCCTGGAACTCATTGCATCCTTTGTAGCATGTTTTCCCAAGGGTTTCCCCACCAAGCTGTGACTTCTCTGACCTCAAGAGCCAGGTCTTTTCCAGTTTTGAATCTTCTGTATAGTGATTGCTAATAAATATTTGTTGAAGAAATAAAGAAATGGGTGGATGGATGGATAAAGGTGTAAAATAGATGGTGTTGTTATGATAAAGATTAGTGTACACCTTGGGGATATTTATGTATTCCTTAGGCCTGAAGTGATCATTGGATGTGGTTTTTGAGGTAAGAGCTGTTGGTCAGCAGGACTAGCATCTGGGAAGGGCTTGCAGCTGATTGAGCATGGTAACAGTGTGATTAAAGCCATAGCCATTTACTTACTCATGCACAGGCATGGTTGGTGTGCTGCAGTGCTTCAGGCACTAAGCTAGGTGGGTGGGGAAACTGCAGTTCACTGAAGTCTTTACAGGCTGGTGGAGGGAACCACTTGTAAACAAAGAAGGGCAAAGGCTACATTCTCAGAGGTATTTGCTGTATCATTATTTTATAATAAAGTTAGATAAAATCTTAATGGCTTTCTGTGGAGACATGGTTAAATATACCATGGAGTAGTAATCTGATGAAATACTGTGCTGAAAAAATTAAAAACACTAAAAATAAAGATCTTAGGTAAGGTTTTGGTTAAGATCTATTTAGGTTATGAATGATAGAAGATTTGAAATTAGAGTAGGTATGACTCATGGAAATCATGAAACTAGAGAAGCTAAAGATAAATTTCTTTTTTTCCTTCCTTCCTTCCTTCCTTCCTTCCTTCCTTCCTTTCTTTCTTTCTTTCTTTCTTTCTTTCTTTCTTTCTTTCTTTCTTTCTTTCTTTCTTTCTTTCTTTCTTTCTTTATTTCTTTCATCCAGAGGCAAGCAGGTTGATAGGAGGCCTCTGTAACATCATCATGTTAGGCTCCTTCTCTTACTACTTCCTTGTGGTCCAAGGGCTGATACCACAGCCCCAGCCATCATACCTGCATTCTAGGAAATAGAATGTACCTGTTTTCTTTACAGGTACTTTTCAGAAGTCATATATGACATGTTTCATTTCATCGATGCTCATCAGTATTCAGGTGAGTTCAGAGTCAGCCATTATGTGTTATGGAATAAAAGATTAGCTACATAAAAAGAGATTTTAGTTTGGGAGGAACTGGGGTGGGGGAGCTGTCAGAGAGGCATCACCAATCAGTCATTTCGCAAAGCCAAGCACAGCCAGCTGCAGAAATGAGGTGTTAAGGGGAAACTGACAGAGAGGTCTCCAGGGAAATAGCTGTCACTTTTAGGGGTCCTCTCCAACAAATGGGGAAGGGCCAGTGGCTACTGGTAGTCAGCAGGGCTGGCAGGTGGAGCAAAAAGTTGGACAGGTAACGGTGAGTGTGAATTCTAGCTAGAAAGTCTTATATACTTACACATGCAACTGTCATTATACCAGGGAGGAAAATAATCACTTTCCTCTGCCTTCTAAATTTCATAAACTTTCTTCTTTGTGGGGGGCAACTATGACCTAGAACCATGAGTAAAATATAATTCTGAGAAATGTAACTCCTAGTTTATTTAACACGCCACCATTTGTTATTCAGACACTCATACATACTTCTTTTTAAATCTATGCTTAATTTTCAAATAATGATGCTTCCCTATAACATGATGCAGCTAACTCTCATATGATGGAAAGATCTAAACTCTCTCCCAGAAGAGAAAATACAAAGAACAGTGTGTCACCTCTGTCCATTGTGTGTGATATTCAACACTCTTCCACCTGAATTGGATTCCACTTGGTGGCTTATAACTTCTACAGTGTGATCTAAGGTTAACTACTATTAGGAATCCTATTTTATATAGTAGGAGAATTGAAGATGGATTAATAAAAATGCATTGGTTAATATTTAAAATTTTAAATTTAAAATTGTATAGGGTACAATGATAATGAATGAGGCATCCCATCGGTTTCATAGCAGTGATTTTGGCAGGAAAAACTGGACAGGACAGGCAGATCTACGCAGAATATAGTGCTGGGGCAATGTAATCAAGCTGCCACTGTGTGAATTGATGGACCTTCCAGAAATGATGCCACGTTAGGGCTCAGTGTTGTCTGTTGGTTGGGAGTTTTGATACTCAGTAGTGACCATACTGGCTTTGGTATAAGGCCAAGCTAGTGAGCCCATGTTTAACTTCTGTCTTTGCCACTTTGGCCATTTTGTTAATACCCTGTGTGCTATTTGTAAATAGGTTAGAAGAGTTACATATGTAGTCTCCAGAATCCAAGTCCACTAACCTTCGTGTGTCTTAGTGGTGAAGGGGTCCAGACATAGCAATTTATTTTTCATCTTAGAAAGAGAACTTTGATTCATGGCCCAAACTACTAGACACCTGAGAATTCTGCTTAGTGGTAGAATCCTGAATTTTTCCCAAGTTTATTTCCCACCCTCTGGCACACACATCATTATTGGCATCACACTTCATTTTTACCAAAAGTCCATTAGATTTCACTCATTATTATATATCCTATGGGTTTGAAAATAATGTATAACAATATGCATCCACTAGTATTATCACAGAGTAATTTTACTGCCCTAAAATCCTGCACAGGATCCTTCCTCCAACTACCATCAATCACTGATCTTTCAATGTTTCCACAGTTTTGCCTTTTGTAGTATGTCATTTGGCTTCTACTTTATAATATACATTTGAACTTCCTCTATATCTTTTTATGAGTTGATGGCTCACTTCTTAGCACTAAATAACGTTCTATTTTCTGAATGTATTGTAGTTTATTTATCCATTCACATACTAAAGGACACCTTGCTTGGTTCCAAGTTTTGGCAGTTATGGATAAAAGCGCTATAAACATCCCTGTGCAGGTTACAGGAAACAGAGTAATAGACTTTGTGGAAATGGGAAGGGCGATCTGTGAACGAGAAGAGTTGGGATGACAAGGAGGGGAAGGGGCAGTACAAAGGAGCAAGATGAGATTTGTGTATGTACCAACACCCCATGATGGATGCGCTCATTACGGATTACAAATATATACTGATTTTTTTAAAAAGTCTTTAGCTTTTTTGAATAAAGACAAATGAGTGCAATTGCTAGATCAAACGTTTAGTTTTGCAAAAGAAAAAAAAAATACTGCATGCCAGTGTTGCTGCACTGCTTTGCAGCCGGACCAGAAATGAATGAGGAGAGGACCACATCCTCTACAGCATGTAATGCAGTCAGTGTCCTGGATCTTGGCCACTCTAGCAGTTACACAGTGTTTCCTAAAATACCATTATTGACTTTTTATTGGTTGATCTTCTCTACTGTATTTAACAGGAAGAAATTCTTAATTCTCTACTCCCATCGTTATGCATAGACAGATCTCCCTAAGCAACTTTGACTCCTTTCCCCATTCCTTATTCCTCTGCATAGGATAAATCTGCTTCTGGGAGACACACACTGGTCCTCATTTTTGACTGAGTCGATGTAAATCATCAACTTTCTAAGCACAGGGAACTGCATCTCTTCTGTGTGTGTGTGTGTCTGTGTGTGTCTGTGTGTGCTGTGTATACTTTTCTCTGCTGTGCAGTTCTAAATTCCAAAAATGGAGCATTAGTACACCTATCTGGCACTTGCTTTTAATCCTCTGACAATTTTTCATTAGTAAAGGTGATAACTTGATCTCATAACTTGGACTCTTTGTTGATTTCTCAAGAGGTTTGAATTTGAGGGAAAATAGGAAAGTGACGTATTTGACCCTGTCACACCCCAACATTTCTGTCTTTAATTCATTAATTTGTGCTCTCTTTGCTATGTGGCTCCTTATTTTTTCTTTAGATGACTTCATGTTCCTTTCAGTTGCATTTACTTGGATTATTATCCACTTGTTTTTATTTTATTGATAATTAATTAGAACTAATTATAATTTCCCACTATAATATCTTCTTTGATCCATGAATTAATTACCAATCTGTTTTTAAAGGATTTTAAAATTTTTATTTCTGAGAAATAGGACATCATGAAGATATTTTCAGATGACTATTAAAAAATCTTCACTTCTAAAAAGAAAAAAGTACTTTCTAACAGGTGAGCACTTAAGAAAAGATACAAAAACAACTTAAACATCTAGCTGTTAACCTATCAATCCAAAATGTCTTTCTAACTCTGAATTTCCCTTTTCACGTGTCATAATTTCTGCTTATTTGAATACTTTTTAAGTGGTATTTTTCCATTATGATATTTCTAATATAATAATTTTACATTATGTGTACTCATTTTATCTTCTTGAAGTGAGCATTTTATAGAATGTTGAAAATAAAATGGGCCTCAAGTGAATACCTCATCCAATATCCAACAACACAATTAGCATTTCTCAATTCCCAGACAGTGATCTATTTTACTTTGGCCGTTAATTGTTATGACACTGTAGCTTTCCTTGTGATTTGAAAGGGCATCAAGTCGAATGCTAAGTGATACACATATTTACTACACACCACTACTTTTAAAAACCACATTTTTTGCAGCCCGCCTAAAATACATTTTAATGAGTTTAAGTTATTGGCCTTAAGTAGACAAATTTTTTTCACCAATAATAATATTTCTAGTAGCATAGAGCCAGCTCTTCACGGTTGGATTCTGAACATAAGCTGTAACAACTTTCACTGGCCATCAAACTTTGTTCTATTTGTACACATCAATTCTTACTGTGCTGTCCTGGCTAAGAAACCTTTGATTTCTTAATCAACAATTCAACAAGTTATGCTCATCCAGGCTATTTATTTCAAAGATCCCTTGTACTTGTGTGTACACGTACATTGAACATTAACCTACGTCCATGAAGACACCTAAAAGAAACCATTAAATATCATTAAATATCCTGTATGTGTTTATAATTTCCTGATTAAAATATATATGTTTTCAATTTTTTGGTAATGTTGGCAATCAAACCTTGCACATACTAGGCGTGCACTCTACCACTGAGCTATAGCCTCAGCCCTGCTTTTTTTTAAATTGAGTTTATTGGTACATTTTAGGTATACAGTAGAGTTACATTCATCATTGGGATCTTGTATCTTTACATGACAGATCTTGTTTCTCATTTTTCCCCCATACCCCTGCCCTCCCTACAACCCCTCCATCCTCTCCTATTTACAAAGATTTTGTTTCCATTTTTTCCTTTTCTCCTATTTTTTCTTGTCCCTTATTTCCTTTCCCCTACCCTTCCCACTTGCCCTTTAGCCTTGCTTTTAACATTTACAATCCAAGAACAAATACAATCTATTCATTGTAATTGGGCCATAGATTTCTAAAAGTTCTTTTTTTTTTTCAGTCTAGATTTTGCTGATTGCATCTCTATGGTATTAACACTTTCCCTTCTCCTTTGTATTTCCTGTAAATTATTAGTTAAGTGAGTTTTATCTTAGGGTTCCTTTTGTTTTGTAATCTGCAAGATTCCTCCATGGTTGTTGTTGTGTATTTAAGCAAAGAGGTATATATATAATATTTGATTGCCACTCTTTTTCGTGGTACCAGTAGCCACTGATGATCATTGTATAGATCCACTGTTTCCTTAAATTGTACACAATGATGACATACTATTACTATTTTTTGGGTATTAGCTAAACATTTTCCTTTTTATATGCTTTTGGTTACCTTGAGTCAAAGTTTACACAGTAATTTTAGAAAATTTATGGCTGTTTTTTGTTCAAGTTTAAAAGTAGTATAGTTGGTATATGTGTCTGTCATCAGACCCTGCCATCCTCCAAGAGATGACTGATATTTTCTGGAATATCAATATGTTGTAATGGATTTAATTTATTTAAACCCATTTCAGTTATTATTCTTATAATAATTATATAATTATATAATAATTCACATAATAACTGTCCATTCTTGGCCAATGGAAGCTTATTCTCATTTACTTCCAACTTGTTGCTGTGAACTTCATAGTTGTTGACAACTCCTTGCTCTGTACCATTAATGGTAGAACACTGTACTATATATACCTTATTCTTAATTCTTAGAAAATGCTTAAAAACGGACATGAAGGGCTGGGGATTTAAATCTGTGGCAGTGTGCCCGCTTTGCAAGTGCAAGGTCCTGAGTTTGATCCCCAGTACAGAAACACAAACAAAGGATGTGAATCTTCTTCATTTAAAAAATTTCCCATTGGGCCAGGGATTTAGCTCAGTGGTTCTGGCACCTGCCTCACAAGCACAAGGACTTGAGTTGGATTCCCAGTACCAAAAA
>NW_022900943.1:17121972-17135753 GCF_012274545.1 Fukomys damarensis | reverse complement strand
GAATTTGTAGGAAATGTCCAGTAATGGAAAACTCATAAACATACATATGTATATGTATGTATGTATATATATATATATATATATATTTGGATGTAGAATTATACAGAATTTTTATTCTGTAACAGAATATTTATTCCAGAAGCAAATTTTCAGCTAAGCACAATGGTGCATTTTCTGCAATCCTAGCACTCAGGAGGCTGAGACAGGAGAACTGTGAAGCCAGCCTGGGTTACATAATGAGTTTGAGGCTGGCCTGAGCTATATAGTGAGAGCCTGTCTTTCAGAAAGGCTGATCCCAGCTCTCTCTCCTTTGTTCAGAGATGGCCCAGCAGATTGTCCCTACAATAAAGGCTTGTTGTGGTTCTGGTCTGGTCTTGGTTTTCAGCTCTTTTACCTGACGTATCTAGTTCTGAAACCCAGGAGGTAGGCGGTTGATTAAATGATGATCCCCCGCAGGTCGGGGTCAATTGGCCTTTCCGCCATCTCCTCCAGACCACATCTGCTGAGCCAGGACCTTCTCGGGGCTCTGTATCTTTGCCATTGCCAATGCTACACATCCACACTGCCACTGATCTCTGGGTCTTCCAACATATTGTTTATGGCAATGACATCCTTTTGATCCAGGTATTTGCCCTTCTCTTATACTCTACCTCTCATGATTACAGTGCAGAGATCAACACTGAAAAGGTAACTGGCCTAAGAAGACTACCAATATTTTGACCCTGGCCCTCCAAGGTCATAAAAAAATCCAGGGTATGAAGGAACGTTTTCTATAAGATCTTACATGTTTGGAACACCTGAGGACATTTACCAACCAGACAGTCATGGAGATCATTATGACAGGATACCAACCATTGTGATAAAGAGAAGACACTTCCACCTACTATCAAATTCAGGTTAGGCCTCAACCTTTGCCCCTTTGTCAGCTCCAGAAGAAGAGACCTTTGCCCAGCAAACATAAAACAAAAGCCTGGAATGTTAGATTTCCCCTGTGTTAAGATGGCTGATACATAAATACCCATAATACCCTATCTCCCACTTAAAATATGGATTCTCCCAACAAAAGACAAACTTCTTCCCAGCATGCCCCTTTTTACACCAAAAGAGTAACCTGATACTTGCTACCTCCTAGCAACTAGTGATGTCACAGGATCCTCCTATGATATCTCAGGCTGCTCCAATCCCTAGCCACTAAATCACTCAACCTCACCCCAGCTCCTATAAGAGCTCTCCCTCTCCTGGCCATGCTGCTCTCTCCTTTGTTCAGAGACAGTCTGGCAGATTGTCCCTACAATAAAGGCTTGTTGTGGTTAAAAAAAAAAAAAGGCACGTCCCAGAAGTCAATATTTCTACAAATCTGAGTGTTTGCATTTCTTTGTGATGTAGTCACACTTTTGAATTCTACCAAACTATTTATGAATCCTAACTCCCACTGATAAATTTATTTTGTAAGAGATTTTGATGTATCATTATTCCATTCTATAAAATGCACTATAACTTCCAGATATTCTGACCCACGAATAATGTAAGAAATATTATCCTTGAACAAAGTTTCTTTCAAAATGTATTGTCTTTTTGTATGTTGTAAATAAGAACACAGAATTGGGAAAAATGTTAATAAATTTATGATGTTTTATATTTTTTTTGTGGTGCCTGGGATTGAACCCAGGCCCTCACAAATGACTGGTACATTCTCTACCACTGAGTTACACCCGAGGCCCCCTTATGATGCTTTAAATATACACCTAAACACTATGTATGTTTAAAAGTTGGACATTCTGGTGGTCCAGTTTCAAGGCAATCTTTACATCAAAGAAAAAAAACCTAGAATCAAAAACAACAACAATATATTTGCTTGTAGCTTGAGAGCTCATTGGAACACTTTTCAATATTCCTTCTTTATCTTTCATTCTCTTTCTTCATATACTGCAGCATCTTCTACAACTTTTTTTTCTCAGCATGCCCAAACTTCTTCAACAACCCTATCTTGAGTTTATTCCCGTCTTCCTCCATTTTTCTTTCTTACTTTGCAACATCAAAGTCCCACACAGTGGATCATATGGAAAGGTAAGACCTTCCTTAGAGCAGGGGTAGGAGAAGAAATGGAGCATGCAAATTTCGTAGGACATATGTGATCCAAACAACAACATTCTGCCCCTAGTCCCTAAAAGATTCCTATCTCATTATGCAAAATTCACTTAGTCTATCTCTAAGAGTTTCCAAATTCTTAACAGTTTCAGCATTGCTGAAAAGCCCCAAGTCTCCTTTGAGACTGAAGGCAAACTCTTAGCTGCAAGATCCCATGAAGACCAGAAAGAAAGTTAAATATTCCAATACATTTTTACAGAGTAAACATTCCCATTCCAAAAGGGAGGAATGGGGGAATAGAGAGGAAATTTTACCAAAGAAAGACTAAAAGCAAGCAACGCACATATTAAATCCTGCAGCTTCATCCAGGACTTGGGGCAAGTTGTGGTGAGATATGATCTCCCAAGGGCTTGGATGGTCCTGCTTCTGTGGCTCTGTTGGAACCTGTCTTGGGCAGGCTCCACTTATAACATATGCTTTTACTCAGCAGATTTTCCACATTTCAGGCATCCCAGACTTCTTGGGATTTCCACTGAACCTTTGGCTTCACTCACAGTTTCACACAGTGTCCTCTTAGGGGCACCCTGCCTAGTCCTTCAGGCCTTCATCTGAAATATGAGTGGAAATTTCCATGATGCCATGTCTCTTAAATTCTTCAAATCTGTAAACCATCACCATATGTATAACAGCAGTCTACTGCTATCTTGAGCAGTAGGCTATCCCCCTTGGATCATGGCTGCAGAGGCCTCTGAGTGCCTGTATAGCTGAACTCAGGGAAATACATCTCTAGGCATCCCTGAAAGAGCAGGGCACATAAGGGGTCTCTTCTCAAAACAGTCTTTTAAAGGAATTTATCCTTTTATACACTTAAGTCTGCAAAGGGTGGGTTCTGGCCAATTTTTGAGATGCCCTTAAGCCACCTTTTCTAATGCCCATATACAAAGCACATAGCTTCTTTTTAATGCTCATCTTTTCAGTAACCAAGTTCATCTTTTCAGGGACTTTTTTTTCTGTCCATAAGCAACTGTCCCCATGCCATTCAGCTCTGCTTTTTGCTCTTGATTCTCACTATAAATCTGGCTAAAAGCAGCCAACACTACTTCTTGTCACAGCTTGAACATCGGGCTATTTTGAAATCCCCCACCTCAGTCAGGCTAATTAAGCTGCCACCTTTAAATTTAACCTCACACAAACTCTTAGGACATAGCTAAAATGTAGACAAATTATTTGCCAGAAATGAAACATGCAAGGCCCCTAGTCCAGTTTCCAGTGGAGTTCATCTTCCCAAATGAAACTTCTTGAGCCTGGCCCCTGAGCTGGGCCAGGACCTTATGCTTGTGAGGCAAGTGGTGGCACCAATGAGTTAAGTACTAGGCCCTCTATCAGCACTTTTGATCTTCTAACCATAATCACCCATCTTCTAAGGCTTCTTTACCCCACTTCTCCAAACTTTTCCAAACTCCTCCCCCAAACAAGTTCCAACCACACAGTTACAGTTATAGTCACAGTAATGACTGACGTCTTGGTACCAGTTTTCTGTATTATTAGTCAGCTTTCCCATTGCTGAGACAAAATATCTAACATCTGTAAGTTGAAGGTGGAGAGGTTTATTTTGGTGAATGGTTTTTAATGGTTTACTCCTTGGTCAGCCGGCTCCAAGGCAGAAACAGAACAGTATGATGGAGGAAAGCTGCTCAACCCTTGGTGACAAGAAGTAGAATAAGAAAGAGAAGGAGCCAGAGCTTAGAATATATCCAATCAGGTCTCACTCCCAGTGACACGCCTCTTCTGACCAGGCTCCAATTCTAAACACATGACACTCTGTGGGGGCATTTTTGATCCAAACCCATCACAATTTCATAGAAATTGAGAGCAGAATGGTGCTTACCAAAGGGCATAGAATATAGGTGAGTGACTGAGTGGTTAGTAGGTACTAAATTATAATTAGGAAAAATAAACTTTGCTGTTATTTTGCACTACAGGGTGACTAAATATAAGAATATGGTACACTATATTTCAGAAAATGTAGAGGAAAGGATTTTTAATATTTCCACCACAAAGAAATGATAAATGTTTGACAAGATAGATGTGATGCCAGGGATATAGCTCAGTGGCACTGCACTTGTGTGGCAAACACAAGGTCCTGAGTTTGATTCCCTGTACTGAAAACAAAAACAAAAACAAAAAGAAAGTAGATATGCTTACCCTGATTTAAATATAGTATGTTATATACATGTATCAAAATATCACATAGTGCCTCATAAATAGGTACAATTTTTAGGTGTCAATTTAAAAATGTATGAAAATTGAGATCATACTTGAAAAGCATTTAGTGATAGTACTGGTATGCATAAAGGTTGGGGAAGTGTTAGTAACTATTACCATTCGTAACGGTAGTCAATGTACATGTGTTCATAGCAATGGCGTATAGGCAATAGGCAACCCTGGATGATAAAATAAGCAAATATTAGGATAGTAATGTTAACAGTCCAAGACAAAATGAAATTTTACACTTTCCTCTCTAAGAACTTTTTTACTTAAACTCTAATACAATTATAATATACTTTTTGCCTATCAGTTAAAAAACTGGTATGATCATCTTTTCCCCAGTTTAATAATAGGAAACTCGTACTGAGTAATTGCAGTGTACTAGAAACTGCCAAAAAGTTCATCTGTAGTAACTTATTAACTACAACAACTGGGAGAGAGGTTACTATTATTGCCTTCATTTTCCAGATGAGGAAGTGGAGGCTTCAGAAAGTGTCCTTAAGAACAATGAGAATGTTTCCCCCCTCTTTGAGTCACCATTCTCTATCCTGGTGCTTTGCCTCTGGAATTTAAAGGAAAAGTGTTCAATGGATGGAAATAATAATTAAACCTCACTTGTTCTTATTTAGTTCCTGGACCATACATCTAATATAAGTTTTAAAATCAATTACAAAAATGGACACAATCACACTTGAGGAACAAACCATTTTTCCCAGCCATTTCAGGGGGAAAATGAAAGAAGAAGAGGTGAGACAACACCAGCATCCTGAGGCACAGAGAGACTGCCATGGAACTCTGAGGATAAATATTCAGGCTCACAGAAGAGATCACTGCACCTGCTGAGCCATTAGCAGGCTAAAGGAGCCAGAGATGCCATCCTGCTTTCTTTGTGCTACCTGTGTTTCAGGGACTGGTACTTGTTGGTCTGGGCCATTTGAGCTGTTGCTGAGCTGCAGTTGCCCAAAAGTCTCAGAAGGACAGAATCGGAGGTCAGGGCCAGCCACATGGCGACCGCAAGCTCATTCATGAGGCCAGACGACGATTGCTATCCCTCATGCAGTCACTCAGTGGTTCTCAGCATAGTCACAACTCTTGGTAAGTTCATGTGTGCTGAGGGAAGCTATTAAAAATGCAGACCAGCACATTTTCTGCTACTGCATTTTAAAGGAACAAATCCTCTTCGTGGGGATTCACTAATACAATAGTTTTCAGAATGTGCTTGAGCCAGCAGTAGGATATCACCTAGGATCTTGTTTGAAATTAAAATCCTCACCAGACCTCCACTAAACCTCCTAAACAAGACTCCAGGCTGTAACAAGCCTTCCCAGTAATTGTAATCCGGCTTAAAGAGTCACTTAGGAAAGAGGTTAAACTCAGAAGAGTTGCACTGGATATAGAAAGCAATATTTGGAAAGGAAGGCAATAGCAAAGTTTTGTTTTTGTTTTGTTTTTTTACACAGGGTCTCACTATGTAGTTGAGACTGACCTGGAACTCAGTATGTAGCCCAGGCTGGTCTCAAACTCACAGTGATCCTCCTGCCTCAGCCTCCCGAGTGCTGGAATTACAGGCGGGGACCACCACCCCTGGCGGCAATAGCTGCTCTTGTTATGGATGGCCCCACAGCCCCACTGGATAATTCTCAATGTACAATTTATGATTTAGGCTTGGGATTTAAATGAAAGGGAATGAAGTCACAAACTCTAGTGATCCATTTAAAGAGATTAGTAGGACTGATTTTATGTTGAAAATCTTGCCTGGAAAAGATCTGTCACTATTTACGTATCTTACAGAGCTGTTGTAAAGATTAAAAATGAGAAAAATTTTATGAGGGTGTCTGAAGCCATAAAACTCTATGCAAATGTTAGTGCAAGGTTATTGAGGGTTTTGGCAAGGGAAAATGAAGGGCGTGTATGATGATACAGATTATAAAAAAATAAACCAGATGTCTTCATTCATTCAACTATTATTTTTTAGGCCCAGAAAGTATCAAATACTGATAATAAAATGTTGAACAAAACAAGACATGGCCCTTACTTTCATGAGGCTTAAATTTAATAGGAGAGAGTTTTACTGAATAATTTTATAAATGGGTGCCTAATTAATAAACCTAAGAAAAGCATTCTGAAGCAAAGAATACAGCTCCTTGGCAGCGCACAACAGAGGAGCCCATCCTAGGTTGGTGGAGAGAGAGAATCACAGAGGAAAAAGAGAGGTTCAAGACATCCCCTAACCCACGCTCTGGTTCAACAGATCTGAGGGGTGATTAAAGGAAGACAGATCACGATGGAGGATGAGGGCCAGGGAGGAAAATGCCACAGACAGAGCAAAGAGCACATAGAAGCCCTGTGGAGGAGGCAGCATGCTGAGGCCAGTGTGGCTGTACTGGTGAACATGTGGGTGGGAACGGGGCAAGAAGCAGCTCCTATTGCAGCGCAGAGTCCGGACAGTGCACGCCTGACACGTCTTGTATCTGTCAGAAACACCTGAAGTCCAACTGCGGTGAGTTCAAACGTGTTAGGATTTTGTTCTTTCACACAGAAGTCCAGATGTGGAGAGTTGAGGCTTGTACAGTGGTTCTATTCTGCCACTAACCCAGGCCTCTTTCCTTTTTCTGCTTTACCATCGCTGGTCTTAGCCTTCATCCTCAGTCACAAAATGAAGGCTTGAATTTTTTTTCAGTCACGACCATATTCAAGTCACAAAGAATAAAAAGGGCAAAGATAAAAGGACTAACGTTGTTCTACTTAACAGCTTCTATTTATACCTCACAGGTTATTCCTTTTTGTGGAAATGTGTGTGTGTAAGAGACACAGCCATCACAATAATTAAGATTTTGTGAGGAAAATGGATATTGTAGAAAGGCAGTCTTTGCCACATCATTTAAAGGATTTGTACCATTTTTTTCCCTGTGGTCAAATAGAAATCACTGGCAAGTTTTAAAGAAGGACACCACACGATTGGCTGCAACGTACAGGAAAGAATGGGGTTGAGAAAGCTGTGGAGATACTGGCAGCACAGATTAAGGTGATGATTATGGAAATATGGAATTCAAGATGCCTTTCAGAGACCTTTAGGAAGTAAAAGGTACAGGCATGGCTGATGAATTAGGTATGGTGAGTGAAGAAGGCATCATGAATGATACGTGCTAGATGAATAATGGTGTCATTCACCAAAGTAGGAAATAAAGAAAGAAGCAGGTTTTCTGGAAAAGATCATGAATTTGGTCTTGGACAAGTCGAAGAAGAATGTCTTCCAAATGGACATTAAGTAAATAAGTAGTTGAGCATCTGAGTCTTCAGTACATAAGAGTAATACGTTCTAGTGATATAAATTCTTATCACATAATTGATATCATTATTGCCTAGAGAATGTGCAAAGAGTAAGCACAGGGCCTACAGCTGAAAGTTGAAGAACTTAACAGAAAGAGGAAAGGTTAGAGCCAGAAATGGAGACAAAATTCAACCAGAGAAGTGGAAGGAAAATTAAAATGTCATATCCAAGAGCCAAGAAGACCCAGCAAGGGAGACCATGTGCAATGTTAGGAGTAAATGAGATGATGACTAAAAAAGTCTATTGGATTAAAAAACATAGGGACCATTAAGAATCTTACTGAGTGATTTTTGAGAATGTTGAAAAAGCGAAATTGGTCTAGGGGGTGATCAGGTATAAAAAGTTGACATCCAGGAATATGTAATTTGTTAAGTAATTGGCTCCAAAGAAATGAAAAAAAAAGATGTGGTTGCAAGAGGGGAAATATGGCTCAGGATTGTTTTTGTTTTGTTTTGTTTTTAATATGAGAGGGCCTAGAATAGATTTAAATGCTGATTGGAAGGACCCCACTGAGAGCAGAGAAGGGTTAATTAGTACATGTAAGGTTTGTGAAGGTGAAAGACTACAGGATCTGAAGTTAGGCAAAGGGGTGACACTGCTAAGGGTAAGAAGGTATAATCAAACTTGGAGGACAGATAGGAATTTGGGGGCAGAAAATAGGATACTGCAGTTCAAGATGACAACATGTTGAATTTTTCCTTGTCAAAGTAATCATTTTGGGAAAACTGAAGACACACAGGCATTTTAATCTTTAGAAAGTACACAGATTACATTAAGGTTGTCATAAGATGTTGAACACTTTTATGTCATCTCTCTCAGGCACCTAGTTCAATGAGACCTGGAGAAAATACAATAGTAGGAGTTAGAATTTACTGAATTTTCATTTAATTATGTGATCCTTATAACATCTCTGTGGAAGCTGGTATAGGCTGAACTCTAGAAATGAGGAAACTGAGGTTAGAAGGGTTAAATAACTTGCCTCATGTCTTTCACTTTTCCAAGCTAAGGACAGGATTTAAAACTTTATCTGAGGAACAAGTTTTGGTGATCCACCTCATAGCCTGGCGATTTCACAAATAACAATGCACTGCAAATTTCCAAATGGGTGAGTATTTTTTAATGATCTTGCCACAAAGAAATGATAAGTCTGTGAGGAAAGGGATATAGTAATGATTATCTGCCTGATTATCTGCCTACTGCAGAAGTTTCTTCACTGCCATTCTGGGCTAGAGAGCTCATCAGGAAAGGTGCCATTAGACAAATCAATTCAGACATAACCAGTCTCAGGAGGGAGGCAGGTGTTGCCTCAGGTGAAATTAAAAATCTATGCTTGTGGCTTGGAAGTTACAGTACCATCCCCTACCTAAAGGTTTTCCCTTCATGAAATGTCACAGAGGAAATGGAAAGAATTATGAAGTACAGAAGAAAATCAAGAAAAATGAAATAAATGCCACTCAAACAGGCAATGAGTTTAAGGTTAATCTAGGCAAACAGCACACAGGTGCCTATATGACCTTAAAATGCACAAGAACATATGCACCAGTTGAGATTTTCAAGTTGTTGCTCTGGGATTTCCAATCATTTTTGTGTGCTTGAGGACAAATTTCTCACGGGGCACAAAGATAATGTCTGCTTCAACTTCATATTTTCTTTTGTCCTGTGATCTTTTCAGAGTTCTGTTTATTTCAAAGAAATATTATACATAACCAAAAAAATAACCAGAACCACTTTTCCTTGGTTTGTCAGCTTCAGGGAGAAAAAAATGGCTGCCTAGTGTTTTTTCTTAGTGGCAGAGTCTTGGGCCAATTTCAATAGGCCTTCGTGAACACTAATTGGTGGGTGGAGGTTGATGTGTGCATGAGTGAGTTCCACCAACAAAATGGATCATGGTCCTTGGGGGGATCTCCCAGGGACCCTCAGGAGTATTCTTTTCTGGGGAGAATGCAAACTTGTAGGTTGAAGATTTTTCCATCACCACTGCTGGAAACCTAAGAAATGTTTTTCATCCTCTCTTCTTTCTTTCCACTCCATTGGAAAAGAAAAGCTTTCCATGGAACTACAAACTCTGAAACTATTGAAAGAGACAACAGGAATAGCATTTTTGTCGAAAGTCCTTTTTGTCACTTTAGTTTCTTTGTTGGAAGGAATTCATGGCCTTTGAAAGTTGAATTAAGAAACTTTGGAAGCTCTGTAATTATTCAAGACTTGTTTTGAGATCCTGCACATTTAAGTCAATAAAGAGTAAATGATAACTTTATTTGCTTTCTCCAATGCTGTAAATGCAGGGGCTATAGAATATTAAATTTTTTGGCTATCATTTGGTTTTTTTTGTTTGTTTTTTTGTTTGTTTGTTTGTTTTTGAGACAGTGTCTCACTGTGTAGTTGAGACAGACCTGGAACTCACTATTTAGCCCAGGCTGGTCTCGAACTCACAGCAATCCTCTTGCCTCAGCCTCCTGAGTGCTGGGATTACAGGCGTGCGCCATCATGCCCAGCCTATCATTTGTTCTTAATCTGACAAAGCAGGTTATATCTACTCCAATTTACTCGCCAACTTATATTATTGGAGAGGGAGAATCTGGATTCAGAGAGAGTGATTTTCCTGGCTTTTTGCATGATAATAATTTTAAGCAACTTTTGGGTCATTGATTTCACTAACTTTTCCCAAGGCCTTAACATCTCTTTCTATAAAATTGAATTTTAACTGAAAACAACTATATTTTGGGATGAGGCTTGTAGACGAAAACCAGGACTACCGTGCTATTTGTGATTATAATTATACACTCAATAATAATATTAACAGTGGCCTCAATTTATTTTCCAGTCAGTGCACTAAGCTCCTTATAGAAATACCTAATTTAAAAAACTGCAATAACTCTGCCAGGTTGGTACTATAATCATGTCCCTTTTTGTTTTCCTGCCAAGGCAACAAGATTTAGAATGAAGAAATTTGTCACAATAATAGGAGCTCCCGTCCAGACCCTGAGTCTTCCCCTGTGCTTCCTCGTCCTGGGAAATGTCACTTTTCAGGTATAACTCCCCAGGCAGAGAAGGAAGAGGGCACATCTCACCAGGAGGAAAAGTGGCAAGGCCACTTTCATCACATAAGGTGACCCTTGACTCTAAATCTGAATGTGATTAAGATCCACCTTAAGATGAAGACTGATCAGCTGAAGGCTTCTAGAACTGAAGAGCTTATAGCTTCCTGTGTCCTGTCCATGTATGAAATTATCCCCGTGCACGTATCCTTGCAGGACCTCTGCCTCTCCTCTGACTTCCTGAAGCCCTACCAAGGCATAAACTCCTTGGACATATTCTTTACAGCATTTTATAACACATTTGTGCACTGCTTCATTTAATCTCTACTGAACCTTGTGAAGAAGGCCAGAAAATTCACTCAGTTTTAGTTTTGTTCTTCCTTCTCACAGACTAGGAAATTGAATGAGCGCTCATCTAGTTTGGGAACTGTCACTCAGCACCTTCAGCTTTCAGACCCTAGTTGCTCCACAATGCCACACCCATCCTTTCAGCGTCAAGAGAAGTTTTACCAGCGCCTGCTCAGTGCAAGCCTAGTAGCAAGGCACTCTGGATAGGAAAGCAGATGTTGTCTCTACTCTTGGAAGGATTATTGTTTTCTTGGGAATTGGCCATTATTCTAACCCAATTAGTAACCACACAAGTAGTTCATTGCTTTCTTTGGAACTATATTGCAAGCGCAGTTGGCTTTACACTTCTTTTTTAGCTCCCTGGGGATGTTGTACATTGCTCTGTAGCCAGCAGGTGCTCGATGTGCTCGTATCAATGAAGGCTGAGTGAGTGCCTCGCCAGAGCAGCTTGGTAGAAAGAGCAGAAATGTTGGAATCAGGCCAGTCTGTGTCCAAGTCCTGTGTCTGCACTTCCTGGTTGTGTGACTCTAGGCAGGGCCTTGACCTCTCAGTGCCCCAGGCACCTCTGTGAGAAAAAGGTCACAGTGCTTGCCACACAGAATAGGACAAGGACACTGAGATAATGCAGCTAATTCAGGACACTGAAATACTGTCCTGAATACAGTAGCTGGCACAGAGTATTCATGCAAGATATGCTCATTATTTCATTATTATTAGTAATACATCTACTGTATTGCTTTCCTAATAGTTTCTGTTTGTCATCTTGAGCCGGAACTGTTTCCTCTGTGTGTTCTGGGCACATGGTTCTGTTGAATCTATAATTGCAGACAGCTTTCTTTCATCTTCACTCAGGCAAGGAGGATGGTCATGCTCAAAGTCATAGTCCAGCCGAGTGTAACTTTCTCATCTGTAGGGATGCATACTAATAGGACCAACCTGCGATGCTCTTGGCTCCACCCACCCACCAAGTTCACCCAAAACACAAGTTAAATTTGGAATAGAAGTGAACCAGAACCCCCACACCTTTACTGTTTGTGGTGCCCTTCCCCTAAACACAATGGCTGACAGCTACATTTTAGTGTTCTGATATTTCCAACAAGACCAGCAACCACAAGAATCCAAGCCAATACCTGTGCAAGGGTCCAGAGCTCCCTTAGTAGAGCACATTAATGTGCACCAAAGTCATTTCCTGAAGAGCTGATTTCCTCCCCCCGTGCCAAAGTTGGACACAACTGCTCCCTGAGCCAACCTGCTGTCTCACAAGATGCCTGGGAGGCAAACAATTCTGGCTGAGCACTATCAAATCTGCCTGGTGCTCTCCTCAGAAAAAGGAATGATACCCACTTTTAAATGGGGCCTGTGCTGGAAAGAACAAAACGCAGTTCCATTGCATCTCAAAGTCCTCAACCTTCCTCTCTGCTCATAATGGAATCCACAGCAATGAAACTTCCAGGCTTATTTCCTGGGGCTCTATTCATTTATGTGTCTCCAGTTTATTCATTCCTGTGATTCAGACAGAAGGAGGCTGTAGGCAGCCTTGATTTTCACTGTCACTGTCCATCTTGGACTTTCCAGTACCAAGGAGCTCTTTTTCTTTGGCTCGTATTCCCTCTCTCCTGCCCCAATGACAGAAACACAAATGGGCAGACAGGTCTATTTCTTCTGAACTGCAACTTAGCATCAAATGCCTTAAAATAATTTGAGAGCAGCTTGAGTACCTGAAATACATCCAGGTGAGCCTCTTGAGTCTGAGATGTTGGCTGTTCCACGCTGGAATTGGAACAATTGCCTTTCTCACTTTCAAACCTACATGTAGCTAACTTTGAGTTCTTTATAGATGCCAGGCTCTGCCCTGAGGCTTCCTCATGTTGTCTCATCTGAGGCTGACAGAGGCATCGTGGAGCACAGACAACCATTATGTACATCTTACTTCTAAGAAAAACAAGGGCAATGAAGTAGTTCTAGAACCACTTAGCTATGATAACCACTCTGACACAGTTCCTCACAGTTATGAAATACAGTAAGCTTTGTTCTCTTAAGGGATGAAAGCATCGTGAGGGTGGGGATCAAGTCTTATTTTGTGCCAAGTTTTCGGTAAGGTCCTAACTACCAGGTGGGTGTTTCCAATGCTACACTCAGTCCAGTTCTCAGCAAGAATCTGTACAAAGCTCTTATCTATTTAGAAGCTTCTAGGTGTGTAACAGTATCAATTACTGTGGGGTACATGACATACACGTTCCTTTGGGGGCACTTAGCCTATAAAGCAGAGAAATCAATGAGATTTAGATAAAAGCTTTCAGCATCCAGAGAAAGGGAAGGCCAGAATAACAGGAGGTGGCAAAGTTGAGCTGGCCCTTGAAGAAGGGGGCCAATGTCAGGAATTGGAAAGGGTGAAAATGAGGGACAGGGTGTGCAAAAGGCAGTCTTGGGGGAGTTGGCCTGTAACCATCTACTTCTGTATGTACACTGAAATTTCTCTTCAATACTGCAGATGATAATTAATTCTAGGAGTCTTAAGTCTCTCCTCCCTGTCAAAAAAAAAAATACTCAACAGATTTTCATCTAGGGCTTGGGGAGAGAGGCAAAAGACTCACATTGCATCAGTTCCAGAAAGGGAAGGGACTGGCCCGACTCCCTTAAGTCCTCATGCTCTTCCTTGGCCATCCTTTTCTTTCTTTCTTTCTTTCTTTCTTTCTTTCTTTCTTTCT
>NW_022900943.1:17120024-17121949 GCF_012274545.1 Fukomys damarensis | reverse complement strand
TTTTTTTTTTTTTTTTTTTTTTTTTTTTTGTGCCGAGGACCGAACTCAGGTCCTTGTGCTTACAAGACAGGTGACAGAACCACTGAGCTAAATCCCTGGCCCTGTCCATCCTTTTCTACACCCAATTATGTTCTCTGAATTTAGTTTTTGAGAACAAAACATGCAGAATTTTGATGAGCAAAACAAGATAACGACAGTTAGCGTACTAATTCTGCTGCCCCTAACAGTGTGGGGTCTTTGAGGGTGACAGTGGCAAGCTTAGACATTTGGCATGTGTTAACTCACTGCATCTGCATGAGGAAGGTAGTTCATTAACTATTTCCACTCCCCCTTGTATAGATCACAAAATCTATAGGAAGCTGGGCCAGGGATTTAGCTCAGTGGTTTTGCTGCATGCCTTGCGAGTGCAAGGTCCTGAGTTTGATCCCTGGTACAAAAAGTAAAATAAAATAAAAAATTTTAAAAATCTATAGGGGTCTTAGCAAAGTCACACAGATAGTCAGTATCCCAGCTGGGACCCTTAAACCATATCTGGGTGCCCTCCAAGTCTGTGTTTTTAGCCTGCTCATCATTGCTTTCTAAGTCAGCGAACTTCTTGGAGTGCCAGTTTCCTCCCTGGTGATATGCTCATAAATATTTAATAAATATCAAATAGTACAGTAAAATATTCACAAATATTCATACCTTCTCTCATGGTAGAGAGCACAGAACAGTCATGTGCTAACATATATATAAGTCCATCCCCAGATAGGGTGGGTATTCAGAGGAGACATCTGTATTGGTTTTCACCATTCAAAAACAGCAAACATTTTTTGTTGCCATTGTCTTACATTGTAACATTACACTTCAAGGATTTCATAAGCCCTCCGGAAGCATCCTTACATACCCTTGCATCTTTCTCAATGTCTGTGATACCAGAAAACCCACAAAAACTGACAATTCTCTTCCAGTGTCTCCTCTTCTCTTCCTTTGTTCTCTTTCTCTTTAATACATACTATAGCTTTACAGATCTCACTGAAAGCCAAGTACTTCCTCAGAGGTGAGTCTACAGGGAATGAAAGGTAGAAGAAGGCTCTATTGTCTTCAGGTAGAAGGGGTGACCCTGGGCGCCCTTAGATAAGGCATTAAATACTGTTCTACCAAATAGTCTCATACCGGGCAGGTTGAGCAGGTGTGTTAGCCTTGGGGAGGACGCTGAACGTGGCCTGTAAGAGGTTGGTAGATATAATTACACCTTCATAAAAATGAATGCTGGAGTCCTTTTACTGTTGTGTCTTAGCTATGGGGGGGGGTCAACTAAATGTTTTAATTACTTTCGGCTTCCAAAAGAGTCTTAGCGGCCAGACTTCCGAATCTACCTCCTACAGGGAAAACACTTTTAAATTCAAGTAGTTGGCAGCATAGCCCTCCAGAATAAAAACCAAAAACCAAAATTCATGTTTCTAAATAAACAAGTGACTGTTTCCTAGATACACAGCTTCATTTTGCTGGTTGGAGTGACACAATCTTTAGCAAAAGCGGAACCTTCAGATCTTTTATCATTTAGCATGAACTGTAAAATGTCAACACTATGGCACAGTAAGTCCTAAAGGACTTCCACTTGATTTGTTTGAAAAAAATACACTAGTCCTAGAGGGATGAAGGTATCTAAATCTATAACCAGATCAGAGTGGAATCAGGTGTGATTTTCTTTTCTTTTTTCAAACTTCCACATGTTCTATTTCCCCTTTCCCAGTTAGCACCACCCCACCAGGGAAGTACCAGGGTGCTCCTGTTTTACGATGAGCCCCAAGGCTGAGACCTATGTCACTTGTCTAGTATTACAGCTTTCCGGCACTGACCAACCCACTCCTCATCTCTGTGTTATGCCCCCAGGGGCACAGAACAGTTCTAAATTAAAAAAAAAAAAAAAAAAAAAAAAAAAA
>NW_022900943.1:17103516-17119437 GCF_012274545.1 Fukomys damarensis | reverse complement strand
GGGAACTAGCAGCAAGTTAGCTTGCACTGACCAACATTTGGCCAACACTGTGGCCAACATTTAAGATTAGGGGACTTAACATTAAAAATCTGAGTTTCTGATGCCTTCCTGAGAAGAGAGGCAACACTTTGCATGCATTTCTGTGTGGCCATTGTTGGGTGATGACAAGTAACCACCAATTTTTAGATGGGGCGAGGTCTCTCATCCTTCACAGTCCTTGGTAAGCTTCTGATGTGCCTCATAGGGGTCAAGTGTCAGACCTAATGATGAAGCAGCAATGCTGTGAGGCAGGGTCTAAGGGGGTGTTTAGGCCACTAGTGGGGCATGAATGGATTCCTGTCACTACCGAGGGAGTGGGTCACATGTGATACTCTGAGTGGGTCCAGCCCCTTCTTGCCCTCTCTTGCCTTTTGAGCTTCTTGCATGGGAAGATTTAGCAAGAAGGGTCTGGTCAGATGCAAGCATTTTGATCATGACTTCAAAACCTACCAAATCGGTGAGAAATAAATCTGTTCTTTACAAATTACCCAATCTATGGTGGTCTATTACAGTAGCACAACACGGACTAAGTTTGTGTTATCCTGTGCTTGTGTTATCTAGTGGTCCTTGAAGCAGCTCTTTCAATCTGTAACCCCAGGCCTTCTGCTAGGACAAAATTTTAGTATTTCCCATTTCCTACCTTCTTTCCCAATCCAATGCATTTTCTTCCCTCCTTATTCTACTTAAAGGCAGTTCCATATGTGTGTTCTTGATGACACTTTATCTGATCATCGTCTTGAGACTTCTATGGCCACCTAGAGCCGGGCTCTCCCATCTGGCAGCACTTGGCCACTTGTGGCTACTAAAACTTAAATTTTAGTTAATCAAGTTAATTATGCATAAGAACAAAAACTCACATTCTCTATTGTACTAGCCACATTTACATTTCAGGGGCTCAACAGCCATATGTGGCCAGCACCATTACATATATCAGATATGACATATTGGAAGCAAAGATATAATACCTTTGCAAAGTTACAGAAGCTCTGTAGGGTGATAATGATCTATAGACTGTACCATAATATATAGTTGGTGGTTTTTTTCCTGAGAGTGGTTTCCATTTTCCATGGGTATTTATCTCTTAAGGTGGAATCCTCTACAAAAATGAGAGCTAGTGTGTTCTGTACATCTTGTATTCTTTCCACCATCAAGTACCTAGACAGTAGCTAATAATGCTAATGCTTCTCAAGTTCAGGAATGTGGTTTTGTATCAGAGGTCCATGAGGGGCCAACCAGGAAGACACTGCATGCTCTTCTGCCCGCTTCAGGCTCAGCTGGAAGCCTAGGGAAGTTGCTTACAGTGAAAAGAGATAGGGAAAGTCAGGTACGATTTTAACATCATATCTTAGGATTGGTAAAAAGAAAATCATTAAGAGCAGTTTCTACTTTGAAAAGTATTTAACCAATATTCCAGTGATTTAATATTTCTTGCTGCCTGGAATTAAGTCAGTATAATATCAAGGTAAAGAATTCTGACTTAGGGATTTAACAAATTGGGGTAGAATCCCAGCTCTGGCAACTTAGCCATGAGACCTGGCATTTTTTCGCTTGCCTTCTCTAAGCCTTAGTTTATTCCAAAAGGAATAATAAGAATAATATTTTACCTTTTGGGATTTTTGTAAAAATTAAACTAGATCAATGCAATAAAAATTATCAGCAAAAGAAATCAAATCAAAGGAAAAGCAATCAGGATAAGAACAGACTGCCAGTTGTGAGCCTTGCTGGAAAGGACCCAAGTAGATATTACACTCAGAAAATTCCCTCCACAAGACCATTTGCAATTGCAGGGGATCATTTTTCTCGGAAAACATCCATGCATTTCCACTGGCATAAAGATTAGGGGCATTGAGCAAGCACTGTACCCTTCCCTGCTCCACCTCTGCCAAAAAAGTAGTATCATAAGTTAAAGCTACCATCTGGTAAGGGGTCAAGAGGTCATGATGGAAACGGATTTGGGGAGAGGTTCAGAAGGGGCATTTGGGAGGTTTTCCTTTATTGTAGCCAGTTCACTGTTAGGGAAGGAGCTCAAAATTACTTGAAAAGTGAGATAAATTGAATAATAAAAGAGGATGTGTGGTGTAATCACATTGTGTTAAAAGAATGGCAGATTTGTTGGCAAGTGTTGATTAGAATCCTTTGTTTGCAGTCACAGAATTTCACAAGAAGAGGAATTCATTGAAAGGATGTAGACATTTGTAAAAGTATCAGCAGTTACAGTTGCATAACAAACAATTCTAAACTCAGTGGCTTAAAAAAAATCAATTCATTTAGCTTAGCAATGTAGGCTTGTCTTTACTGGGTAACTGAGGACAGCGTGGGAGTTATGCTTCTAAGAGTTGGCTGAGGCCCGTGGGTTTTCCTCCAAACATTCTCATCACCCAGCAGCCTAGGTCAGTCTTGTTCTCTCTTTTTTTTTTTTCCGCCACTGGGGATCAAACTTGGGACCTTGCAAGGCAGGCGGTGGAACTACTACTGAGCTAAATCCCAGCCCAAGTCTTGCTCTTATGATGGAGTCAAGGTTTCCACAGAGAAGGGAAACACTCCAGTCTTCTTGAATTTGAGGGTCTGAGCTGGCACCCCTCACCCATTTTATTGGCCAGAGCACATCAGGAGGTATCTTGGATGCAAACGGTGAAGAATTAGACCCATGCTGTTCCTGGAACACCTCTTTTTGCAAGTGGCATGACTATTCAAGCCACTAATTGGGACCATCAATGTAATCCATCTGTCATAAGAGCTTTGAAGGTGAAGGTGAAGAATTACTTCTCAGAGGGCCCAGAATTCAGAGCTGGTCCAGGGTGTGGCCAGTGGGACCCAATGGTAGATCTCATTATAGCTCCCTTTCAGGATGATGGAACTCTGGCATTTAAAAGCTCACTGGCTGGAGATTGAAACCTCACTTTGGTCATTTGTCTACCACTTTGCCAGTGAAGGATGCAACACCTAGACTGATAGATTAACAGACATTTTCCATTGATTTTGAGGGGCTACCTCTCCAAGGGTGAGCATGGTTCCCTGCAAAAAGGCAGATGGAATACTGGGTCTTCCATACCAAAGCGCTCTTTCTGCACACCAACATATTAAGTGTAGTAATTAATGTCTGTGTTTGGACTGATGGAAGACATTTGTCTTTCTGTTTATATCAATTCCTGAGACTTCTCAAAACATAGTTTTTTAAAAGTTATAGAGCAATTGAAGAAATCCACCAGCAAAGGTGTAGTGTTAAGGTATTAGTATTTCAAATATTTCTATCTCACTCCTCCCCTCTCCCTGTACACACCCACACATGCACACACCCACACAATCACACACATGTGCATACACATACATTCTATCCATTTCATCCCCAAAAGGAAACGGCTTTGACTCTGTATTCTCATGATAATCAAAGAATAGGAAGAGAGGAAATTATCTCCAAAATAACTTCCAATTAAGAAGTTATCTTTCTAAACACTTGTGGGGGCCCCTGACAAGTGTCTTTTATGTTAGGGGTTGGAATTAGGTTTGCTAAATAAAAATAAAGATGTTCAGTGGAATTTAAATTTCAGATGAATAACAAGTAGTTTGTGAATGTAAGTACATTCCATAAATTGCAGTCATTGCCCATTTGAATGGGACACACTGATACTAAGAAGGTATTCATTTTTGACCAGGCAGAGCTCACATGCCTGTAATTCCAGCTCTTCAAGAGGCTGAGGCAAGGGGGATTGCAAGTTCAAGGCCAGCCTGGGCAAGTTAGAGCAACCCTGTCCCAGATACAAACTGAAAAGAGCAGGGAATATAGCTCAGGGTGAGGCTCGGGGTCCAATGTCAACTACAGAAAAAACAATCACCAGAATTAATTTTTGTCTGGAATTTGGATTTCATCTGCTAAACCTGGCAACCACAGTTGGTGTGGATTTCTATTCTTTTTTTTTTTTTTTCAGGTTCCTATTCTTGTTTCCTCTTCATAACCTCAGCCTAATACATTTTTATTAGTACACGACTGCAGTACATTTGAGAACAATCTATCTCCCTACTTCCTATAATCTACCTTTTATTTTGCTCTTTTTTTTTTTGTTTTTTGTACTGGGGATCAAACTCAGGACCTTGTACTTGTAAGACAGGTGGTAGAACCACTGAGATAAATCCCCGGACCTATTTTGCTCTTTATATATACTTTGCTTCTCGTGTATAAGAAACCATGTGATCTTTACGTTTGTGTGTCTATTTTATTTCACTTACCATTATAAGATCTTAAACATGACTATTGCGAAGCATGTGAAAAAAACCATGAAGGGAAATAATTTATGGGAGGGTATCCTTCATTTCCTTGCAGCCATGACAGTATGAAATATGATGTGATATCTAGTTCCAAATTAAGAGAGAAAATTTGGGTTTTTTTTTTCTTCCTTCACAAAAGTACAGTATTTTTAAAAATAAGCAAAAACTCTAACCAACCAGAAGAAGTACGGCGGGGCGGGGGGGTCAGTAAATCGTCTACAGTTTCTTCAGTACTAGGAATGGGTTGCCACCTTCGTTTAAGGATGTAAATGTTTCTGTCTGGAAATGAGCAGCCACTTTAAAGAAAAGAAACAACAACAGAAACATTCTGCTTTGCTAAATAAGCAAAAACTCTAACCAACCAGAAGTAGTACGGCGGGGCGGGGGGTCAGTAAATCGTCTACAGTTTCTTCAGTACTAGGAAAGGGTTGCCACCTTGGTTTAAGGATGTACATGTTTCTGTCTGGAAATGAGCAGCCACTTTAAAGAAAAGAAACAACAACAGAAACATTCCGCTTTGAGTCTCAGTTGCAGGTAAGCTTCCTGTAAGGTCATCACCCTGGGTCTCAGGCCTTCTCAGTGCAGTAATGCAGTGCACTGCTAGGCTGGATAGCTGGGTGAGACAACGCGAAGACAAAGCCAGTGCAGTGTGGCCTTCCCTACCACTGCCGCTTTGTCTTGTCTCAGTTGCAGGTAAGCTTCCTGTAAGGTCATCACCCTGGGTCTCAGGCCTTCTCAGTGCAGTAATGCAGTGCACTGCTAGGCTGGATAGCTGGGTGAGACAACGCGAAGACAAAGCCAGTGCAGTGTGGCCTTCCCTACCACTGCCGTTTTGCCTTGCTAACCTCAGCACACACTGAGACACCTCAACACCTTGGAAAAGAATACATCAGAAAAACAAGCAAATCTAAAAATGACTGTTTTGCTTTTTTGTTTGTTTGTTCGTTTTTTGGTACCGGGGATTGAATTCGGGTCCTTGTGCTCGCAAGGCAGGCCACCGAACCGCTGAGCTAAATCCCCGGCCCTAAAAACGACTATTTTGGGTTCTCTAGGATAAACTGAGCAAACTTTTTGTAGAGTAGCTTGAACTTGGTTAAAGTTAATAATGATTGGCAATGTTTCCCTCTTCTAAAATCTTCACAATAACCTAGAAATATGTAAGTACTATTTATTTTACAGATGAATAAAATTAAAATTCGATAACTTATCACAGGGCCAATTGAAACACAGGTCAGTTTTGATTCCCAAATCTGTTTTCCTTCATTCTGTAAAACCATATTGATTTTTGTGTTAAGAGGTCTGAGACTATATTCTGTAGGTCAAATCCAGCCCGTGGTTTAATTTGATATTACTAAATATTTTTTACCAGTACCACTCTCTTTATTTGTTTGCTCATTAGCAAAGGTCTGTAACACATGCAGTTTGCAGTCATCTTGGGGAGTGGGTGCATGATAAAACTTTTTCCTTTTTTAATCTGTTTCCCCCAAGATCCCCTCACCACCTCTAAGTCCCTTTTCCCTATTTTCATTCTTGCTGATATTATTCATCTTAGTTCCTGCTTATGACATACAAAGTTTACATTCACTGAGGTTATCTAATTTCTGTACATGGCATATCTTTATTCTACTTATTTTCGCTTCTCCTTCCTCTTTCCCCTTGCTCTTGTTCTCCTGGAACTTTTCCCATCTGCGAGATGTGCATTCCCTGTCCATCCTTTATTATGCTCTGTGTTTGTATTTTGCCTTACCCAAAAGAGAAATATCAAATCAATATTTTAGCTTGGAAGTCTGAAAATTATATTTTCCAGGTGCATCCATTTTCCTACAAATGTTTTGAGTTTGTCCTTCTTTATACCTAAGTAGTATCCCATTATGTATAGTCACCACAATTTATTTGTCCAATCATCTGCTCATTGGTATACAGGCTGCTTCTAGGATTTAGCTGTGATAAACTATGCTGCGATAAACAATGAAGGGAGGGCAGGGACAAGGGGAAAAAATGAGAACCAAGACCTGCCATGTAA
This sequence comes from Fukomys damarensis, assembly GCF_012274545.1. Taxonomy (NCBI): domain Eukaryota; kingdom Metazoa; phylum Chordata; class Mammalia; order Rodentia; family Bathyergidae; genus Fukomys; species Fukomys damarensis. Next base: position 17,113,112 of record NW_022900943.1, on the reverse strand, counting down.
AAGTACAAGATCCCAATGATGAATGTAACTGTACTGTATACCTAAAATGTACCAGTAAACTCAATGAGGAAAAAACATTGTTCTGTACATATTGCTGTAGTACGATGTCTTAAAGACTTTGGGGAAAATACTTAGGAGGAGGATAGCTGGGTCATATGGAATTTCTACTTTTAGTTGAGAAATCTTCACACTGATTTTCATAACGGTTGTACTAAGGTACATTCCCACCAGCAGTGTAGAACAGTTCTACTGTAGCCTTGTCAGCAATATGTTAATTTTTTTATTTCTTGATGATAGCCATTCTTTCTGGTGTAAAGTGGAATTAGTTGTTATAATTTGCAATTTTCTAATGGCCAGAGATGTTGAATATTTCTTTCATATATTTCTTAGCCATTTTAAAATTTTTTCTCCTTTAAGTTTATTGGTATATTTAAAGCAAATAATACAGTTACATTCATCATTGGGATCTTGTACCTTTACATGATAGGTCTTGGTTCTTCTTTATTCCCCATACCCCTGCCCTCCCTTCACCCTTTCCATCCTTCTCTTAGCCATTGACTACTTCTTCCTCTGTGATGTGTCTGTTCATTTCATTTGCTCATTTCTTGATTGGATAGAGTCTTTTGTTTTAGGGGGTCTAAGTTTTGGAGTTCTCTATATATTCTTTATATATTCTAGATATTAGTGCAAAGGGGAGGGGGAAGTCGGAAGAGTAGGGGAAAGGAAAGAAGAGAATGGAATTAATATGAGAAAATGAAAAAATGGAAATAAAGTTTTTGTAAATGGGGGGTGGAGGGTTGAAGGGAGGGCAGGGGAATGGGGAAAAATAAGTATTATATATTATATATATTTATATTACAATATAATATTATTATATTATGTAAAGGTACAAATTTTTGATAATGAATGTCATTATATTGTATACCTAAAATTTATCAATAAAAAATTTTCAAAACAGTATAGAGGGACCATATCTGAATTTGATAGAAGCTATTTATGACAAACTAATGACCAACATCATATTAAATGTGGAAAAACTAAAATCATTCTCTCTAAAATCAGGAACAAGACAAGGATGCCCACTATCACTACTTCTATCCAGCATAGTATTCAAAACATTAGCCAGAGCAATTAATCAAAAGAAAGAAATAAAAGGGATACAAGTATAAGAGGAAGCACTCAATTATTATTTACAGATGACATAATCCTTACAGAGAAAACTCAGAGAACTTCATCAAAAACCTCTTAGAATTAATAAGCAATTTCAGCAATATAGCAAGGTACAAAATCAACACACTAAAATCATTAGCATTTGTTCAATTAATTAGCAATATGTTCAATAATGAACTCAACAAAAAGGAAATTATGAAAATAATACTATTTGTGATAGCATGCAGAAAAATGAAATACCTAGAAATTAACCTAACCAAGTAACTCTTTTTTTTTTTTTTTTCAGAACCTGGGATCCAACTCAGGGCCTTGCACTTGCCAGGCAGGTACAGTGCCACTGAGCTAAATCTCCAGCCCTGAGTACCACTCTTTTTAATACTTGAATTTGTATGTCTTAGTTTTGATATACACACCTCACTTTCTCCTAGTCACCACTGCTCTCTTTGTTACGACTGCTTCAAATCCACATTGATGCTGCCTGCTTGGTTACTGCAAGCATTTGAGTTTGCAGTTTCAGGTTTAGCATTTGAAAAGACATACTATCAATATCATTGATACTCCCAATGACTATGTACAGGAGACGTGGTAGATTTCAATCAATGCCAAGAAGACTGATAAAGAATGCTTTTCAAAAGGCTCCCATCAATAATCAGTAGAAATAAAAAGTAAATAATATGGAAAAAATAATTAGTAGAATCCGTATCCCTGTCACTCTAACAAAACCAACATCCTACAACATTCTGAGTGGCCCACACTGTCTTGGGTGAAGGCCATCACACTCTCAGGGACTTGAATTCCATCTGAGTAAAAGCCAAAGAATATGAGGGAAGACTTTGGAATGAGGAAAGACTCAGTTTAGACAGGCATGGGGGTGCAGACCTGTAATTCTAGCACATTGAAAGGGTGAGGCTGGAGAACTGCAAGTTCAAGCCCAGCCTGGACAATTTAGTGACTTAGCAACACCTGGTCTCGAAATAAAATTCAAAAAAAGGGCCAGGAAGGTAGCTCAAATGCAAAGGTCTTTGATTCACTCCCCAGTACCAAAAAAAAAAAAAAAAAAAAAAAAAAAAAAAAACTCAGTTCAAGAACAGTTTGTATCTTGTTGCCTTGTCCAGTAGAGTAAGAACTCCAAACATCAATCTGCCTCATGCAAAAATTTGTGATACATCACAGGAGAAAACCATAGAGAAATGTACCCCAACTCTGTACCCCAAGTAAATTCTTTTGACCTCATGGAACGAAAGAGTGGCAATAACTAGGAGTAGTAGTCACTTTCTCCTCAGCCATTTTACTTTTGAATCATTCAGTTTGCTCCTGTGCTCCTGCTGCTGAAGATGGTCTGTTCAGCCTCTCTTTACAAGAAGGAAATGGAAGGTCTGCAGGTGTTCAGAGCATTCATCTATGAAAGGACAGTTTCCCTGTGTCTGCAATGAGTGTGACGCTGCAGCTGGCAGAACTCTATTCTTTGGTTATGTTTCCTAAACACAACCCAGGTTAATCTTCAGATTGGCCAAGCAGGTTCATTCATACACTTCTGGTTTATATTAGCTCCTCTGTCCATCCTAGCCAGAAGCCGTGAGATTAAGGTCAAGTCACCCGATTTATTTTTTTATTTTCTAATGGCATTGTTTTAAAACAGCAACTCATTGAAACCATCTGTTACCTATATGAGATAGGGGCCACTGTCCTTCCCACTTTGCAGGTGGGGAAATGAGCACAGGGTGGATGAGAAATTATCCCAATGCACAGCTGGTAAGCGTAGAGTTGACCACTTCGTTTTGTGTCCTCACCTTGATTATTGCTGATGTAATACTAAGATTGGTTAATGCTCGTCTACAACATTGTTAATTTTCCTTATTAGCAGTGTGGAGTGGGGATAAATCTTCCTGCGTGTGACAGGTAGGGATACAAGAATCAAGGAAATATACATTGATGAGTAGAATAGTTAAGACAAAATATACCTTAGCTACTCTTTCAACTTTAGGTCACAACTGGAATCAGTTGTGTCAAAGAAATTCCTGGCTTCCCAACACGAAGCTTGAGGGCATCCCAAAGATAGGCAAATTTGGAAACTAAAAACCACTTTAGTAGCTGCCTCATCTCCTGAAATTTGGTATCTATGGATCTGATATGTTCAGAAACATTTTCTGGAACTTTTAGGGATACAATTCTTTTGTAATGTTACAGAAACTTCTTTGTGTGACTAGTATGTTATTGGATGCATGAAAGCACTGTGATCATATATGTTACCATTCTAACTGGAACACTTTTATTTTTATTTATTTATGTATTTATTTTTAGAGGGGGAGAGAGAGAAGGAAAGGGAGAGGGAGGAGGAGAGAGAGAGCTGGAACACTTTTAATAGTAAAGGGGCATTAATAATTATGAAAGGACAATTCAGATTAAACCAAGGCTCAACTAGGTAAGTCAGGAAGTGTAATCACCCTAAAGATAATAAACAGAACTGGAATATTCTAGCAATGATGTAGGGGTCTGGATCCACCCAACTAGGATATAATGTCTCCCTTGCTCTTTTTGTCCTGGATTGACACTGATAAGTCAACCAGGTTTTGTAAGAGCTGTGACAGTTCACTGTGGTATTCGGGTGAGAACTGTGTGGGTACCTTGAAGACCTGCCTTTGTTCATCACTGATGTACTCCATTAATACAACATCCAAGACCCCCAAAAGCCTGGCTAAGTCAGAGCATGACCAACACAAGCTACAGACTTGCTCATTTCCAGCAAATGACCAGCTGCCACCTGCACTTACCAATGGTTTTTTTCTAGGACTCACTTGCTACGCTCAAGCTCAGTGGTGGGTGGCAGGATGTCAGGGAGATTCAGAGCCCTGCCAACTGAGAGAGAGACAGCAGAAGGGGACATTTAGTGTGGATAAGAGAAACTGGGGGACCAAGGAGCTGCCATCACATAGGTAACTTGCTGCTATGGGCAAGAAGAAGTCTTGTTCTGGGTTGCCCAGAGTGCAGTACAAAGTGGAAACTCTAGGCAATTGGATTTCAGCTCACGTTCACGACTTTGTTATTGTCTTAAAATTAAAAAAAAAATTATCAGTATTTGTTTGCAGTACATCGTGATTACACTCCTTGTCTGGAGCTGGTACACACAAAACAGATTAATTCTTGTTTTCATCGTCTTTCCTTTCCCTCCATCCATCTCTTTTTTTTTTTTTGGTACCAGGGATTAAACTCAGGACCTTGTGCTCGCGAGGCAGATGGCCTAATCGCTGAATGAAATACCCAGCATCCCTTCATCTCATGATCTCGTTCCCATTTGAGAGAGTTCCATCTTCCACTTTCTGTTATCTCTCTTTTATTTTGTTCTTTATTTCTATTTTGGATTTCTTATAAAAGAGACACCATTCAATATTTCAGTTTGCATATGCTCTTTGTTTAAAAATTCAAACACTAAACAAATTATGTAAGGTAGAAAGCAGAAACCTCTAAGTGTTTGTAAAGGGGGAGGAGAGGAGGGGGTGAAGGGAGGGCAGGGGTAAGGGGAAAAAATGAGAACCAAGACCTCTCATGGAAAGGTACAAGATCCCAGTAATGAATGTAACTGTACTGTGTACCTAAAATGGACCAATAAACTCAATGAGGAAAAAAAAAAAGCAGAAACCTCTTTTTTTTAAACCCAGTCCCAATCTTTAGGAGTACACTTTATTTTGTCTTCCCTCATCCTTATCTTTGCATATGCAAACATGGTCTGCACAGACATATATTCCTAGCACATGTGTCCCTAGAACTGAGTTATAGTTTAATGTCTAAAATATAGCCATGAAATGGGATTATCTCAGAAGGTAATGAACTCAAATAGCCTTTCAAATATAAATTTCTTTGACTTCCAAATGATGTTATACAGATAAGCCCTGGTAAATGGTCTAAAATGTATTATTGACATTATTGAAATGAAATAAACTTACTGACAGTTAATTATTGGCGTGTCCCACAATTTCAGTTCGTCCAATTTGGTTTTTGATGATGCTGTTTTGAAACAGATACAGCGTTGTTAAGTTGCTCAGGTTGGCCTCACATTTCAGGCTCAAGCAATCCCTTGTCTTGGCTGCCCAAGCAGCTGGGACCACAGTGCACACCACCACGCCGGGCTTGATTTGCCATTTAAAATTGAAAATATTTACGCGGTGACCTGGTCAATGGAAATAGACATTTTGTTCTGGTACTTGTTCTCAAGTGGAAAGATGTTCACTTGGTTTAAGCTGTTCAAAAATACATCAGCTGGTTGGTTGGGTAGGAGTTTTTGCCACTGACTATGTTGAAGTAGGAGCTGATACTAGTTTGTTAGGAAGCTCAGTGGACTCTCGAGTTATGAATGGACTGGCAAACAACTTGGGTTATGGCTGGAATTTTAGTTTTAATTTACAACCAAGGTCTTGAGTTATGACCTGAATGCTGGCTGCTTGTGCTTCCAGGTGGTCTCAGATATACATTTAACCCTTAAAGAGTTCTGGAACGAACATTACAACATCTTTTCCTGTGTGGGGTTGAGAAATCCTGGGCCAGTGTCTCTCTAAGGACACTAAGATCTGCCTGTATACAGAAGAGAGACTTTGAAGGCTGTGTAGAGCCTGTATGAGCTGTCATTGAGCAGCTCGAGTTACAACCAGCCCTTAGGAACAAGCTGAGGTCGTAAGTTAAGGGTCCACAGTTGCAGAGAAACTTAAAGCCACAGGTAAGAAGTAGGGAGAGTTGGGGATGGACGCTTCCAAAATCCATGTCAGTTTTCTGATTCTCTGATTTCGGGTGTGTGCTCACCTGAGCAGCTGGAAGATCACAGGTACTGATCTGTAAACAGGAGCATCCTCCTGGGCCGCACTCCTCAGCAGGAAGAGCTGCTGTACACATGGCTTGGTTGATTCAGAAGGCCGCCCACTGCCGTGAGGCAAAGGGACAGTAAAACCTGTAGGCAGCAATTCTTGTTCCAGCTGCTCTTTGAGCATTAGAGGCTTTCAACTCTGGTCCTTGGTCTTAAAAGAAAACAAATTCCTCCATAAACACTGCAGGTTTTAAATTGACAGCAAATACCATGCATTCTTAACAGGCTGGTAGGGCAGGCAATTACACCTTTGCCTGTTTTCTATTTTGACATTTCATCAAGATGGAATTTAGTGGCCAGAACAGACAATATTAAAATATTTGGCCTTAGCAAAAGAGGCACTGGATGGAGCTTCAGTGTTCAGTGCTGTCTCTGCTTGGATAGGGGTTGATGTGTTGCTTTTCTTTTTATTATGAAAAAGTATGTGTTTGTGTGAGTGCATGTGTGTGCATATATATCCTTGAAAGTTGCAGAAAAGAAGATATCAAATACTTGTATGCTTTTACCTACAATTATTAACATTTGTCCACACTTTTCTCTCTATATACACATATGCACATAGTATTAATATCATTGTTACTGCTGGAAATATTCGAAGTAAGTTGTAGACATCATAACCTCTGCCACCCAAATACTTCGGCAGATCTGAGGAAGAAAAAGTGACAATCAACTTTAGGAAATTGAACGCTGATATGAACCTATAATTGAACGAAATTTGCCCGTCTTTTCAACACTGTCCTGTATGATACATCACCCCAGTCTGGGATCGAATATTTACACTTAGCTGTCATGTTTCTTTGGCCTCTTTTATTTCAGAATCTCTTGCATCTGTCTTTTATAATACAGGCATTTGTGAAGAATGCAGGCTAGCACGCTGCCGAATTTGAGTCTGCCTGTTGTTTCCTTTGAATGAGATTCCAGCTGTGCTGCCTATGCTGTGTTCTTCTCAGGAGACACCACCTTAGGGGGCACCTGACGTCAGTGTGCCCCATTAGCAGTGATGTGAACCAGACATATGGCTGTGTGGCCATCCATGTGATCTCTCCACTTTAGGGGAATCTTTCCCTCTTCATGTAAATAATCTACGGGAAGATAATAATGTGTCACCTGGATTTCTTCACTCTAAAATTTCCCCCTTTGTTGTAATAGATGATTTTCAGAATATTTTTAGACTGGGTAAATTGCTTCTTTACAAATAAACGGGTTTGGCATCCAGTGACAACCCCTGCCTGAATCAATTATGGTATTAGCATGGAGAACAGATGTTTCGGGTAAATGGAATATTGTAACGCTGAATTTCTTCCCCGTACTTCCCCATTTTTTCTTGTTCATCCCCTGCCAGGTATGGCTAAGCCTCTCCGCCAGCACTTACTGTCCTGCCTGTCACCTCAGCACTCTAGATGCATCTGCAGGACAAGGCAGCTTGCCGCAGCAGACTCCCCTCCACTTGGAAAGAGCCACGAGTGTCCCTCAGTGAAGGTGTCCTACACTGGACTCCTCACGGACTCCGTCCAACCTCTGCCTCCTCCGGCAATCCAGGGGAGGTCACCACGATCGATCCGACTGTCCAGGCCGAACATCGGAGCAGCATTCCCACTTCCTTCTCCTTCTTGAGTCTCCACACCTAAGTTATCACCGGGTTTCATGTGGTGAGAACCCCCAAAAGGCTTCGAGAATTGGCTCCCTTCTCTCTGTCTGCATCACTGCCACCGGCTTTAGTCTACTCTCAGCTCTCACTCAGTCTTCCAAACAGCAGCCCACCTCTCCTCCTGCTTCTTGTATTTTCTGTAATGCAATCCATCTTCCCCATGTAAAACAAAGTGAGCTTTTGTAGTATAATTCTAATCATGCCTTCCTCAAGTCCCTTCTTCCATTAAATTCTTTGGTAGCTACTTATAGCTTTAAGGATCATTTGGTCAAAGTGATCATTCTAAACTTCCTACCCTGGTGTACAAGAACCCCACAGTTTAGAGATGGCCCATGTCACCAGAAATATTTTTCATCACATTACTGCCTCTTATTGGTTTCATTTCAAGACAGGTTAAGGCAGTCCCATATACCTGAAATATGCTCTTGAAAACACACATGCAGCCCAGCAATGTTCACACGCTAAACAACCATCCCTTAAAAATCATGGAAGCAACCTCGAGCGGGCCCTTTCCAGTAGTCTGTAGAAAGCCGCCCACATACTACAGATTCGTCTTAGTTTTGCTAGGTCCTATGGTGGCTTAAACAGTTCTTTTCCCGAGCAGAAGCCATTTAAAAAGAAGAGCCACCAGAGGGCGCACCGTGATCCCATAACAGGCTGGAGGAACCGGGTTCCACATTGCCCTCTTCGCATAGATATTATATTAGATTTGCTTATTACTTCTGATTACCATGTGCATACCAAACCCCATGGAACTCATTTCCCTTTATTTTTATGCGGTATCCACGGTTTCTGAACAACATGCTAAGGAAAACCTTTCCCAAGTTTCTTCTTCTGAACAAAGAAGAATGTAAACATTCGACTATTATCTTTCTCCCCAAAAGAGTCAGATTGTATTTTAAATTGTCTCTCTTTAGGTCAGAACCCTTGACTTATTGAAGAAATGTCTAAAGCTTGGAATGGAAAGTTACTTATAAATATTTGAAAGATTTCCAGAATATTGGTAGATAAGCAAAATGATAAAATATGATTAACAGTTCCCTCTAACTGAAAATTTACTATGTCCCAGGTACTACACTTAAAGTCTTATATGCATAAGTAAACCTAAATATGTGTAACTCAATAATCTTCGAGGTTAGGTATTACCGTTCCCATTTTGCAAATGAGGAAACTGTAACCCCCCACTACTTTGGCAGTTTGTCCACAAAATCAGTATTTGAAGGGGGACTCTCAGATGCAGGAGTCTGCTTTCTTGTGGTCATCGTTGATCTTTCTCTTTGAAGTTCGCCTTCTCACTTGCAGGGCTTTCTCTTTCCCTTCCCTCTATGAGCGTGTAAATGACTACATGGAACTCTGGAAAACATCTACTGCACTCCAGATAGCAATTATTTCTAGATTTTACTCTCTGTTTCCAACCAAAAGTGGCCTCTCCCACATTTCATTCACCATGTTCCCTTCCCCGGGTACAGGAAGCACAGAATGGAAGCAGAATCTTTGCAGCCAGAGGCCCTGAGCGGTGATGACAAGCAGAGCCGACAACTCATGTGAAACATGAAACGTGCGTAGGAGACTTTTGATGAGGTCACTTCCGCAGAAGCTATAGCGACAGGCCTCTTTGCAATAGGTAGCTTACTTATCCTCCCTAAGTTTCTTTTCCCTCATTTGAAAAGAGAAAAATTAATTTCCATTTCAGTTTCTTTGAGGCTTATTGAGCTAAGTGCATGTAAGTGTTTTGATTATGTTTAATACATAGTGGATACTTGGCACATACTTCCTCTCCAAGAGCACATAGAAAATATCCCAGATATGTTTTAAAAAGTCAGGAGTCAGGGCCGGAGATTGAGCTCAGTGGTACCACATCTGCCTCACAAGTACAAGATCCTGAGTTCAATCCCCAGTACAAAAAAAAAAAAAAAAAAAAAAAAA
>NW_022900943.1:17089045-17103418 GCF_012274545.1 Fukomys damarensis | reverse complement strand
AAAAAAAAAAAAAAAAAAAAAAAAAAAAAAGTTAAGAGTCAGAGTGGTCTCTCAAATACAAACTTGGAAGCTAGAGGTTTAAAGAGCAAGGCCTCCAAAACACTATTGGGAAAGTCCATCCCCACGAAAATATAAATTAAGTGGAAATGTCTATAACAAGCCAAACTACCAAGTAGAAAATTTATACCCAGCCAAACTATCAATTAAATGGAAAACTGTACCATCAGACAAACTATTAATTAAGTATGAAGATAGAATGCAGCCATTCTCACGAAAGCCAACAACCGATACATCTATTCTCAAGCAGTACTCCACCAAAATGAGCAAGTAATTATTCATTGAAGAAATTTTCTGCCAAGAAAAATACATGATGTGTTGCTGGGAGGCCCGATGTATGTAGAAAAGAGTGATGAGAGGGGCAGCACAGTCCGCTAGACAGTCTGAGAAGATTTAAGGACAGCATGAGGGAAAATATGTGCAAGGCAATTATGAAACAAGAAACAAGAAAAAGTTGATAAAGAAAGGAAATAAAATCTTACCTACTACTTGACTCAGCAGAGTATTTATAATCTGGCAATAATTTATTTGCTGATTTTTTATTTAATTGCAAATCTAAGAATGACTATCAATTAGGACAGGAGAGACAATGTCAGAGAAGTGCTAAATTTTAATTTTGAAAGTTCAAAAATTAAAAGATCATACCTAAAATTGATAAAACACAAAGTTTTGCCAGCAGATTATTTAAAAATATAGGAGCACTTGTCAGAGAAGACATGTGACGGATTTGAAAGTGGGGGCTTCTATGGAACTATATTTGGGGTTTGTCTTCTGTTAAAAAATATGTAGTGATAGGGACATGTGTTGCTCTGGTATGATGATTGTTTAAGAATTAATTACTGTTTAAGAGTTAATAAGTATATACCCAAATTCAAAAATCCTAACTCCCTCAAGCAGCAGCAGATCTGTGACCCTGGGTAACACCTTTTCATGTATTTGGGTCTATTTCACCATCTGTAAGAGAGGTTTGAACTCTGTTACTGTGGCACTCTCACTGCTATTACCAAAGGCACTATTAGCACTATATTCACAAGTGCACTACTGCGCTATTATCAAAATGCAATCTTACATAATACTTTGCAAAATGCCACTTCTCAGTTTTAAAAAAAAAATCCATGTTCCCTAGATAATATGATAAAATAAACCAAAACATTTTAGATTACAAAACACGACAGCCAGGCGTGGTGGAGCATGCCTGTAATCCCAACACTCGGGAGGCTGAGGCAGGAGGATCTCTGTGAGTTCGAGACCAGCCTGGGCTACATAGTGAGTTCCAGGTCAGTCTCAACTACATAGTGAGACCCTGTCTCAGAAAACAAAACAAAACAACAAAACAGGGAGGACAAAGGATTGGACAAACTGGCCACATTTTGTCATAGATCTTTTTCAATAGCCAAGCAAGCTTCAGCAGCCAGAGAAGCAGCCAGGGACACACTCCCCTGAAGGGCCCCATGCTCCTTGTCTGTGGGGAACTAATGAAGCACACCCATAGTGCAGAGGCCTCCACCGGGGAGAATTCATTCTCCACTCACCTCAAGCTTCACAAGCTATTCCTCTGGCAGTGCTTACCACCCCCCCACCACCCCCCCACCCCGGCACAGAGGCTTATTCAAAAAAGAAGTGAAATCAAAGTTGCAGCTACTCCAAGGCAGAGGATATATTCCAGTCGGCCTCCCGCTGCATTTTCTTTCTAACTATCTGTCCTCAGAGCTCAGGCCACCCACACAGCTCACAGTCGCAGATGGCTGTGCGGTTCCAGGGATTTAACCTTGCTTTCTCCCTGCAGCCCCTCAGGAACGACTTGCTTTTCTCAGTGTCAGAGGTACTTCCCGAGCTCCAGGTGGTCTGGCTGTGAGCAGGTGAAGTTAGCTTTACATGATTTCCAAAAACGCATTTCTTTTCCTGGCAGATGAAAGCCTGAGTGATCTGCTCTCGTTAAAACCTCAGTTCAGAAAAGTGCACACAACAGGCCCACATTCCTGGCCTCCAAGGTCTTGATTAATTTCTATGCTCTGGGTTTAAGGTGAGGAGGAGGAGGAGGGAGCATTTCTTGGTGGTGGTGGCAGGTACCGTTCCTTCCAGGCAGTTACTCCTCTTCTGGATTCTTAGTTTTGTCCATGTACCATATCTGGCTCATTTAATACCTTAACAGCTTTTTTATTCCCATTTTACAAGGTAAAGGAGCCAAGGCCCATGGAAGTGAAGTAGCTTGTCCAAGTCAGCACAGCTAGGAGGTGGTAGAATCTGACTGGAACTGAAGCCTAGGTAACCTTACAGCCCAATTCTCTTGAACTTGAGTCTCTTTTCTCACCACCCCAGGAGCGCTGCCTGCTTTTTACTACCAAGGCTGGGCTATGGGTAGGAGTCAGGGATTGACGCAGAGGGCCTGATTTGGCTGGATGGAGGGAAACCCGAAGCACTAGTTCGTGAACGTGGATCTTTCCTCCTTTGGCTGCAGAAATAGCTTCCTTGCTCTTGGTCTCCTCATCCCTTTGAATCCCAGATGTGTTCTTAGAGGTGAGGACAGGTGGCCCTTTGGACACATCGAGATAGAAGGCCGGTCTCACTTGGTTGCAGAACATCCAGGTACATGTGCCAAGTTACAGGACACGTGGTCTAGGGGCATAGAGTGACCTTGCTGCTCTTCATCTGTCTTCTCTTTTCAGGTCTCCTGTTTTCATGGCTCCTTCTGTCTTCTCTTTGTGGTGGCTCTGAATGCCTCTGCCACTTTGCTTGCTATTGTTCTGTGGTGTTGCCTTAGTCTCCAGGTACAGAGGACTGGCTTGGAATCCAGTTTGTAATATGCGGCCCTCCGGTTTGGAAAGAGAATTGGCAGGACACGGCAAGGCATTCCTTCAGGTAATGCTGCTGAATCTCTGGAGACCTCTGGATCCTGGGACACACGTGGATGCAGGAAAACCCCGGTCTACGGGGTTGAACCAGACAGGGAACAACCTCAGCTGAATCCTCTGGGTTTGATCTCCCTTAAAGTGGACCCTTGAATTACAATGGGCCTGACATACGAACAACATGGGTTACAACTGGAATTTTAGTTTTAACCTATAACCAGTCTTGAGTTATGACGTGAACGCTGGCCATTTGTTTCCAGATGGTCTCAGATAAGATTTAACCCTTAAAGAGTTCTGGAAGGAACATTACCACAGCCTTTCCTGTGTGGGGTTAATTGAGAAATCCTGAGCCAACGTCTCTCTAAGGACATTGAGATCTGCCTGTGTACAGGAGACAGGTTGTGAAGGCTGTGTAGAGGAACCTGAGCCTTCAGTTGACCATCTTGAGTCACAACCAGCCCTTGGGAACTAATTGAGTTCGTAAGACAAGACTCCACAATATTGCCTTTTATTCCTTATTTTTAAAAATAGCACTGGTGAAGGCTATCAATGCTTTATTTCAAAATAACCTGCTTGAGTATATTTGGGAGGGGTTCAAATGCATTACACATTTATTATAAAAATTTTAGGGACAGAGCTAGGGGAAAATTATAGAAAAACTGCAGAAATATGAAAAATATTTCCTATAATCTCCCCAATTGGACACAGCATTTTTATAAATTCCCTTTTCTGGGCCAGCCTATGTTCACGCCGATTTATAAAAACAAATTTATATTGACTATGCCTGACGCTACCCTATTTAGCGGCTGCTTCTTTTCCTCACCTTTGCCGGCCACCCTGACTTTGTTCGGATGCAGGCCATGCACGGGGAAGGCGGGTACCTTCTTCAGCCTGCAGGAAGGAAACTTCGGTGAGCGAGACCATCTTCAACAGTCTCACTCACCTGGTCAGCGGTTGGCTTCACAATAAACACGTGGCATTCTTTTGGCCAAAGAGACATGAGGAATGTTCACAGGGAACTTCTGGAAAAAGTTTCTTTAAAAAAAAATTGCAAAAAGAAACTTCTGCTTGTCACATGTGGATGTTGTCTGGACGGATCCAAAGCAGTGATGGCAACTGTAAACCTAAGCCCTGAGGAAGCCAGCTTGAGAGGGTGGGGCACAGAAAGCGGCCAGACCCTGCACTGTTGTGCCTTTGTTTAACTTTCTGCGTTAACCAGTCATGTGACCACCTGCACACTGGGCATCTGGCTTATGCTACTTAATGTTTTCTATTAACTTCAGACAAAAGTGTTCTAACTAAAACTATATCTTGTCAGTATGTATTATTCTATTGCTGTATTTTAAACGGGCTTATGTTATTCTTTTCACTGACTTGCGCCATAACCCAGGCAGCAATTTATTTTGGGGGACCCCGAGTTCATTGCCATGGTTTTGCTGTTGTTGGACTGGTGATGCAGCACATTTTCACTTGTTTCTCCTGTCCTTAAATTCTGGGTTAAATGTGGTAAACAATTGTAAGACTTCTCCCATACATTCCAAGTTACCTCGAAGTCATTTTCTGTGTGCTTTTCAGTAACCTTTAACAATCCTTCATATAAGGCGTGGCTTCTCTCTCTCTTTTCTCATTACTTATCAGCCGTTATTAAAAGTATCATTATCAAAAAGCCCTGGGCCGGGGGTGTAGATCAGTGGTAGAGCACCCATGAGGCTCTGGGTTCAATCCCTAGCACCACTCCCAGAACTATTTATTATCTCTGCAAATGTGAACTTATTTTCTAGATGAGTTCCATGGAAGTAAAATACAAGGGATGACTGAGAACTATGCCAAATGTTTAAAAATTTTTAAACTTTTGGCAGCAAAAGATACATTGCCCCAAAAATGAAATGATTATTTGCAGTGAGGGTTTGTGTCTATTTTGAGTATTTTTGAGGGGGATTAATGTAAATGTACCTCTGACTGTAATAAATTTTAAAATTTAAAACTTCACCCTATCTTTAACTGGTTGACCCATTGGTTGATCACCATCCCTCATTGATCACATATTCATGGCAATTTCTGGCAATAAAAATATTGTGGCGTGTCTTCATCCACTATTCCTTGGATCTGGCACGGTGTGACTTCTGGCTCTTCCTCAAAGTCAAAACGACCATGAAAAGTAAATATTTTGAATTGATTCTTATCATTAAGGCAGCCAAGACAATGCAACTAATGACACTCATGAAAGAAGCAAGACACACGACAGGGATATAGATAAACAGGGTCACAGGTCTCTTGCAATGGGAAGGAAAACCATGAGATGGAGGGTGGGAATAAGAAGAATTAGGATGAGTTAGTACCTGCACCAACTCCCCACAATGAATGCCAACATATGTACATGCAAACACGCACTAATAAAAATAGAAATCAAAAACATAAAAGCACATATACTGTAAATACATCAGAGGAAAACATAAGTAAAATAAGTCAGTTAAAAGGTTCCCCACTGTTTTTTACATTTAAAGTCAGACTTCTCTTAATCCGCTTCTGGCATCTGTGTTTTGCCACACAGTGAACCCTCCTTCCAACTATTACTGTTATCACCTTTCTGGGGGAAGAAAATCTATAAAAGAAGATCTGGGCAATGGGCTTTTAGTTATGCAGTTGACTGTAGCCAACCTACTCCCGGTTCAGCTTCCAGAATGCTGCTTCATTTCCGATATGCCGCCTCCCTACCCTGTCCTTACAGAGGTCTGGAGTCCTCGAGGGCCGAAAGCTCCCCAGTATTGTCACCACAGTTTGGCCGACACATCTCACACCCTACTCAGCAGGTCTGTTCCCTGGTACTTGAGAAGCTGGCAGTGAGAGTTGCATATCACAGCTGCCTCCAAACAGCTGCTGTATAACTTGACTGATTATGGGAAAGAAGTCCTGATTGCAGTGATAAGAAAATCTGCAAAAACACATTTAGGAACCTGAAATACAATTTATTTATGGATAAAAATCTATATAGAGGGCTGGGGGTGTAGCTCAGTGGTAGAGCGCTTGCCTAGCAGGTGCGAGGGCCTAGATTCCATCTTCAGCCCCAGGTGGGAAAACCACCTGTGCAATAATGGTATAAATCTATGCACTGACGTTGACAGACATCAAATTCACGTGATTGAATCCGAGAGGAAGGGTCATATGGAGATGGAGATATATGATTGTGATGAGAAGTAAAGTACAGAGCTTCCAATGCGTTGCTCGTGTTCTGTTCTTTAAGCTACAGGGCTATGTGTTTTTACACATTTTGCATGACACATATTTCATAATAGGAAAAGCAAACTGTCAGAGTGTAATTTGGTTATTAACTGGTTGTGGAATCCGAGGAAGTTGTATCATTTTAGCATTCTGTCTACATTTTAAAGGCAGTAATAACTTGGATTGTTCTGCGGGTCAAACAATAGGTGCTAGTGAACGCTTTTATTAAACTAGAAAACAGGATCGGGAGGGTTATTAAGAGTATGACCTCATGAAATGGCCAGACCTAATTACGTGTGGTGGATGGTTATTACAATGGCCCCAAAGGATCAGGTCTTTCTAGGTCTGCATTCTCTTTGCAAGGGGACTCTGCCACTTCTCCTACCAAGTAATGATTTCTTGTCGTCACCCTTGAACCTGGGCTGGCCTTGTGACTTGTTTTAATCAACAGAACATGGCAAACTGACACTGTACAAATTCTGGAGCCTAGACCTTGAGAGTAGCATAGTCTTCACGGCAACGTTCTGCCTAGAATCCAGGAAGTGTACATTCTGTGATCCAGAACCTCCACTCACAAGGACTTATGTACAAGTCACTCATGACTGCATTCTTTGCAGTAAAAACTTGAGAGAAATCCATATACTCATCAATGTGGAATGAATAAAATGGTTACATAAAGTACCCTGTGATCAAGTCCCCGTCATGCTGTAAAGAAACCCAGTCTGTCCAGGTGGAGGTGAGACAGGTATTGGAGATGGGGAAAGACAATGCGGGGAGGTAATAGAGAAGAAAAATGACTAGGATGAGATATGCATATGTATCAACTCTTCAAAATGAGTGTAATTATTATGTAATACAAACATACACTAATAAAAAAAAAGAAACTAAAATAAAACTTATGTAAAGAAGGAGCAAGAGTCCAGCAGAAGCACCTGTCAGCCAGGAGTGAGGCCATCTTGGATCTTCCAGCCCTGCTGATCCTCTGACTGAGTGTGGTAGATGAACAGAGGATTCCCCAGTGAACTCTCAAAATCATGAGAAATAATAATATTTCATCACTGTTTTGGGGCCACTGTGTTTTAGGGTGGGTTTTGTGGCCCGAGGTCTAAATGAATTAGAAGTCTTGGAGAGTCACAATGATCTGTGACCTGCAGTTTGGCGTGATCTATTGTGCAGCCCCCACTACAACACTGATATTGTCATACTGCAGGCCGTGTCAAGCAGTAAGTCATTAAGTGATTCTGGTGTAAAAGTGACTAAGTGCTAGGAGGACTACAAAAAGGCACTCCTGGTAGCTCGACTGTAGCATTTAAAGGAACTGTGGTCACATTAGGATGACAAGATGTAAACTGAAAAAAGTAAAATAAGGCTATACTAAATTCAAAATTACAGTCAGCCCTCTGTCCAGTGTTCCACATAGGTGGAGTCAACCCATCACATATAGAAACTAGTTGAAAGAGTTTTATCTGAACATATACAAACTTTTTCTTGTCATTATTCCCTAAATAATCTAGTATAACAACCACTTATGTCAGTGTTATAATAAAACTAGATGTGGTAGCACATCCCAACACTTTGGAAGCTGGGGCAAGAGGATCCCAATTTGAGAACAGACCAGGCAACATAGTCAGTTCAAGATCAGCCTGGAGGTCTACACAGAGAAATAATTTCTCAAAAGATCAAAAGAAAGAAGCAAGGAAGGAAGAAAACAAAGATTTAAATTATACCAGAAAACATGTGTAGGTTATATGCAAATACTGTATCATTTTACATAAGGAATTTGGGTATTCAGTTTCTTATGGGGGTGGCTGCCTTGGAACAAGTTCCCCACAGATAGGAATGACTGTACATGTGATGCAGAAAAAAGCTAACATTTACAAAGTTCTTATGTAGCAGGGACTATGGCTCAGCTCATTTAATTCTCACAACATCCAGATTAGGTGCAGTGCATATTCCCAGCTAAGTAAATCGAGGACATTGTAGTTAGGTTGCCCAGGGTCACACAGCCTGGGCCAAGCTGTAAAGCTCATGAGCTCACTCATAGCACTGGCCTCGGCCTGCATGAATGAGAGTGTGGGCCGGTGCTGTGAGTGCAGAGCTGTGCTCTGTGTGGGGAATGGCTGAGAAGATCCTGGGGGAGGTGGAGACCTTAAGTGGCCTTGGAGCATGGGCAGCAGTTGGGACAGCACTGAGGTAGCTGCTCCAGACAGAAGACAGAGGGGAAGGTGTGTGGGGTTCAGGAGGACTCATGAGTCACATCCCACCTCCCTACACCCCAGGAGCACCCACGATCGTCCTTCTCACCCCAAGGAGACCTCCACTGACTAAGTGAGCAGCTATCCAGCAGAGGAGCCAGGGGGAGCATAGAAAATGGAACAAAATGGCAGTGTCACAGGTTGGATCATGAGTCAAAGCCAAGAAACAGGTAAAGAAAGAGTTCAAGGGCCACTTGAGATTCTCCATATCTTTTGGGATGCAGGGAACAAAAATCTAGCAAGAGCCATTCTCCACTTGCCCTAGGGAACCCTATGTCCACAGGCCTGGAGAGCAGAGGCCAGGCCTGGTTTCATGGCAGAGGAAAGAAGGGGCAGAGGCACAAGGATAGCCCTGTTTGCATGGGGAGACCTGCAAGGTAGAGTTGCTCAACAGAGTCCTGTATGTTATGGTGCTAGGCCACCTTCTCTGGCTGTCCTGTATCAGCTGTGGCAAACCTTGTGAGTGACTCTAAAGAAAACAGTGTGCTCAGATTTGCTTTGGAAATGTTCACTTCTCAATCATATATGAATTATAATGGAACATGTTAGTACTGTACACAGCCAATTCTTGTCTGTTTATGCATTTTAAACCAAACCATGTTGCTTGGTTTTGGGCATGTCCAGTATACCTGTAGGGTTGGAGGTGGGGTGGATCACCATCTGCAGATGTGGCCCTATTAAGGAAGACTCCAGAGGCAACCTGGAAAGGCAGGGAACATAAATAAGCAGCACTATCTGGCTTCATTGCTTGCTCCTTAAAGCATTGGAGAGTTCATGTTCTATTGAGCTTAAGGAAAGACTCAGAGTCAAGAAGACTTTGAAATAGGCCTTGAAAATGAGGATGGTGTCAGATGAGGCCAAAAGGAAAAGGTATGCAAGGTAGGAGGGCTAAATGGAGCAAAAATGAGGACCCAGCACAGGCAGGGGATGATGAAGAAAGAAAAAGTATTGCTCAGGTAAGGACTAGGACTTGGAAAATAGAATAAGATGGGAAAGACAGAATGATTGCAGAGGTGTTGGAAGGGAGAGCTTTGAGGAAGGACAGTTTAGAGACACAGAACTTCATTCTGAACCAAGGTAGGGGGGGAGTATGTTAAGTGAATGCTGCAATTATACCTAGCCAATTCTTTATTCAGCCTTGTGGATTTAGGGGCAGAGAAAATGGATGGAAATTATATCATTATGAGAACAAACTGTTTAAAATGGTCAGACTTTACTTAAAGTCTTGAGATTCAAAAGACATAAAGTGCATTCTTTAGTGTTATGGTTTGTACTGTCTTTAGATGTTCCCCCAAAGTATCATGTCGTCATAGGTGGGAAGTTTCAAAGGTGGCTGGATCTAGGGTGTGTGGATGTGGATTAAGGGTGTGATGCTGCAATTAAGAGTGTGGATAATGGAAGCCCCACTCTGGCTATGGGTAGCATCAATCAATAGGTTTACTGACTGAATGGAAAATAAACAGACAGAAGAAGGCTTAACTGCTTGCTGCTGCCGTGTTCTGCCTGCCACACCATGAACTGTTTCTTCTTGCGATGCCCCTCTGCCATGTTGTTCTGCTTTGGTGCAAGCTGACTATGGAATGAAACCTGTATAAATTGTGAGCTAAATAAACCTTTCCTCCTTTAACTTTGGATGTTGGGTATTTTATCTCAGCAAGGAGAAAAGTAACTAAGACATGTGGTAAATGTTTTAAAAATTACACATACAATAAATGGCTAGGTAGAAAAATACGAAAATACAGATGAATAAAAAGGAGGGGGAAATAAGCAAAATAATCACTCATAATTCTGCCAGCCAGAGATCGTCACTTCAAGATACACCTTTCAGAATTTCTACCCAATATATATTATATGCTAGAAATGGGCTTGTGTTCTTCTTAAACCTACATTCAAAAAACTCAATAATATATTGCCACTCTCCTTCCATATCGATAAGTGCAGTATAGTCCTCAGCATCATTTATAAATGGCTGCTTGTTATTCCATGTTGAAGGACATCTTGAACCTTTTCCAACCCCTTTACTGTTTTGTATAAAAACCTACAGTTTATCAGTCAAAGAATGTGTTCTTAGTATATGCACAAAAGAAGGTACTTGAAAACTAAATCCTGGCGTAATCATCCTTGTCATTATGTTAATCACCACAGAGATCTTTTCGACAAGCTCTCTGATAAAACTCACTGTGGTTTTCCAAAAGATGCCTTAGGTGGTGCTATTAGATGGGACACAGCTCCTACAGAAAGAGATGACTCATCAGGGGAGTGTGTGGGCTACTTTCCCCACGACAACACCTCTCCTGTTGTCCTGTGTGTTCTGAATTAAGTCCAACTCCCTCAAAAAGAAATGACAAGACCCAGATATTCTGCAGTGTTTGCACTCAACTTGCATTCTTGAAGCATGGTAGACATCAATAGACATAGTACATCCTGCAAAATTTTATGACTAGACTAAGCAGAGGGAAATGCCTTTCCTAACAGGCAAGGCTGTACCTGGGGCTCTTTGCAAAGTTGCCTGCGGATATCAGACGGGCCCAGAGATGGAAATGCTAAGCTAAAGTGAACAGTCTGTTTGCAGAGCTCATTTTTCACTGGCACTATGCATGCAGTATAAAGCAGTACTCCTAACGATAATGACCTTAGGAACAGACACAAATTTGAGTCTTACAGAAAAGAAGCATAAGGAGCTCACTCTCTCCCCCTACTGGTCATGTCAGGTTTCATCGGCCTCAGACTGCTAACTGGGTCCTGTCCAGGAGATTCTAGCGCCCTCTTGTGTAGGGTAGAAACTGGTCTCTACATTTCTGAGAGGCAAATTGGCTGCAAAGAAACGCCTTGACTGCAAAGCCAGGGAGGACAACAAACTCAACTTGACTGGAGGGAAAAGATGGTTAAACATTGAATAATTGAGCTGGGGATTTAGCTCAGTGGTGCCGCCGCCTACCTCACAAGTGCAAGGATCCGAGTTTTATCCCTGGTACCCCCCCAAATTGGATAATTACCTCTGCCAGGTCATTTTATTTTTTTTCCTCCCTCAAAGGTTTCTTAAAAGCAGAATCGAATCAATTTCACTTATTCTTGTAGGACAATTGAACTACACTCTTTTAAATGCATTTTCTATTTATCCTGTGGCATTGGAACATTCTTCAGAATTAGCCAGGGCTATACTTTGTTTCTAGATATCCCCCAAAGCCATATTCAGTCATAGGTGGGGCTTTTTCAGAGGTAGCTGGATCTAAGAGTGTGTGATGCTGGGATTAAGGATGTGTGATTTCTAAATTAATTCACTAAGTGGTTTGGCATAGGTCTGGGTGTGAGTGCTACCCGCCCTAAGGGCAGGTAGCCTAAATACAATATAAGGGAGAGAAAGAAGCTGCTATTGTCACTCTTAGCCTGGTGCCTTCTGCCTTCTGTCTTCTGCCCACCATGAAATGTTTCTCCTCTACGATGCCTGTCTGCCATGCCACCCCACCATGGAGGCAGCCAATTATGGACTGAAACCTCTATAAACTGTGAGGCAAAATAAACCTTCCCTCCTTTAACTTCGGGTATTGGGTATTCTGTTTCAGCAATGAGGAAAAGTGGCTAGCACAGCTAGTTTAAGAAGTACTGTAACATTGCTTCCTTTTTTTTAGACATGATCTATAGATGAAGAGACAGCTCCAGAGAGCTGATGCTGTACTTTGAAACACTCGTATGGATTCAGTTTGACATGGCTGTGAGCATCTTGAGTTGCCATGATTGCTCCAGAGCCACCCTTTTTGGCTTCCCCTGCAGAGTCTCCAGAAAACTATAACAGGTCAAACCATTGGAGTGGTCTGTGGAGCTTTACACTTGGACCCCAGTACCAGGAATGTACTTGGCTCTTTGACATTAAGATACCAGGTATATTCCAACTTGGATGAAGTCTCCCTTGTCTTAACCAATAAATACATAAGCCCCTTCTTCTGGTCCAGATTTTGAAGCTCTACTTGGTCTTGTTTCTCTCACTAAGTTCCCCATAAACTGTACCCTGTGCAATCCCAAATCTGTCTGTTTCTCTTTCTTCAATCTCATGGTACCTTAGGCCTGGGTCTGATATACTGGCGCTTAGTTGTTCCAGAACACCACTGAAATGTTAGGTTATGCAAGTAGATGATAGATATTAAGGATTGGGAGTATAACTCAATAGGAACAGGCTTGCCTAGCATATATAAGAACTTGGGCTTCATCCCTAGTACTAAAAAAACAAAACAAGCAAACAAAAAAACCCCACAAAAATATCAAGGGCCTGGCTGTGATCAGCCATACCTGGTTCCAGTGCTGTTTCTCAAACGTATTAATAGCAAATCAGACAGAAACTTGACTGAATTTCTCCAAACCTTTCAAGAAGAGGACAATCATGGTTCCTACCTTGTAGTATTAAGGTGGAGACTAAAGGAGAGCATATGAGGTGGTTGGCCACAGCACCTAGCTCCTGGGGCTCAACAAATGTTAACTACCACTATTTAATGACAAAGACAAGCATTTCTTTTAAAAGTGCATTATATTCTTCATTGCCTTCTTTAATGGAGTACAATGACCAATGTTAACCATTTTCTCAGAAACTCAGTCACTTCCTTTTAAAAATTGGCTCTGACCTCATAATTATGAGCAATAAAGTACTGAGAAGCTTCAGGAACCTAAGTAAGGTTCTTCTACTTTTTTTGCCCCCCGCTATAAAACTGATGGCCTGGATGTGGTCCACATGTTCTTAAGGAAAGGTTCAATTTCTAGCACAATAAAAACAAAAATCAAAAACACTCCCTCCAAAAAGAAGCTGTTCTCAAGTGACCCAAACTGAATAGGTTATTCCTTTCCTTCTGGACCCCTAACAGACTCATTATACATTTCATAGAGAACCAAGGAGCCTAATAGCATTCAACATTATTTAGAAAACCCTATTTATTCAATTGGTTCATTTGTCCATTGTGCTCTCTCACACTAGAACATAAGCACAGTCCCCGGCACATTGAAGGTGTTGGTCCTGGTCAGGTCTTCTCAAAAGCAGACTCTAAACTGCACCTATGAGTTTGCACAGGAAGTGCTGCGGACTCCAGGAGGCAGTGCTGGGGGAGAGGAGGGAGAAGCCAAGCAAGGGCACAGGTCAGAAAAAGCCCCAGTCCTAGCCTGGTCATGTGGAATCCCTGAGCATAAATCTCATCTCAGAGGTGGGTTCTTCTCCAGCCAAGGTAACTGGTATACTGGACGTCACCTCCCACATCACCATCACCAGTCCGTCAGAGGCAGGTAAGGCCACTGAGGAGGGAGACTTTCACAAAAGTCCGTTAATGGACAGGGTAGATTTGGACAGTGGTCAGACCTCTGGAGAAGGGCAAAGTAGCAACGTGCACAGAAGTTGGCAGATGTACGTGGAGAACACAGCCGGTCTGTGGCAGTGTGGGAAGGTGTCCTAGTTTTCCTTAAGGTTCTCGTTAGACATGTGGTAAGTGAATAAACGAATGAGTTAAAGCCCCCAGCTCTTCTTCGTAGCGCATGGTTTTCCATTTCATATGTTGTGTATTTATATCTTAAGTGTTTATAGACTGAATTTTGGTAAAGAAACTTGCTCGACAAGAAAGCAAATTTTTCTTTCTTTAGGACACTGTGCCTTATTAAGTAAGATTCCCCAGGAACCAATTGGAGAGGTAAGTAGATGGGCAAATGATAAACAGATGCTAGGTAGACAAATGATAGATGAGAGATAGATACATAGAGAGATAACAGATGAGATTCGACATGACATTTGATTTACACAATTATGGAGGCTAAGAAGTTCCATAATTAGTTGCACACAAGCTGGAGGCTCAGAAAAGTGGGTGGTGTAATTCACTTTGAGTCCAAGCTATGAGAGCCTGGCTGGGGTGGAAGGGTGGGTGCTGGTGTAAGTCAGGTAGTCCAGAGCCCCAGAACCTGGAATTATGATGCCCGAAGGCAAGATTTCAGCTCCAGAAGAAAGAACAAACTCACTCTTACCACAT
>NW_022900943.1:17045286-17088889 GCF_012274545.1 Fukomys damarensis | reverse complement strand
TTTTTTTTTTTTTTTTTTTTTTTGTGGTACTGGGGATTGAACTTGGGTCCTTGCACTTGCAAGGCAGGCCACCGAACCGCTGAGCAAAATCCCCAGCCCCCTTACCACATCTTTTAGTTTTATTTGGGTCCATAGCGGGTTGGACACTGCTGCCCCTACTGGGTGGATCTCTTCAATCTCCTGAGCCATGTGCTAATCCCTTCAAGACCACCTTTGAAGACAAACTCAGAAACAATATTGTATCAGCTATCTGGACATCTTTTAACCTGACAAGTTGACACATAAAATTATCAGTCACACCAGAACCGGGGCAAAAGACTCTCTCATGGCTGAGATGGCAGGGACCAAATCGGTTGCCAAAGTCAGACCTTCTAAAGAAATGGAATAACCAGTACATGATGAACAGAGGAGAGACAGTGATGTCACCAATGAGGTCATGAAGCCCGCATAGAAATGGACAGAACATGCAGGTGATGAATAGTAAGTCAACAACCAACAGAAAATAGGGCCCCGGGAATCCATATATAGGGCAACCTGAGAAGGTAAGAATGAGTACAAAATGGGGGAGGAAGAAGAGAAGAATGTATATCCTCTGTGAGGAACAGGTCATCTACAGCGGTAGTAAAAAGCATACAAAGTATCTTTTATGGCAGTTCATCTCATGTATGATAAGGAAGAGAGCATGGACACACAAAGTAAAACCCTCAAGCTCAAAATAAGATGGTGGCTTTGTCCTGGTCCTCAAGAACAGGTCCTCATATGCACCATGGCCCACTGTCCCACTGGAAAGAGTGGAGATTAAAACCAGAATGATCTCTAGGCGTGACATTTATTTTAGCTGAAATATGTACGTTATTTAGTAGAAACTTTACACACTTGCCTGTAGTGAATAGTGAAGTGGTTCTGTTCAAACAGTGGCACTTTTCTTAAGTCCCAGCTAAAGGACCCCCAGTCTGGGTGGTACTTTGGTAGAGATACGTGAAGCCGGGGTGATTGCATTGCTTGTCTGTTCTAGAGGGGGGCATATGTCTTAGCCACTTTCTTCCTCACTGGGACAAAATACCTGGCGCTCATAACTTAAAGCAGGAGAGGTTCATTTTGGCTCCCATTTCAGTGCAGAGTCAGTGAGCTCCTGGGCAGGATACCGTACCAGGAGGGCATGGCTGAGGGAGAGCTGCTCACATCATTGCTGCCAGGAAGCAGAGTCCAGGCAGGAGGTGGGACAGGCACTAGAATCTTCCAGCTCATGCCCACAGCGACCTGAGGCCTCACCTCCAGATAGCAGGCCAGCTCTAACACTCCTGTAATCCAACTGTCCCAGCCATGATTACATGGGGGGAAACCTAGATATAAACTATAACAGGGTTGCCACTGTTATACAAATCATACTTCAAAATAAGATCCTGGTACGGTGGACACTCAAGTTACAACCAGCCGGACATACGAACATCTTGGATTATGGCCAGAATTTTAGTATTAACTTACAAACAAGGTCTTAACTTATGACCTGAATGCTGGTAGTTTGTACTTCCAGATGGCCTCAGATAACAGATCAAACCTTTACCGTATTCTGGAAGGAACATTACGGCATCCTTTCCTGTGTGGAGTTAATTGAGAAATCCTGGGCCAATGTCGTTCAAGGACACTGAGGTCTGTCTGTATACAGAAGAGAGACTTTGAAGGCTGTGTAGAGGAGCCTGAACCTTCACTTAACCAACTTGAGTCACAACCAGGCCTCAAAAATGAATTGAGTTCATAAGTCAAGGTTCCACTGTATACTGACTTTGTTACCCAACTCTTGTGTTTTAGGGCCTTAGAAACAAGCAAGGAAGAAATGAATAGTATATTCTACTCTCAACCTCTTTTCCAGGAGTTTAATATACAGGATAAATGAGATCTAGAAAAAGAAGGGAACCCAGAACATATCCTGTCCACCATGTTTGAATCTGGAAGTTCTGTATGTGTCACATGTCCTCTCCACTGTGGACAGGTACACACTGATTTAAGGAATTAAGAGAAAGACTGATTTGACCCTTGTCACACCCTGCAAAGAGGGCAGAAATAGAAGCCCTGACCACAAACATGGGCCAGCTCTTGTGGTTTGAAAGTGTACAGTTAATCCAGACTATTAGTACTTTGAGCTTCAACCATGAGTAGTAAAATGTCATTGCCAAGGGAATTTTCAGATCTTATAGCCCAATCTATAAGTGTTAAAAAAAAATGGAGCTGCAAATGAACGCAACCCAGTGCCCATTCACTGAGCCCTGTGATACAACTTACTCTGCATTTATGAACAATGGTATATGGAGGCTGGGTTGGGATTAAAAATGTGTGCAGGTATCTTAATCCTAAGAATATGAGATTAAACATCTGTTCGAGAAACAATGCGTGTCTTAGTCTACTGAGGCTGTATAAAAACATCAAAAACTGGGCTGGAGGTTTAGCTCTGCAGTCCTGCCGCCTGCCTTGCAAGTGCAAGGTCCTGAGTTCGATCCCCGGTACCCACCCCCCACAAAAAAAAATCATAAACTGGAAGGTTTATGAACAGAAATGCATTACTTACAGCTCTGGATGATGATATGTTCAAGATCAAGGTGCCAGCAGACTTGGCATCTGGCAAAGGCCTGCTTTCTGGTCTAGAGTCAGTGCCTTGTAGCTGTGCCCTTGTATGGCAGGAGGCGGGAGGCAGGAGGCACGAGGTGGGAGGCAGCTCTCTGGAGTTGCTTTCTATAAGGGCACTGGTCCCAGCCACAAGGGCTCTGCCCAGAAGACCCAGTTGTTTATCAATGGCTCCATCCACTGTCTTCATCACAATGGTGACAAGAGTTTCAAGATCTGAATTTAGGGAACACACACATTTAGTCCGTAGTGACAATCTAGTGGTGAAGCAGACCTTCTCTTTGTATTGAAAGTTTGGGATCAAAGTGTTACTCACTTTCTACAAGGAAAATTTCTACATATTAAAAAATATCAACATGCAGAGGAAAGCCAGAAACATATGAGTTCATCCCCCTCCCCATTTTTCTATTTTCCATAGGCGACTGAAGTCACTGTCCCTGATTTTGGGGAATGTTTATAATTTTACTGGCCAACAAACAAAACCAAACAATACCAAAATATATCTGCAGTCTAAATTCTCCCCACAGGCCACTGGTGTGAAATCGTTGATTTGACCATCCTTTCTTAGCAATGTGTAGCTGGAAAGTAAATCCATAGTACCAAGGTTCTGAAGAGGGATTCTCGGGCTCCATTGTGCATATGAACCATCTGGGGATATATTTAAAAATCTACTCATCTTCCCCAGATCAATTAGTTCAGAATCTCTGGAGAAAGGTCTGAGGAATAAGGATCTTTCAAAAGCTTCCCAATGCATCTACTGGGCAGCTAGTCAGATGAGCGTGGTCTTTAGGCTGTCCCAGTGCTGCTCTCTAAATCTTCACAAGTAGAGGCCACTCAGAAATGAATGAATTCGAAGGGCCCCACTATCCTTTGGGTGAAGCTAAGTTTTAAGAATAAGTTACTTGTGGATCTTGCAGTTCCTATGAACCTGACCTATTTTTCTAGACCCAGCTTGTACCAGTTTTAGATGCAGCCTTGAGAACTCCATATATACATCTGTTTCCCTACAATCTTTCCCCATCTTCTCCCTACTCCCCCACCCCAACAATTCTATCTACTCTCCAACCAAAGTGATGAGAATTAGACCTTGACTTTCACAAGGCTAGAACCCAGCCTCCCCAGGATATGCAAAGGATATGGTTTTAAATGAATGTGGCTGAATAGGGCAAACAGAGAATAAAGCTAGAAGGAAGGACATATAAGGAAAGAAGAAAAAGGACAAGAAACTTGGCTAAGTAGCAGCTATGAGCCTAGCCCAACCACAGTTTTAACTCAGACTATAAAAGTTCCAGCTTGGTTACATCCAAACATGGCCACAGTGTACTGAATATTAGTGTCAAGCTATTAATGTCACTTCATCAAAATAAAATAAAATCTGTTATCATTTTAAGGCTTAAAGTGAGTTGCTTCTTAAAATGTAGTACATCCTGGGTCCTTTTTGGTGAACTACATAGAACTAACTTAGAAG
The DNA here is from genome assembly GCF_012274545.1 of Fukomys damarensis. Classification (NCBI taxonomy): domain Eukaryota; kingdom Metazoa; phylum Chordata; class Mammalia; order Rodentia; family Bathyergidae; genus Fukomys; species Fukomys damarensis. Next base: position 17,084,802 of record NW_022900943.1, on the reverse strand, counting down.
GAACCTGTATAGAAAAGGTTCTCTCAGAACCTTGAAATTGAATTTAAGACATAATAAATGGTAATCCAACTTCCACTTTTTAGTCATGAGGAAATTGGGTGCCATGGGGGTGAAGTGGTGAAGTGCGCAACTAGCTTTTGCCAAGCTGGAGGTGACGTAAAGATCCCTAGCCTATCCTAATAAGATTACTGACATTTAGAAATGGGAAGAAAGGAGCTAAAGGTGGAGGGAAGGTGGGACGGGTAGGGGAAGGGTAATAGGGGAAAAGATAAAAATGTGAGAGAATGAAAAGATGGAAATAAAGTGTTTGTAGATGGGGAGGGGAGGAGGGGGTGAAGGGAGGGCAGGGGTAAGGGGAAAAAATGAGAATCAAGACTTGTCATGTAAAGGTACAAGATCCCAACAATGAATGTAACTGTACTGTATCCCTAAAATGTACCAATAAACTCAATTAAAGCTGAAAAAAAAAAGATCCCTAGCCTATACTCTGTTGCTGTTATGAAAGGATTAAAAGCCGTTATTCCCGCCCCAAGTCATCATTACAAATCAAGATAAGAAATGGATATAACTCAGTGGTCGAACAGTTGCCTAGCAGGCAGGAAGCCTTAGGTTTCCCTCCCAGAACCAAAGCAAGGAATGAAATTAAGGAAGCAAAGGAGGAGGGAAGGAAGGGAGGGAGGGAGGAATGGAGGAAGGGAGAGAAAGAGAGAGGTCAGTTAAAGGAATTTTAATTCCTTCTTCATGGTTCTGGAAGCTTACTCCTCACGTTAGTGGAGGAGTTTGACTCCTGCCAGCTCTCTGGGTCGCTGTCTTCAGCTTGGACACCACAGTGAGCCTCAGGATGGGCTGTGGTTTAGTTTGCTTTCTTATTTCCTGGTAGATCCTTTCTGGTTCATGAGAAACTGAAAGCCCACAGGCATCAAACATGACCTCAGCCTCAGGAGAAGTCTCTGCACCCTGCTCCTCTTCCTGGTCTCTGCACCATCCAGCATCCCACCTCCTTGGGCACTCCATAATCTCTCTTCTTTCCCTCTTCTTTGGCCAAGCCCACGGTCTTATCAGGCTCATGTTTTTCTCACAATAATTTTCCATATCGAAAGATTCAGTAACCCCATCTGTTTTTCTGAACTAGCTTTATACTGCCTGAGAACAAAAACTTGTCTTTACCGTTCTGTACCTTCTAGTATCTGGTATTGTTCATGTTATGTGATCAGTAAGTCATAGAATAAATGAAAGAATGACAGAAATAAGGACAAAAATGAAAAAAGCTGCTTCACCATCTTTGTTTATGGGATGTCTTTTTCTCACAAGAAACCAGACATTTTGTCCAACTGTGTCTGTAAAAGCATGAAACTTTTTAAAACTCAAGGCTTCTTCCTGCTGCTTACGACAAAAGCAAGGACTCAAACATCTAAGATTAGCACTGATTTTGGAAATGTGTTACTTGAAACTTTTAGTGACTGAATTCAGATAGCCTCTAGATTGCAGGCAGTAGAACTGACACAGAATCTATTCTAATGAAAACAGTTGAAAAAAAAGTCCAAAATGCACCCCCTCCAAGCCCCTGGATGGCTACAGAGCTCTAAAGCTGTTGGTATTATGGCTATTACTCTTTAAATTTCTAAAAGCAGTAATAGCTCACTAGTAAGATATCGAATGCCTGTGAATCATGGCATTTTACACAGGCTGTTCTTGTCTATGGGCATCAAACGCTGACAGGGTGACTTGGAAGCATGACACTTTTATCTGATTAAGCAACTGGGGCTCCCACCTCATGGCAGAGGATGTGTTTGAGGGGAAAAGGCAGCCAAGTTTATCCATGGCTTCCTCCACCCAGGATCTCCATCACTGTCTCTTCCTGGTGGCGCCTTCTGCTGGTAGGTATGCAATCTGCACAATTTTGGTAGTCTAATGAAAAAGATTTTGGCCTTCTCTTTTTAGTTATTATTAATGGTCTATTTTATTTTATTATTTTATTGTACCAGGGATCAAACTCAGGGCCTTGCGCTTGTGAGGCAGACAGAGGCACCACTGAGCTAAATCCCCGGTCCTTTAGTTATTATTAATGGATTTCATTTTGGCAGATTTGTACACACACATAACATATTTTGATGGTTGTCAAAATTGGGCTTTGGCCTTTTTAAAACAACCTCAGAGCATATGTGTGGCTGTTAGAGCCAAAAGGCCCCCAGCCAGGGGATACCACCCAGCATATCACTCAAGAGGATTCCCAACACCAAACATTTGCAACTCATTAAATAACAACTTGATTTTTAAAAAGCTTCATTCAGAGTAAACATTTTTTCATTTTCCTGAGAAGACTGTTACAGTTGTTTTGTTTCTCTCATTCCAAATTGACTTTTTTTGACATCTCAGTATAGTCTTATGAAAACTCTTTTCCTTTCCAATTGGACTACTAGAAAATTAATCCTTAAGCAAGTTACTTGTCTCCTCTGTACTAATTTTATTACTAAAAATGCCTGGTCTTACTTCCTAAAGTGACCTTAAGTACTAGATGTGTGCAGACATATACATATTCACAGGCAAATTCACACATATCTTAGTCTGTTTCCTGTTGCTATAACAAGATACTTGATGTTGGCTATCTTACAAAGAAAAGAGATGCTAGCTGCTGGAAATGCTAAACAGCTTTGCATTGTGTCTGGCAACACCCCCCCTGGCTGCGTCACAAAATAATGGATAGCATCACATGGCAAGGGAAGATTCAAGAGACTGGGGAGAAGCCAGTTTCCCTCTTTTTTAATCTCATGAGAAATAATCCACTCCAGCTTGATCAAACCACTCCTGGAGACCAGCATTAATCTCTCCTAAGGTGTTGCCCCCTTGATATAATCACCTCCCAGTAGGCCCACTTCTTAAAGATCCACTTCTCAGTACTGTTACAAGGGAGGCCAAACTTCAAGCACAGGAAAATTTAAGGCGTACGTCATAACTAGGTCATAGCACGTGGCAACTTGTGGAAGTTTTTATCTTCTAACAACTTTTAAAAATAATCAAAATTCTTTTATCTAAACCCCAAGTAGTTCAATGACAGATTTTGCACTTTTAATATGGAGAAATTTGCCTCTTCTGAAATTTTCTATTTATGAAATAGAGAGAAAAGCCAACATCTGGCACAGTTGTAAAAATTATATAAACTGTTTCACAATGTCAGTTATCTCATTAGGATCTTATGTACTATTACAGTTTATTCAGAGAGAAATTCATGATGATGGGATCATCTTTTATAAATGATCCCTTCTTCACCTACTTTATATAGGAATGTCATTAGGTATACTCATCTATCTGTTCAATAGAATTTTTTATTTCAACACAAAAACTATTTCTTAGTCATCTTTCCTCCCTCATAACTTCATAAATGAATGGTCTTGTGTGTGAGATGAATTTATCTAACATTTCTTTCATTGAATTACTCATATTACTCAGATCCCATGTTTATCTTTTCTGGATAAAGACCCACAGGACCTTAAAGTAATAAGCATAAACACTAATCTGAATTACAATTCTTAAAACTAACCTATAGTAGCTTAAAATTAAGATAATATATGAATGTACAGTTACTGTCCACATGTCTGCCCTTCGAATGAGCACAGTGTGTGGTGTCCCAGGAACCTGTTCTCCCTGTAGCCTTTTTCATCCCTCCACTCATGGTCAGTGTGGGAGGACAGTAAGTTTTTATAAAGTTATTTGGTCATACACCATGGATTCGGACATGCTGTATTCTAAGTGACAACTATAAGCAAAACTTTGCCCCAAAAGGCCTGGAAAGGAAAACAATGGCTTCCATAAATTGAGAACTCTGTTAGAGACTTGTAAGATGCTGTACTAAGCCCTTTAATAAATAACAAGCTTCACTGTTGCTGCTTCTCACTTGGAGATGAGGACACATAAGGATAAGGAAACTGAGACACAGAACTGTTGAATAACTACTCCCAAGGCAGCACAGCTAGAGAGTGTCAGGGCTACCGTTTGAACTCATGCTGTCTGGCTTCAGTCTTTACTTTCTATAATGTGCCAAAAGAGCTGATAAACTTTCTTTTCTTTGTATAGTGAATTAAGACTTTTCCCATTCTGATTAATTTGTACTGCATTCCATTCTTAGCTCATTGAATAAACTTATTTATAAAACCTAAAAAAAATTTACATAAACTGATCCATAGAAATACACTCAGTACCATTTTTGGTACATCGTGCTTTAAAACAGTTAGCTTCCTTTTCAACTCCTACTCATTTGGTTTCTCTTAAGTTTATACTTGCACCTTTGGGCAAAATGGGAAAAGGTATCAGAGGAGTTGAGTGGTCAGGGCATTTTCCCAGTCATCTGTGCTCACTGCCTCATAGCACAGATGAGGACCATAAGCCCAGGGTCACAAACTGGTAGCCAAACCCAAACTCTAATTCAGGTTTCTGGACCCCAAGTTTGGGGCCCTGGACATTATGCTGTTCTAAAGGTATTGTTAAATTCTCATTAGTGGTTCATCAGAAATGTGAGGTGATGTGGGGTGTTACTCACGCACTAGATTACAGGCTTATGTTAGTGAGAAGACAAAGGAATTGGCCAGCATAAAACTAAACCCTAAAAGGAGAGACCCAAATGGGGCAGAGAATAGTACAGAAAGGAGGTTGGAAGATTTATAAATATAAGGGATGGCTAGGGATATTAGAAGAAAGGAACACGGTATAAAAATTTCAAAGATATTATTAACAAAGCCAGCTTTCAAAAGATCAATTTGTTTGGAGGGGGAGTAAAAGAAATCCAGAATATATGAAGACCTGTCCTTGGCTCATTTTTTCTCTCATCTTTGTTGTCTGAGTCATTGTGAGATGGAGCTTTTTGATTTTTAGAATAAACATACACACTATCAAAATACTATAGTTTAAGTCTTAGGAAATTAATGTTAAACTTCATTCCTTCCTCTCCATACACAAATTCTAAATACGGTAGTATTCGTTTTAAAAAATGTCAAACCACTATCCCTATAATTGTTTTTTTTTTCTTCTTTTCTAAAAATTGACTTGTCAGGCTACAAAATCAACACACAAAAATCAGTAGCATTCCTGAACACCAATAATGAACCCATTGAAAAAGAAATCAGGGAGACCATTCCATTTAAAATACCTAGAAATCAACCTAACACTGGAGACGAAAGGCCTCTCAAATGATAATTGCAAAACTCTGAATAAAGACATTGAAGAGGACATTCAAAATCGGAAAGACATCCTTTGTTTTGGAATTGAAACAACTGATATTGTAAAAATGATATTGTAAAAGCTTTAAATTTAATGCAATTCCTGTGAAAATACCAACAACATCCTTCACAGAACTAGAAAAAAAATTCTAAAATTGATATGAAATCAGGAAAGACCCTCAATATCCAAAGCAATCCTGAAAGGGAGTAAAGCTGAAGCCATCACAATAACAAATTTTCAGTTGCACTGCAAAGCTATAATAACAAAAACAACATGGTACTGGCATAAAAACAGACACGTAGACCAATAGAATAGAACAGAAACAGACACATGTACTTGTCTTTTTATAGAGGGGCCAAGATATATGTAGTAGAAAAGAGTCTCTATCAAACAGTGCTGGGGAAAATGGATATTCACTTACAGAACATCGAAACTAGATCCTTATTGCCCACCTGGCACTAAAATAACATAATGGATCAAAGATCTAGGTATAAAAAACAGAAACTGTGAAACTGCTGGAAGAAGCTGTAGGCTTCCTGAATAGAACTCTAATAGCGCAAGAAATAATATCAAGAATCAATGAGTGGAAATATGCCAAATTAAATAATTTATGCATGGTACAGGAAACAATCAACATAGCGAAGATACAGTCTATAAAAGATCCCCTTCCCATTTGTAAAATCTCCCTTTTCTATTATCTATCTTGTATTTTTCTTTTTAATTTATTTATACTTTGAGGAGGGAGGGGCAAAATGGGAAGTAAAAATAATCAAGATGTATTATATGCATGCATCAGCTTCCCACAATGAATGTAATTATTATGCACTGCAAACATGGACTAAGAAAAATAAATAAAAAAGAATTTCTTAACACTCTAATAGTCAGTTAGAAAAACCTACAAATGGGAGAAAAGTTTTGCTAGCTGTTCCTCTGATAAAGAACTAATAACTAGTATATATGGAGAACTAAAAAAATTAACTCCCCCCAAATAAGAGACTCAATAAAAAGTGGGCAAACGAACTGAATAGATGTGTCTCAAAAGAAGTACAACCGGCCAATAAGTATATGAAAAAATCCCACTAGAAAGATGCAAATGGAAACAACTCTGAGATTCCATCTGAAGCCAGTCAGAACAGCTATCATCAAGAACACTGAAAGCAACGAACGCTGGCATGGATGCAAGGGAGTGGGGAGAGGCACCCTTCTCCACTGTTGTGGGGACATGAACTAGTACAACCGCTATGAAATCAGTACGGAGATTCCTCAGAAAACTAAAAGCAGCAATACCATTTGTCCCAACTGTTCCTCTTTTGTGTATATCGTCCAAGAGTTAAAGACATCATGCTATAGTGACGCATGCCTATCCATGTGTATGGTGGCACAATTCACAATCGCTAAGCTCTGGAAACAGCTACATGGCCATCAGTGAATGAACGGATAAAGCAAGCAGGGTTTGTATGAACAGTGGGATATTATTTAGCCATAAAGAAGAATGAAATAAATTTATCAGCAAGAAAGTGGATGGAAGTCAAGATCATGCTAAGTGAAAGAAGGCAGGCACACATGGTTAAAGACCACATGTTTCTCTTCTATGAGAAACTTCAAATATAAGTAATGAGTAAGATAAACCTAGAAGGTAGACTCTTACAGATGGGGAAAGAGATCCAAAGGATCCAAAGGATCTCTTTGGAGGGAAGAAAGGTAAAGGAGTAAAGGGATTGAAAATGATCAAGATGTGTTATTTGCATGTGCCAATTCCCCAACATTACTATTCTACACTGTATTATAAACACGCACTAAAATATGAGTACTTAGAGCTGGGAATATTGGCACACGCCTGTAATCTCAGCACTGGGAGGCTGAGACAGGAGGATCACTATGGGTTTGAGGCCAGCCTGGGCTACAAAGTGAGTTCAAGGCCACTCTGCACTATAAAGTGAAACCCTGTCTCAACAGCATCAACAACAACAACAATACCAAAGTGCTCAATTATGGCTTTGTGTATGAGGAGTTTTTATTTGTTCTTAGCTAAACCATACTGCTGTAACTGCAACTTTTAAAAAAAGAAGCCCAGATGTGGCATAAAAGGTTTGCGGCCAGCAATTTATTTTTTAAAGATAAAACGCGAAAAATGTCCATTTCTCTTTTAAAAGAATTAGAAATTGATTTGTGTCTGAAGTAAGCAGAACATTATTTAGACTTGGAAAATCTGTTCATGGTCATTTCACGTTAACTGAGAAGAAACCTCCCTAAAAGGACGACTTCATGGAGATATACACTTTAATAGCCAGGAAATATTTTCCAGCATTCCATCTTTAGAAGTTTATCCTTGCTCTATATACACAACCCTAATCAGACTGTTTTATGGCGGCTGGTACTGACTCAAGCTACAGAGACAAGTAAGTGCTGGTAACCATGTTAACCAAATGTGAGACTCAGAGTCAACCACACACACACACACACACACACACATACACACACACACACAGCCATGCGCACTTGCACGCATGCACACACGTGATGGAAGCCTTCATTTTGTAGGATGTAAAACCCCGAATCATTTATTTAAAGGGGAGAGATAATTTTGTAATTGTAGATACTAATGAAAGTTTATGTGGTTGATGATTTCATCAGTTACTTCAGCATTTGACAACCTTTTTAAACTGCTTTCTAGAAAGGATAGATTCAGAACAACTTTTCATCCTCTGAAAATTATCATAAACCACTTTGGTGAACACGGTAATTTATCTAATCATCCAGCTTCTCTATAGTGATTATAATTGTATTTCTGTAAGATTTTGGGTATTAGCATGAGTAGTGAGCTTTGAACAGTTTCAGAGGGATTAAGTTCACAGAAATTAATTCATTCCAGGGAATAATTTGAAAAATCACATCTGAAATTTTCAATTAGAAAATGAATCCTACAGTTTACTTTAGCCTATAGTATTCCTTCATACTAAGCAGTACAGGGATGTAGCAAAATCCAACAATGGTTCTTCTATGTCACAGGCAACACTAGCAGAACTAAGCTATACTTCGCAACTTTTCCCAGCTTATTTCCTTTCATAAGAAAAACACCTTGCATTTGGAACAATTTGCCCTCAGGGGTCTTCCATGAGGCAGTGGTTCTCAAACCTGTGTGAGCATTGGAATAACCCAGAGGCCTGCGAAAATGCAGCTTGCTGCCTGTCGCTCCTGACTCAATCGGTAACAGGGTGTCTGGAGGACCAGGAAGCACATTATCAAACAATAAGTTAGTGCTGGTTCCCGGGAACCACGCTTCAAGATCATGAAAAATTTTCTGTGTGTGTGTGAGTACACAGTGATTCCTGAATGCTAACATGGGGAGGGAGGAGAGGAAGAGACAAAGAGGGAGAGGGAGGGGAAGAGAGGGAGCGAGGGAGCACAAATGCAATAAAATATTAATAACTGGTGAATCAAGATAACAGGCATTTGAGTGTTCTTTAGTCTTGTTGCAACTTTTCTCTGAAATTGTTTAGAAATAAAAGCTAAGGTTGTACCATGAAATTAACACAGAATTTGGAAAGTAAAGCCGGGAGGGAGGGAAGGAGGAAGACCTAGGTGCACACTCGCCTTGTCTTGAGTTTGAATCATGCCCAATACTTAACAGTCTGCTTAATTCCATAGTGTGTGTGTGTGTGTGTGTGTGCATGTGTGTGTGCGCGTGCATGCATAACTCTACCACTGAGCTCCATCCCCAATGCTTTATTAATTTTCACATTGAGACAGGGACTCTAGATTGTCTAGGCTGGCCTTGAATTGCACTCCTTGTGCCTCAATATCCTGAGTAGCTAGGATTACAGGTGGGAGCCATGGTGCCAAGCCTAAACTCTTTTCTTGAGTGACCATTATAAGAACATGACTCTCAGAGTCTGAGCGCACTTGTGGATTTCTGGAGCAAATTCATGATTAGCAATTACAACATGAGTTTTGGATGAGGACAGTCCTAGATGTGATTCCCAATGCTGCCACTCACCAGCTCTGTGAAACCGGGAGTCACTTCACCCAAGCCTCCTGCTTTATGCTCCAGAAGGTTCCATTTGCAATGTAAACAAAGTCAATGACATGCTTTCTGGTCATGCAAGGATATGGTCCTGACTTAATCTTTCTGGACCTCAGTTTCCATATCAGTAGAAAGGGGAGAACAATAAGAATGATTATGGAGATTAAATGACAATGTTTAGAAAGATTTTTGGTCCCCAGTAAATGCTCAAGAAATGACAGCAGCATTGAGAGAGATGACAGGGTCACTTTGGGAACCGTGAATTCTTCTGAAGGGGAAATAGTCTCCGTGGTCCCTTCTGGTTTCAATGCTGTGATACTCCGGCTGTTCCATTTACCAAACAACCTGACTCTGCTCCTTAATTACCACTGTTACTGTTACAACTATTATGGTTTTTGACTCCTTAAAAGACCTTACTGAAAAAAGCTATGACTAATAAATAATTTTAATTATTTAACTTCTGTCCATCACTTTTCCACCACAAAAATGAGTCAAGTTTACTTTGAAGTGAGTCCATGTAAGATGATAATTTGGGGATGCTGAGGCGCAGACACTTGTTGAAATGCGCCAGCACAGTTCATTGCTTTCAAGACACAGAGCACTAGGGATTTCTAGGAAATAAATATTTATCTGGTTACCTACCAGAGAAGTGAACAGGTTTGTTGTTGGAAAAAGTTTTTGTGAGGTAGCAAATCCAGTTGGTCAGATGAAAAGAAAACCAGAGAATGAGGAAGGGCATAGGGGAAGGGAGTTCAGGGTAGGAGGCTCTGAGTGGGCAAATGCAGGCACACACACTGTTCTGCGAGCCCCAACGACACCGACAGAGAAGTGGCCTGGGGAGCGAGGGGTTTTCCAGTCCCACTTCCACCCGAGTGTCTCTCAGTGTTAGCAAATCACAGCCTGTCTTCCGCATCCTCCTCTCTAATATGGGGGGTTGGATTATATAACAAGGGCTTCTCAAACCGCTTTGAAATCATGGAGTCCTCTGTTAAAATGTTTCATGGGGATCTTCAGAGGAGAATCAAATAAATGCAGAGAGCCAGGGAAGTTGGGTCTGTGAGTCCGGAGGTTGACTAGACTTACTTCTTACTCCTGGCAGCTCCCAAGGCAAATCAGAGGGAGCCCGGGCTCCAAGGCACAGACTGACAGACCCTGAACTGTGTGCAGTCTCCAGCTCAGATGCTTCACCCTCCAGCTTTGACGTGCTCCCTCAAAGGGATGACCACACTTGACATTACATTCCAGAGGGTTTTATTCTTCCAAATCCTTTCATAGGCTCTTTTATCTTCTGGCAGCTCTGCATGGAAGCCATTATTAAACGAACTTTGTTCACGAGCAAATTTTTAGTCTATTTGCCCAAGGCTTTTCAGGGAGACAAGGTCAGGGTCAGGTTAAAAGCCGCAAGTCTTGCCTCTGCTACAGAAGGAAATAAGAGACTACTTTTAACATTTGTTCCAACTGCGGTGCTGTAACGCAGTTGTTTTATTTGATTCAGTTTTTTTGAGGTTGTTTAAGACTACCTTTCTACATAACTGTTTCTAGAGCCAGGAACCGTGTATGCTGAACAGCCATCAGAAATTTTACAGAATTGTATTTATTTGCTTCAGAGACATAAATAAAGGAACGCTGGGTGGGAAAGCAGATGGTTACCAAAAAATTCGGGCCTTGTGAATTTAAGGTACTTTCCTATGAGAAATTACAGATCATTATTTCCCTTGTACCTTTAGTCAGACAGATGGCACAGGAGAGGGAACGAGAATGCTAGAGGGTTTCCATGGCAACTGTTGGACAGGCTTGGCCTACTTGCAAGGACGGGTAGTTCAATTATGGGCCAAAGGTGAAATTATGGGGACTTATCAGAACTCAGCGACACCTTGTGATTCTCAGCTATTCAAATGGCACCTGTTGGGTCTCATTTTCTAAACAGCAACCTCCTAGTTATTGGGGGTGGGGAAAGAGTGGCAAAGACGACAAAGCATTGCCTTTCTCCATAAGTTTTGAGTAAAATATGTATGAATAATAGAAGATCTGCAAATGTGTTACTAATACAGGGCTTTTCCTTAAACGGCAGCTGTCCAATTAAGTGGAGGCGAGACAGCAACCCTTCTGAGCCGGGTTAATTACCAGCTTACTTGTATACCATGTAAGCGGAATTAGAGCCCTGTGGCTCAGGGGATAGGTTCAGAGCCAGACTATTTTCACATTCCACTTCTGCTATTTAAGTATTCTTTTTTTTTTTTTGGTACCGAGGATTGAACTTGGGACCTTGCACTTGTGAAGCAGGTGGCAGCACCACTGAGCTAAATCTCCAGCCCCCACAAGTTCTGCCATTTATTCATAGCATGACGCTGAAAAATTACCTGATTTTGCTGTTTCTCAGCTTCCTCAACTATAAGAGCGGGAAACAAAGGTATTTCTCTCATAGAAGTCGGAAAAAGATAACATGAGTTATCACATGGAAAGGATTGGGAACAATACACGTTAAGTACTAGCAAAAGGTACAAGCTCCCAGCACAGCATTGTTCACGAATTTTTAAAAGGCAAAACTCATGAACCCAAGCTAGAGAAAGAACAGAGATTAAGATGCTACTGTTTTCTAGCTCTGAAACTTTGAGCCTGTTAGCTCATCTGCAAAAGAGTACTGTACCTACCTGTTGTTCTGTCATGGAGACGACATGAACCCCACATGAACCCCACATTCTGGCTTGGATGTTGAGCCTCCGGATGCCCAGAAATCATAAGAATGTGGGATTATCATTCATGTGGTGAGGACTGGGGTGCGCAGTAAGGTGGTTTCCCAAGCTGATCCGAGAGCGGTTTAGGGATGTGGAGAGAGGACCCGGCTTGTGGGTTTCCTGGTGGTGGGGTAGCATGAAGTCCTGCCCCACTTTCAGCTGGGGTTCAGACTTCCTGTCAGTGCCGAAGGAGAAAGCACAGCTCTTTCCTCACCTTGCCCAGACTTGAGGCAGAAGGGGGAGGGCCCTGAAAGCTGTCAGGGGCAAAACATCAAAAATGGAGTCAGATTATGGATTATGTCACCTTAGGAGGGTATGAGGGGAAGTAAATAACATGTACACAGCCTGTAACTCAGTCTCCAGTCGGCAGAAAGTGCTCAATAAATATCACCTTTTAAAATAAACTTTGTTCCTTAGAAAAAAAAACCTTTAAAAATGTTCCTTAAAAGTTTAGGAAGCAACACCTGTGTTTTCCGTGTTCTACTTGTTTATACTTGATTTTTAAAAAAACTCAATATAATCCCCACGTGTGAGGAAACAATTACCAGCAATCCTCTAGCAATCCATTTTAAAATGATTGTTATGTGGAGCCCTCTTTCCCATAGAAGCAATGCTATAAATAGAGTTAATTCCCAGAAGGACCTCCACATTCCTCCTAAACTTTAAGATACCTAAAATAGTCCTCGGTGGAGCAGGGAAGGTTGAATCCTGCACCACCACCTGGGCCTCCCAGCACCCTAAGCTCGCGGCTCAAGGTAACCGCAGGTAAGCCTGAACCCTAGGATGTGTGAGAACCTGGTGAGGAGGGGCGAGTGGCTACAAGCTGAGGGTAGCACAGCGAGGCTGGGGTATCCACCTGCAGTGACGACTGTGCTTCCTGACCATCCCTAAATCAGACCCTCCTGGATCGTTAGGGTTCGTGGATGTCCCACGTCCCTGTGAATAGCGTGCAGCGTTGGGGCCCAGAGACTGACAGTGCCAATGGGACAGTCTGCAGCATACCAAACAATTTAATGTAAAGCAAATGAAAAGACCTTTGAAGCATTCTTTCTCCTTTTATCCCAAGGCAGGATAAAGGCTCTCTCTAGAATCTCCCATATCTTCATTAAGCTCAACTGCAAGGGGAACACAGTTTCTTTCCATCCCCACCTGAAACTCCATTTCTATCTCAGAAAAGGCAGAGGAATGTAAGCACACCTGGATGGGTTGTTCTTGCAAAACAGCGTCTGTCCCTTGGGCTCATTTCACATTCCAAAGAGTCTGTCTCTCGGGCCATTCATTCCCCTGATAAACACTTACAAGCCCTCTGAATTGCCTGTCTGCGCCATTTTCCCCATCTTTTATAGAGAAAGGGGTACGGGTTTCTATGTCATGTTATGTAAGTAGATAATCACACTCCTGTGACCCCCCAACCCTGTCGGGCCGCAGTTTTCCCCTTTTGCATGCTCATGCATTTGTATGCTTTTTCTCTTATTTACCCATTGTCCATTTTTTTCCCAGCAAATCTGGAGAGGGCACCCGGAGTATTGCCCTGAGGAGAGGATGCTCCCTTTCTGTGCCATACTAGGAAAAGGTCCGTTCAGGGGAAGCAATGAGCACTCCAGTGGTGGCCTTAGCCTTATCCACCAGAGGAAGTCACACCTGTTTCTTTCTGGAGCCAGATTCTGAGGTATGGGGAGGCCTGGAGTGGGTGGTTGGATGGAACTGTGTCTGGGCACTTGGAAAAGGCTTGCACAGGCCATGAACCAGCTCAGGAATCAACCCTAAGGTGGGTATGGACACACACCAGTGAGGAGTTCCTCTGTGTGTCATCTCTCCGGTCTATCTGTCCTCCGATCCTAGCGGGGCCAGGTCTTCTGAGCTGTGGGGGATTATGGAGGTGAGACTACATGCAAGACACATCTGTGGCAATGTAAGTGGAGGATGGAAGATGAGGCCTTTAGAAGAACAGCCGTCTAAGACCAGTGGAAGGGGCAAAGGACAGCTGGTACAGATTTGCCAAAGCAGAATGATATCAACATAACACCCTCACAGAGCACTCTTGTGTGTCACCTACTGCTCTAAGCACTTTATGAACACATTCAAACCTTCGGATCACACCATGCTGCACTATTATGATCCTATTTTATAGATAATTGGCATTTTTCATAAGGGCATTATCTAAACAATTCATAGAACAGTTCATTGTTAATGTTCCTTGACAACGTGCCAATAAAGATTTCAGATAAAGACATTTGCTGCTCCTTTTAAAACCACATTCTTCTTACTTGTATAAGCACAGCAACAAAACCCTCATAGTATTGCAGTAAAGACATTGCATTCAATCTTTCACTAACCGAAGAGAAGCAGCGAGGCAACTTACCGACCTGTGAGTCACCGAGTTGAGATGCAACACTCTAGGTTCTGACCCTTCCTACTCCTAAGGTTTGTATACCCTAAGGTGATGGCCGGAAGAAGGGCAGCCCTTGGAGTGTGAGGGTTGGCGTAAACAGAACTGTCCTCCTGGTCTAGCTGTGAGATCCGTGTAAGATAACAACGGCAGTGCCTGCGTGGGTTGCCATTATTAAATCATCCAATAGCCATTCACCTTGGGAAGAGTTACATCTATTACACCGTTGTGGGAACTTTGTTCCATTTCCTACAAAATCATAAGTGTCTCTTAGTCTAGGGACTTCATAAATTCTTGATAAATCCAAGTTCACATAGTTTTAAGCCAACCTAATATATTCATGCACTGGACAATTTGTGGACATCTTGACTTATTTCTTTTCCTTGTTCAATTTAAGCTCAATTCTCCCCAAGTTCTGATCCCTTACTGTCTCCAGTAGCCGTCCCTTTCTCCTTTCTTTTGGACTTTTGCCATTTTTGGGCTGGGAGTCCAACCCAGGGCCTCGTGCATACTAAGTACATGCTTTACCACTGAGCTGCACCCAAAGCCCTACACTTTCAAACCTCTTAGGCTTGACTAAGGTGTTCTGCAAGGAGTGGGCTAGGTAAAATTGTCCTCCACTGGCTTATCAGCTTATTGTATTTCTCTTCATCAGGATGCAAAAGGAAGAAGAAAAAAGCAGCTGATCACCATTCTATGCTTATGTGTGTTTGTACTCATTGTATGGCAGAATAATTTTTAACAGATACAGTGAAGAATATGGCAGTTGTTTTACCCTAAACTGAGAGTTCCATTACAGGGTCACCCTGAAGTCTTGCTCAGATGGACATGAGGTCCCATCCTTGAACTCCTAATCCAGTAGGTCATGCAGGGCCTGAGCATTTCCCCTTTCGACAATTTCCCTGATGATGCTGATGCTGTTAGAAGATTACACCATCCAAAAATCTATTATTTCCCATTATCCTCTATCATAAAAAATACTGACATATCTTTGTATATGTTTTTTGTGCCTTCTGATTTTTATTCCCTGTTTAAAGATTGAGGGATATAGTCCTTTACTTTCTATTCTGCAGTCTTAAATTTATGCTTTCTGTTCTGTGTGTGTGCGTGGGTGTGTGTGTGTGTGTGTGTGCGTGTGTGTGTGCGTGTGTGTGTGTGTGTGTGTGTACCACAACTGAGTTACATCCCCTGAGTCATAGCCCCAGCCCTCAAGTGATGTTCTCAGAGTCCAGAGAAGTTGCATTTCAGTCTCTGATGTCCAGTGCTCCCTGCCCTAGGCTTTTCCCTTTGAAGTTAAACAGTGTGTTCCTGAAAGGTCATTCCTGTTGCAACTCTGTGGTAACGCTGCAGCGTACCCCACAAGCTGTCTCATGGCTCTCCTTGGACACACTGATTGCACTTTGTATTCTAGACATTGAGTATTTTAGAAGATGCCATCCGAGTTTTGTCTCATTGCCCTAACGCCTCTGTGAGTAATAGGCATGATATGATAGTCCCAGGCTTTTAAAAATTAAGCCTTTTACTTGGTAAATGATTATTGAAGCGGTCTCCATAATTTGACTCTTCTTCTCCATTTCCTATGGGTGTTTGTCAGAAAGGCTGGCAGGGGAAATATGTTCAAAGGGTCATTTTTCTCAGCAGCTCTGGAGGCTGAGACAGGAGGATCCCAAGATTAAGCCCAACCTGGACAACTTAGTCCTAATAAATTAAAAAAGATTAGAGATGTAGCTCAGTGCAAATTCCTTGGGTTCAATCTGAAAACAAAAAACTTCAAAGACTACATTATCTATAAAGAAAATTAACACAATTTGAATATTAAAAAGCGCTTGTTAATAACATAAATCACAGTAAAAATTTCCCCAAACTCAGCAATTTTATAGAACTGTATGAAAGTAAGTACAGGCTTTATCAACAAACCTACTTTTAAAAGTTAGCTGCCCCTGGTTGTCTTGCTTTCTCAGCCTGCCCTTCCTGAGGTGGCACACAAAAACTAAGGGAAAAGCTTTTCTAAACCTCATGTATTTTTGTAGCAGGACTGTATAGAACTCATGTAACACTTACTAGATCCAAGATACTACTTTATATCCTTTATACGCTTACATAAGTTGGCACCTGTAAATCTCACAGCAACTTTGTGAGGCAGGTACTGTCCTTATATGGGAGGAAACTAAGGCACAGAGATATTTGGACATGTTATGCAAGATCATACCTTCATGGTCTTGGGCACAGACATGATTAGGTGCTTTTTTTTTGTTGAAGTTTTGACTCAGTTTTTTTAAAGTAAGTTAACTTTAAAAAAAAGTTCATGTCTCCACTGTAAATGGAAAATCTGTATCACTTGCCATAAATGGGTAGTAAATATGAAAATGGATCCAACAGATGCTAAACAATATTATTAAATCCTACTTTGGTTTTCTTGCCTGCCAAAGTCTGAGATTTATTTTACTCTATTAAGAGGAAGAGGGGTGGGCGTCAAATGGAGAAAAGCAAGCATTATATAAGCATTAAAAATACAGTAAAACCAAAATGTGACAGCAAAAAGCAAAGAAAGAAGATAAAAATAAGCATACATATTAATGCCAGAGTGAGACTTTCTTTTTCAACATAATCATAATGTACAAAAGATTTTTAAACAATTACTTCGTTATGTGATCTGGTCCACATGTCTGGTTGTCTCCTTGCCCCAAGCCTCAGTTTTCTGAACAAACTTGAAGGTTTAGTTATAACATTCATGGGGCTTGGCACAGAACAGGCCCTCAAGAAGTCGGTAGGATGAGTGGTCACTTCCTGGAGGCAAGGAAAGGCATGCTAAATGCTTAGCCCTGTGACCCCTCTCCGGGTTTTCCCTATCCTTCTTCTGTTCTCGACAATCAACAAAGCAGGGGCAGGCAGCAGAGCTGGGGTGACAATTCCCATTCGGCAGTGATGAGAGAGACGAGATCATGTTTGGATGGCTGCCACGAGAAGAATCTGTTCATCTGCTAGGGGCCGCTGTGGGGTGTAATGACAGACTGGAGACTTCAAATTTCAATGTCTTAAACTGCAGAAAAATAAGGGGGATCCTCCAGTCAAGTCCTCCACGAGCCTAGGACCTCCAAGGCCTGCAGCTTTACAATGAGCCATGAGCACAAAGAGGCCAGGGGGCTCAGGCCCTTGGTGCCTTCCCTCCAGGCTGGGCTCCTACAGCCAGAGATGGATCCTCCCTTAGCATCCTGCCCCTGCCCCAGCCCCTTCTCGGCTCTGCAAGGTGGCTGGCATTGCAGACTACTGCCCGCATCTTGGTCTGGGCTGCGGACCAATTTACGAAATGATGATTAGCTTCAGTTCTATCTATAATTTGCTAAAATGTTTGTAGCCTTCCTTAGAAAAACAGAAAAATGTGACTTTCTTGCCAAGCTCTGATTACATCAATACTCTCAAAAAAACCAAATCCATACACAGGGAAAATAGCTCCTCTTAGGACTTTGGTGTGTCTCAAGGGAGTTTTTTGTTCATGAGACAGCGCCTGCTGAGTTGCAGGCTGTGGAAAAATGACCTGGCCTTTACAGCCCAGCTTCCCTAGGAGGATAATGAGGGCAAAAATAAAATAGGAGCTGGAGGAACGGATGAAAAACCCCTCGCTGAGTCCTGCAACTAAGGCCTAGAGGACCAGGAACGTGACTTGCCAGAACTCTCCCAGCAAGGGGCTGGGCGTGGGGCCATGGTCTGGTGAAGGGACAGGAGGGACCTTGAGTCCCAGCGAGAAGAGCACCCAGAACTTGTGTTCACAGCGCCTGAAGTTTGGGGCATTAAATCCCATGCTCACCCCTCATTCTTGGAACCCTTTTCAAAAAGGACTTCAGATCTTTTTAGGGGAAAGTTTTTCCCACGGAGGAGCAAACAAATGCCCTCCAGGGCCCCCAGCTGCGTGGGTCTGAGAGACCAGGCAGGTGAGGATGCAGGGGGCTGAGGACACGTGTTCCTTTTGGAAAATGCAGCTATTGTGCAGCTCCTGCCAATCATCACTTGCAGGAATGTGGACACAGATTTGCCAGCTGTGCCAGGAGTAAGCACTTTCTGCTTAGTGATGCCAGGCCTTCCTGCTAGGTTCTGCCAACGGAGGCCACTACAGGGAGACTGGGGGATAGAGGTTGCAGGACAGGGACTGGCTCCTTCTGTTTGCTTCATCCTAGCAATTACTGTGGCAGCAACAGCTGCTTTCGGTTTCTTGCTTTCCTTTATAATCCCAGAGCCAACCTTAGTGTATGCCTCACAAGTACCAGCAGCTCTATCGGGCTGCCCCCCCAAACCCCAGAGCTGAGTTGCAGCCCCATGGTTCCAGTAGGAACTTCCCTCCACCCAGGGCAGCTACCTTCCCACGAATAACCCCGTCGCAAGGAACAGTGGTGGCCAGGGGCCGGCTGGTGCCAGGAGACAAAAGCCTGGCTCCTCACTTCTAGGTGGGACCCAACCGCTGGTCCATCAGCTCTTGAGCTCCCGGAAGCACTGGCGAGAGCCTCTGGCTTGCAACCCCTTTGAGAGTGAGTTCCTGCGCAGTTCCTATTGGTACAGCTCCCTAGAACCTTGCTACCTGTGGCCCACTGTTCTTCCCCTGCAAATGTGTCCTGGGCCCCAACCAAGCCAAGCTGCTCTTCTGAAGAACAGAGTTCTCTTGCAGGACGCAAGTAAATAGAAACATTGTGAAACTTGCCAAAAAGTATTCAAGGAGAAAGTGGGAGGAAAGGAGTGAAAGTCAAAGAGTAAAGTCAAAGTAAAGTGAGGGGGAAAGTACCTGAGAGTCCACATGAAATCTCAAACGAGATGAAAGAGTGTCCCAAAGCAAGGCGGCCACTAAGAGCATAATAACTTCCCCAGAGCTTTTCCAGGAACATCACCTCATACCTTTCCCCACAGCGAAGAGGCCACAGCAGCCAGCTCAGCCTTCATGCTCTCCCAAATGCAGGCTGATCAGGAGGAACAGTGCCAGGGACCCGATGTGAAAGAACTTGAACTTGTTCCACCAGCAGAGGCCTCCACAGCCTCCGGGGACGGGGGGAACACGCAGTTGTTTTGCATCTGCGTCTACATCTGCCTCTGGCAGGTGGCGTGGGACAGCAGCAAAATGGCCCGTGTTCCCACTCCGTTAAGCTGTGCTGGAGTGACAACTGATGGGGACGCTCCTGAAGTCCCAGGTCCTGGCGAGGACGCCAGACTTCATCCTTTCTGATACCTGCTCAGCCTCACTAGGAAAGAGGACTGGCTGCAGCAGGAAGGACTCTGTACTTTCATTGTAGCCTTGGCTGGAGTAGAAGAGACAGGTGTTGGCAAGGTTTAGCTTTGCAGCTTTTACAGGATACGGTACATGAACCTTCATGGCCTGTCCTGAGATAACTGTGGGGAACATGCAGTTGCCCTTTCTATTAAAGTATAACACATCCATTTCCGGCTACCTTCCTCTGCTGCTCATCCGTGTCTGTCTCATCAGCAGGTTGGTCAGCACAAGTCAGAATCACGTCATAAGAGGAAGGGGCAGGAGGCAGGGGTCAACCACACTGTAATCTTTAACTATATTGCTTAAAAGCAACGGGAGAAACCTCATTTTAATGGTCAACTTCAAAGAGAGGCCAAGGCCAAGGAATTATTGTAGTAACCCCTAAGGACATATTGGGGAATGACACGTTGAAGGGCAAAAAACATGAAATAAGCAAGAGCTCTATTATCAAAAGCTAGGGTCCTTGCTGGCCCCTGTCTAGTTTTAGGCCTGGTACTGGGCCAGGAGTAGAAGAGACAGAGAAACAACAAATGATAGAGGTGAGGGAGAGATCGCATTATTTCACATGTCACCAAGTCGCATCTAGGCAGGTATATTCTGATTATAGGCGCACAGAGAAGTCAGAAGTGGAGGGTCAACCACTAGAATGGCTCGGTTTGCTGGAATCTTACTGCCAGATGAATGGCAAAAGTCAGACTCCCAGCGAAGACATATGCTGCCATTGCACACACGAACTTCGGCTGAAGTTGGCCCTACTTATTTGGGCTGTTCAACAGATACAAATGTCTCGGAATATTTCAAGTAACAGTGCTCACCCACAAGCAATCAGGGATACCTTACAAAATATAAAATTGTAATGATACAGTCATTGGTCGTGACAACTGTTTGAAGAAAAGTCTGGGACACAGCTTCCTTCATTTATCTAGTCAATGGTTGTGCCCCTGCAGGGTTCTATACCCTGTGACAGCGCTGTGAATACCAACGTGAAGAGGAGAGAGAGCCACAATTCTTACCCTTATGGGGTCGGTAGTCTCACGGGGAGTAGAAACCTTAGGGCAAGTATGTATTGATAACTGGGTTGTGTGTTATGCTAAAAAAATCTAGTCTTAAGAGCCAAGAAAGACCTCCCTAAGAAACCAATAGCCTTCTGAGACTTCTACAAATAAGATGGTATACAGAAAGATAAAGAGAGTTCCTAGAAAGGAAGACATCTCTAAAATCCCAGACAACCAAGAATACAACATATATGAAATAGCATGAGCAGCCTCAGATGGGAAGCTGTGAATGGTAGGGAGGCCAGGTAGTCAAGGTTCATTCCAGAAGGCCCTCCTTGGCAGGTTAGTTATTTGTTTGTTTGGTCACTTGGTTGGTTGGTTATAGCTCAGGTCTTGCTATGGAGTCCATGCCAGCTTTGAACTTGTTTTGTAGCTCAGGTTAGCCTCAAACTTGCAATCCCCCCTACTCAAACTCTCAAAGTGCTGGGATTATGGGCATGTGCTGTCATGCCAGGACCACAATGAGTTGCCGGTATGTAATTCGATCCTTAGATTTAAGTAAGAAAGTAACATGTGGCTAAGAAGACCCTCCCACTGCAGACAGAAGACAGGATTGCAAAGGTAAGTTAGGAGGTGACTCCGTGCCCAGAAGCAAGATGACAAGGGTTTGGATCAGGATGGTAACATGCAATGGAGAAGAGAAGAGTGAAAAGTATTTCAGAAATAACTTTTGGGAAGCTAAGTAGGGAAAATAAAATTTAGAAACAGAATATTGGGTGTGAAGAAGGGGAAGAGCCAAAAATGACTTCCAGGTTTTCAGCTTACCTGATGCTAATGTCTTTCCCTAAAGCAAAACATACAGGTGGCAAAGCAGGTTTGGAGTGGCCAGTGGAGAGAGGCTGGGGAAACTCTGAAATGACAACTCTAGCTTTGGTTTTTAATTACTGTCAGTCTTCTGTGTACACAAGTTGAGTAGGCACTCAAATATTTAGGATTGAAGCTTATAGATAGATATAAATACAGATGACACAGATATAGGAAATACGGAGGTGGAGACAAACATAGATACAGAAATAGAGATTTCAAAGTCAGAAATAAATGAGATTATATAGATTTGTGACTCTCAAACTTTGTGGTGCTGTGTATTGAACTTGAAGCCTCACATACGCTAGACAAGTAGTGCTCTACCACTGAGCAACACACCCTGACCTCTCAAACATTTTTGATGAGATATGATCTACCGTGTGCAATGTGTTTCCCCACCACCACCACACACACCTCTAAAACAAAAGATACCTTGAATGATTCTTAACCTGGCCACCAGTGATGCTCCGTGACACTTTTCTTTCTCCCTGTGAGTTACAAAGTTGCTTACAAATGGTTACAAATTTGTAATATTGACTTGGCCCTGGGTTACTGCCTAGAGTCTGAAAAGTTTAGAGAATATACAAGAAGAAGAAAAACAGGGGCCCAAACAGAGCCAGGAAGGTGTCCATTGTGTAAGGGTCTATGAGAGAAGATGGCATCCAACAGAGAAGGGTGGAAAGAACCTCAAACCCAGTTTATGACTTTAAAGAACCCAAGTATTAGCAAGGCCGCGGGTGTCCAAACGTGTCCATTTTGTATCATAAAAGAATATCACTGAGCTCTGGAGGAGTATAAAAATTATATATAATGTACTTATAAGAGTTTTTATAAATTATAGCACAAAATTATAGGTTATTTTTCACAAATACAAAACACGAATTAGTAAAAGAAAATAGTGCTTATTATTAGATTTCACTAGAAACATCAAAGGCCAGTACAATGTCCTTATTTAAAAAGTATGCAAAAAATATTCAATATAAAACAAACAGATGCACAAGTGTATCTCGTGCAAACAAAAATCGACTGGTTGAAATGACACCTGCCAGGGTGACACTCCAGAAAGTCAATACATAAACAAATATGCTTCCTAGTAATGTGGGGTTAAACTGTGAAGTGCTTAATATAGGCTCAGCAACTGAACCAGCTTTGACCAGAGAAAGCTAGCAGCAACATGCCTTCAGATCTTCTATTCCAGAGAGCTGTGAAATTATAGCCCAGGTTAACAATATCACTTGGCTTCTGAAAAATTCTGTATTCTTTAAAGCCATGGGCTGGGTTTGAGGGTTTTCTTTGGTTTGTTTGTTTTGTGGTACTGGGGATAGAACCCAGGGCTTTCATATTAAAATACATCCCCAGCCCTTTTTTTAAAATTTGAGGCAGGATCTTGCTAATTCATTAAGTTGCCCAGGCTGGGCTTGAACTTGTAATCCTTTTGACCCAGGCACACAAAGTTCTGGGATTATGAGTGCATGCCTCTGATGCCTGGCTTGATGGCCTATTTTCAAATTTTCTAGTACAGCCTCTTTTACTAAATCTTCAGGTTTATAAACTCCAGATCAGAAGTTCTACATACGGGATTGGGAGGTAACCCTCTTGCCAATGTCACAGCAAATATTAAGTATTGGGACAATATCTCATCTCATGAATTCTGTCCAGTGTTTGAGGATCTGAAACATTAGGAGCCACTCAGAGGACCTGAGAAAATTTCAGGAAAGAACAAATTTGGTTCAAGAATTGGAGAACCAAGCCTAAGAGGAAAAGTTAAAAGAATTCACTTACTTTAGGATAAAGAAAGGAAGAATGACAAATAAGTAGACGTGTAGGATTATATAATATTTTACTAAGGCTTTCTATTCAGTAATTTTTGTTCTTTCCCTAATCACAAAAGCAAGTGTGACTATTAGAATTTATAAATTATAAAAGGATTAACATGTAATCCCTTTCTTGGCATTTTCCCTATTCATTCATTTATTCATTCATATTTATTGATTGCCTGGTTCACACAGGGCACTTTATTCTGATAGTCTTGCTATTTAACAGGTACAAGGACATATTCTTCTAAGAAACATAAATATATCTCTGATATAGTGCTGATAAAAAATGTAGCCATCTCTGCACATGGATCATTCTCCAAGATAGACCACATTCTGGCTCACAGAACAGGTCTAAATAAATACAAAAAAATTGAAGTCATCCCCTGTATATTATCAGATCACAGTGCAATCAAACTGGAGATCAATAGCACAAGAAACTATAGAAACTTCACAAGCACATAGAAACTGAACAACACTCTCCTAAACAATCAATGGATTACAGAGGAAATTAAAGAAGAAATTAGACAGTTTTTACAAATAAATGAGAATGCCAATACAACATACAGGAATCTTTGGGACACAATGAAAGCAGTTCTACGTGGAAAATTCATAACATTGAATGCCCACACTAGGAAAACAGAGCGGGCTCAAATAAACAACTTAACGATGAAACTTAGACTCCTAGAAAAACAAGAGCAAGAAAAACCCAAAGCTCGAACAAGAGAGGAAATTATAAAGATCCGAGCAGAAATCAATGCAATTGAAACTAAGAAAACGATACAAAAAATAAATGAAACAAAGAGCTGGTTTTTTGAAAGAATAAATAAAATTGACAAACCCTTAGCTAATCTTATCAAAAAAAGGAAAGAAAAGGCTCAGATCCATGCAATTAGGAATGAAAAAGGCGAAGTCACAACAGATCCGAAAGAAATCCAGAGGATCATGAACACCTACTTTGAGAACCTGTACTCTAATAAAATGGAAAACACAGAAGAAATGGACAGATTTCTAGATACTTATGAATTACCAAAGTTGAACGAAGAAGATAAAAACATTTTAAACACCCCAATCACAATCAGTGAAATTGAAAATGTAATTAAAAACTTACCAACAAAGAAAAGCCCAGGCCCTGATGGATTCACTGCTGAATTTTACAAGACATTTAGAGAAGAACTACTACCATTACTCTTCAAACTTTTCAATGAAATTGAAAGAGAAGCTATACTTCCAAATTCATTCCTGGAAGCAAGTATCACTCTGATTCCCAAACCAGAGAAAGATACAACCAAAAAGGAGAACTACAGACCAATCTCCTTAATGAATATAGATGCAAAAATCCTTAATAAGATACTAGCAAACAGAATACAGAGGATTATTAAGAAGATCATCCATCATGACCAAGTCGGATTTATTCCAGAGATGCAAGGGTGGTTCAACATACGAAAGTCAGTGAATGTAATACATTATATTAACAAAGTCAAGGACAAAAACCATATGATCCTCTCAATAGATGCAGAAAAAGCATTTGATAAAATTCAACACCCATTCATGATAAAAACCCTGCAAAAAATTGGAATAGATGGTCTATACCTCAATTTAATAAAGGCTATTTATGAAAAACCATCAGCCAACATCATATTGAATGGCCAAAAACTGAAAACCTTCATGTTAAAATCAGGAACAAGACAAGGATGCCCACTATCGCCACTTCTCTTCAATATAGTTCTGGAAACATTAGCCACAGCAATTAGACAAGAGAAAGAAATTAAAGCAATAAAGATAGGAAAGGAAGAAGTTAAACTATCATTATTTGCTGATGATATGATACTCTACATTGAAGATCCAAAAAACTCCACCAAAAAACTTCTAGACTTAATTGACAGATTCAGTAAAGTATCTGGATACAAGGTGAATACCCAAAAATCAATAGCCTTTCTATACACAAATAACAGACAGACAGAAAGAGAAATAAGGGAAAAAATTCCTTTTACAATAGCATCCAAAAAAATGAAGTATCTAGGAATCAATCTAACAAAAGAAACAAAAGATCTCTACACTGAAAACTACAGCACTCTGAAAAAAGAAATCGAAGAGGATATAAAAAAATGGAAAGATATCCCCTGCTCCTGGGTAGGAAGAATCAACATAGTGAAAATGGCCATACTACCGAAACTGCTATATACATTCAATGCAATGCCAATTGAAATTCCAACACTATATTTCACAGAACTAGAAAAAAGAATCCAAAAATTCATTTGGAACCACAAGAGACCTAGAATAGCAAAAGCCATTATAGGCAACAGTCACATGGCACCAGGTGTAACAATTCCCAATTTGAAACTATACTACAAAGCCACTGTGATAAAATCAGCATGGTACTGGCAAAGAAATAGGCCTGAGGATCAATGGAACAGACTGGAAGACACAAAAACAAATGCAGATGTACTCAGCTACCTCATCTTCGACAAAGGAGCTCACCATCCTCAGTGGAGGAAAGATAGCCTCTTTAATAAATGGTGTTGGAAAAACTGGATATCAACCTGTCACAGATTAAAATTAGACCCTTATCTTTCGCCATGCACTAAATTAAAATCCAAATGGATTAAAGATCTAAATATTAAAACAGAAACATTAAACTTGCTGGAAAGTAAGTTAGGCAGAACTCTGGAAGACATTGGTATAGGAAAAGACTTTATGAACAAATCCTCAGTAGCACGGGAACTAGCAGAAAGAATCAACAACTGGGATCTCATCTTACTAAAAAGCTTCTGTACTTCAAAAGAAACCATTAGCAGAACTAAGAGACAATCTACAATGTGGGAAAAAATTTTTACCAGCTGTACCTCAGACAAAGGACTATTATCAAGGATATATAAAGAACTCAAAACAATCAGTCCCCCCAAATATAAAGACCCGATCCAAAAATGGGCATCCGAAATGAACAGACATTTCTCATACAAAGAAGTGAAAGCAGCAAGAAAATATATGAAAAAATGTTCCACATCACTGGTCATTCGAGAGATGCAGATGAAAACAACACTGAGATTCCACCTCACCCCACAAAGAATGGCTGCTATCAAGAAATCACACAATAACAAATGTTGGCGGGGTTGTGGGGAGAAAGGAACCCTCCTCCATTGTTGGTGGGAGTGCAGACTAGTGCAACCACTATGGAAATCAATATGGAGATACCTCAAAGAGCTTGGACTGGAGGTTCCATTTGACCCAGCCATCCCTCTGCTGGGTATCTTTCCAAGAGAACTAAAAGAATCATATCACAGAGAAGTATGTGCACCCATGTTTATAGCGGCACAGTTTGTAATAACTAAATCTTGGAAACAGCCTATTTGCCCATCCGTTGGAAACTGGATAAAGAAGTTGTGGTTTTTCTATAAAATGGAATATTACTCAGCCATAAAGAATGAGAAAATAGATTCTTTCATAGGAAAATGGATACATATTGAAGATATACTCCTAAGTGTAATAAATAAGTCACACATGTGTAAATACCGAATAGTTTCCCTGGTGTAAATAATCTGCAACAATGCATAAGATTCTAATAAGATTACTGACATTTAGAAATGGGAACAAAGGAGCTAAAGGTGTAGGGAAGGTGGGATGGGTAGGGGAAGAGTAAAAAGGGAAAAGAAAAAAATGTGAGATAATGAAAAGATGGAAATAAAGTGTTTGTAGATGGGGAGGGGAGGATGGGGTGAAGGGAGGGAAGAGGTAAGGGGAAAAAATGAGAATCAAGACTTGTCATGTAGAGGCACATGATCCCAACAATGAATGTAACTGTACTGTATCCCTAAAATGTACCAAAAAACTCAATTAAAGCTGAAAAAAAATGTAGCCATCTCAATATTAGAAGCATTGTTTCCTTATGTGGCATTTGCATTTCCATCCTCTGTCCCCCAAGTCACTTTTCTGGTCTATTTCACTTCTCCTCTCTCACCTATCTGCCTCTCCTGCCCTATTAGTCTGTCTACTCATCTTTGCTTTGAATATGCCAAACCTTTCATAAACATAATTCCTTTAGTTTGAGTCCTTTCTCCCCTAAATTACCCTTCAATGCCTTGAAACTCCTCATGCTTTCTTTTTTCCAGTAATGGGATTGAATCCAGGGCCTCTGCCCTGAGCTACATTTCCATCCCGTTTCTATTTTTCATTTTGAGACAGTCTCACTAAGTCGCTAATTTGTCCAGGTGGAGCTTGAACTTGTGATCCTCCTGCCTTAGTTTGCCTGAGTGCTGGGATTACAGGTGTGCGCTGCCCTGTTTAGTTTCTTCATACTTTAAAGCTCATCAGTGACATTCTCTGCAGACTTCTGTAATCTCACCATTTAACATTAACCGTTCTAACCTTTGCTCTAATGTCACTCTTCTACCCCAGTGTAACATGTGTCTTACTCTTCTCTATATCATGTCTGCATAGTTGCACATCTCATGGTAAATTTTCAAAGGACAAAAGCTCATTCATTCTTCATGCTCCCCTGGCACTTAGTTGCCTGCCTGGACAGAGTTAGAGCTGCCCACCAGATATTTCTGGTTACTCACATTTTCTGGGCCTTTGGTGGGCGTACATTTCTTGGTCCCTTGTGGCTGGTCGGGAACGTGTGACCAATTTTGTCAATGAATTACAGCAAGGTGCTAGGTCACACCTCTTGGCCCAAATGTAAATTGCCAATGTGAGACCCTTCAGTTTTCGTCTTTCCCGTTGGTTATTTGACTGGCAATGTCAGGAGAGAAGCTGCTCCCTCAGCTGGATTACTTGCAGCACAGTCCCAGCTGAATTAGGATGGACAAGGTAGGCAAATAAGGAATGAACTTTTAATATTTAAAGCTACTGAGGTCTGGCATTGTATGACGTGAAGCAAAACCTGGCCCACCCTGCTTGACAAACCTGTAAATGTCAGGCGTGCTCAGGAAAGGCTGCAAGTCAAAGAGCTTTTAGAAACCCATAAGCAGTCACAATAAATAGTTTTATCAGCAATTATTAATTTGTAAAATAAGATTGCCAGTCTTCATTTCGGCCACCAGGGAGGCATTACAGTGTCAGATGGAGTGTAGGGCACAGCTAGTTAGGTGTATGTTGGTAGAGAGTCTACACTGACCTTGAGGAGGTCATCGATCCTCTCAGAGCCCAGCATCCTCCAGGCTTGATGGTGGCTTACAGGACCCACCTTACAATACTGTTCTGAGAATGAAAAATGGCAATAAATGTGTCCAGCAAATGGTGAAGTTCAATAAATTGTTACGATGACTGTTTTAGATGTATTTTTCATATTAGGCCATGTGAAAACTGTAAGAGACTACACATATTTCAACCGAAACTAAGGTATATACTGCCCCTCTTTTCCTTTTTCTTTTTTCAGGAGTAATTTGACCCCTCTGTTAAGTAAATTTGGGCTTATATTGATTTTTTTTAAAATTGACTACTAAATGTGAACAGACAATTTATGTCTAAATCTTATTTTTTCATTCCAAGAAAGAAACACTTTTAATGAATTATTCAATTTCCCCCTGTGCTAGACACCAGTGACTCACATTAAATAAATAGATGCACTGAGAAAAGAAAAGAGAATAAAAATAAGACGCAGGACTTGCTCTTCTGTATTTGTGAATTAAAAATGGGAATCATCTGTGTTTGACGCTTTCAGTTACATCTGTATAATTTTAAACTAGTCATAGGCTTGGCAATAAATTTTCTGTGTGTAATATTTTGCCCTTATTTTGAGTTCTAGCCTTTGTGGAGATACAGTGAATAATTTATCCATTCCAACATGCTTAAATAAAGGCGTCTAACAATCTCAAATCACAACCCAATGATAGCGTAAAGTTACTGTCATGGCGTGTTCACACCTTGATTATGCTCCTGGTTGTAAGGACACATAACTTCAGTGCTTTGACATCAGCACAGAATGAGACAACAACCTGAGGCAGTAAATAGCAAGCTGGGTATATCAGTGCCACCCCTATAATTCTTAATATACCTGCAACTGAGAAACACGTTGCCCTCGGATGTATTTTACACATATTGCGAGATGTACTAGAAGAAACATCGTGTTCCAAATAATAGTTCTTGTTTCTAGGACCTTCATTAAGGGAAGAAAACCTCAGCATCCATTTTCTTCAATTCAACTAAGGATTCTACTTGTACTAAAGAGCAGCAAAAAGTGTAGCAGTGGAAGAATCAAATCAACAGGCAGGAACTATCACTTTTAATTTTCTCTTCGTAAATGAGCTGAACCCTCTTTTCCCCTTCAGCCCTTAACCCAGGCCCCTGCATTAATCCTCATCTATTCAACTAAAAAAAATAATTAATTGGATTAAACTAGGAACATTTATAAAGCTACTCTAGCCCAGATATTTAATTTTGCCTTAATATTCCACAAAACTGACACGTCTCTATCCTCAAGTATCCTATTATTTAGTGTTGAAGAAATAAAGAAAATTAGTAATTATGCTCCAGTATGATAAACTGTGAAGGTTTGCTCACACCATTAAAAAAATAATGTTTTTAGGGCTGGGGATTTAGCTCAGTGGTGCTGCCACCTGCCTTGCAAGCACAAGGTCCCGAGTTTGATCCCTGATTAAAAAAAAAAAAAAAAAAAAAAAAGTTTTAAAAAACCGTGCTACTCTATGAAAAAGCAAAATATAAAATGAATACACATGTGACCCTAGTTTTATAAACAGCACTCATGCATATCCTCATACACTCAGAAAAAACTGGAGGATTAATTGGCAGACTGTGCACCCCTGTTTACTTTTCCTTTCGTTCTACATGGCACTGGAATGCCAGATGAGAAGTGTTGCAATTGCAGATGCGAAAATTTTGAAAACTTCCTGGAATATGGACTTAAAAGATTAAAGGGAGAAGAAAAGCCAGAGGTCAGCTACAGCAACGGTCAGTTTTCTTTTAAACAGGAAAGTGCTAGAGATATTTCAAGTTCAAAGTTAACCAGGACACAGTGTGGGGAGGGGCCTTGTCAATAATTACCTGGTCCATAAATTAAAAGATCTCATTATGAGCGGTTGGGCTAGACTCCATCCTCCTGCCTCCCTACTGTGCTGAAATTCTGATGGCACTAAGTTTGCTGTCGGGCTAAAGCCTCTTCAAGGCTTTCAACAGTGGACCCAACAGTCTTCTATTAGAAGGGCTGACTCTGGGCAGGGAAGCCACGCAGACCCAAATATATAGGGTATTAAGCATCCTGCAAGGCACAGGAAAGCCCCCCCCCAATAGAAAGGACCCCCAAGGTTCTGCCTACCTAGGAACAGGGGATATCTCTCCATTCTGTGATGTACACTTCAATCTCCTTTTCAGATACTGTAGTTTTTGTAGTAGAGACCTTTCGCTTCCTTTGGCTTAGTTAACTCATAAATATTTAATCTGTCTTGATGCTGCTATCAATGTTATTATTTTCCAAATTTTTTCTCAGTGAGTTCATTATTGGTGTACAGAATCACTATTGATTTTTGTGTGTTGATGTTGCTGAATTTAGTTATTAATTCCTGGGGGTATTTTGGTGGACTTTTGGGGGGTCTTCTATGCAGGGTATCATGTCACCTTTATATAATAATAATTTGACTTCTTTTCCTATATTCCTTTCTCTTGCCTGGTCACTCTGGGTAATATATATATATATAGTACTGTGTTGAACAGAAGTAGTGATCGTGCCCATTCCTGTCTTGTACCTGATGTTAGAGGGGAATTTTTCACGTTTTACCCATTTAATATGATGTTTATAGTATGTTTGTCATAAATGGATTTTATCAGATTGAAATAAGGTCCTTCAATACCTATTTTCTTCAAGATTATTTTTCCATTAATTGTGCTTTCTTCTGATTTTTCACTAATTCCAATTAGTCTGAGATTAGTCTTCTATCATCTAGATGATGTTGGATCTAATTTTAATCTTTTCTTATTATTTAAGGTATCTCTGAATAATTGGTCATTGGCATTAGCCCTATGTTCTAGTTCTGACACTCTGTCCTCAGGTTGGTTGCTTCTATGCCCATACTTTCAATAGAATTTTTAATCTCTTAGATTTCTACTTTGTAACTTTTGTGATCTGTAACTCTTTGATGAACTGGTTATTTATAGATTAT
Organism: Fukomys damarensis; assembly: GCF_012274545.1. NCBI lineage: Eukaryota > Metazoa > Chordata > Mammalia > Rodentia > Bathyergidae > Fukomys > Fukomys damarensis. Next base: position 17,053,405 of record NW_022900943.1, on the reverse strand, counting down.
ATCTTTTGCTTAGCTCATCTATCTTTTTATTAATGTCTTCTGTAAATTTTCTGATAGTTTCTTTTTAAGTCCATTATCTGTTTAGTTATATCTTTTTGAGTTTGCCCAATACCTCACTGATCTTGTCTTTATAATCTCCTCTTTTATTATTTCAAATAATTCAGCTGTGTAGCTTTTGGTTTCCTTCCCCTCAAGGCCCCACACATCAGCTTCAGGGCAGTTGGGAGTTTCTGGCAGCATTTTGTTGCCTTGTCTTCTCTTGCTTCTGTGTGTGTGTGTGTGTGTGTGTGTGTGTGTGTGTGCGCGCGCGCGCGCGCTGAGGTTTGCAGGATGATTTCAGTGGTAGACTTTATTGTTAGTGTGGAGATCTATTTAGTTAGTGTCTGATTTCAAGTCATACATTCTGGCCATGGCTACCTATGGCTATGGGATAGAGGTCTCTGCCTCTATCCCAAGGTCCAACTACCTCCGTTTCTTTGGTAGGGGAGGATGTAATGTAATTGGCTCAGCACCTAGTGTTCCAGGAACGGGCCACAATATTGTTGATGACCCAAAGACAATCCAGATATTGCCATATGGAGAAAAACCAATTAATGGCAATAACTATCCCATCCTGGCAATAGCAATAAAATCAGCAACAGTAATAGCATCAAAGACAAATTAGATGCTGACATACCCTGAAGAAACAGTAATGTACGCCCTTAGCCATAGAAAAGAGATCTATAATTATAATGCACTAAGACAAATGAAACATTGACCTAATGCAAATATTTACTGTGTCTATTCTTCCACTAACAATAGAATAGTACTTAGTATTAATAGCATAGATAGTTAACTACTATCTAAAGATCACTAAAGCTTAGTCACTATACTAGTAAAGACGGAGTGGGTGGGAAATTGGAGAATAAGAAAAGTAAAATTTGAAAAATTAATAAAAGTTGAGAAGGAGGACTGAAAAGTGAGATAAAGGATCCTATCAAAGAGTAAAAGGAATTTAATGAAATTACATAAAAACAACAGAGAAGAAGAAAAAAACAGGGAAAAAAGGAAAAATAAAAACATGAAGAAAAAAATTAAAAAGAGGAAAGCAAAAGAAAAAAGGAGAAAAATCCAAAGACCATGAAGAAAAAAAGGTTAAAAAAGCAAGTTCATTAAAAAGAAAGAAAGAAATGGGGAAAAAATAAGAATCCAAATATATTATGTAAAGGTGCAAATATCTAATGATGAATGTCATTATATTGCATACCTAAAATGTACCAATAGAATTAATTTAAAAAAAGAAAAAGTTTGTATATTTTAATTAGTGGTTCCTTTCTTGGATCTGCAGTATTGGAATCCAGCATGTCGTACTTTTCTTCACCTTGCTCTATGGCCTGTGGGTGTGTAGGTCTCTACCCTCCACCCTAGAGGTCCCTCTACCTGAATACCTCAGATCGTGGCAGTTGTCCAAGCTGAGGCAGGTCTTTGCTCATGGTGGTAGCTGGGGAGGCAGTTAGACTACTTGCTCTGCTTGGTGATCTAGCCTCCCCTGATAACCACGCTCACTGGGCCTGGTTTCTTTCCATGGGGAGGGGGACCCAGGGTCTTTCCTGGTCTCAGTTTAAACTTTTCAGGTGGTTCTGTGTCTAGCCTGCTTTCTCTCTATGTCACTACTTCCCGGTCACTATGGTAGAGTAATACTGGAAACCCTGAAAAGAAGTTGTTCTGTAGTTGTTATATAGCTCAGTCTTAAAAAATTAACCCCTTCCCCAAATAGCTCCTTGAATTAACTGATTAAACTCTCTCAAATATTGCAGGTGCTTCACTGGATTTCTTCAACTGTACCTTGCCATGAAGGAGTCACTTTTGGAGTAAAACTTCACATTGCTTTTGTAGTTTAAATAGCTGCAGACTTTTCATAGGGTAGTGCTTCTCACCTTGTCCTTAATTTCTCCCTGAACCTTCAACCCTCTCGGGTTACCTTCTCTCCCTGGGCACTCACTGGTCTCATCCATGATCAAGTCAATTGGTTGATCAGCACCTCTGCTCCCCTGTGCCAAGGGGAAACAAAATGCAGCGTGGACTTAGAGTTGGTGGGTGCCCAAGGCCAAGGAGAGGAGTCCACAGGTGTGGAATTGGCTGGGGGAATGAGGCTCCGGCTGCAGTATACAGCTGTGCACTGCGCATGGCTCCATCCACAGTCTAGCTCAATGCACATTTATTTGTTAGCTTGCCCCTTATTCATGGCCACTCAGTATTTCTGGTTTTATATAATTTTTATGTGAGTACAAACAGCACTGAAGTAACAAGTAGATCTGTACCTTTATAATTTATATTTTTGCCCATGTAGTCTAAAGAAAAGATTTTAAGAAGTGTGCTTTCTAGGTCAGAAAGAAAACGCAAATATAATTTTATTAGAAGCTATATTCCCACCAGCAATACAGAAGAGAAATGTTGCCTCACAGCTTTGCCAGAACAGCGTGTTGTCAGAGTTTTGCCAGTTTGACGGGGATAAATTGCTGTTTAATGTTTCCTTTATTATAAGTGAGGTTGAACATCTTTTTATATTTATTTATTTTGGTGCTGGGGATCAAACTCGGGTCCTTGTGCTTGTGAGGCAGGCAGCAGAACCACTGAGCTAAATCCCCGGCCCCATCTCTTCTTTTTTAAAGGCTATTTTCATTTGTTTTTCTATTACTTACATGTTTCTCTAGTTTACTAATTATTATATTAGGTGAAATTACTTATTATTTGGAAATGAATGGCAATGATAGCACAGCACATAAAAACTTATGGGATTTGGGTCAAAGTGACACAAAAGAAAATGTGTAGCTCTAATTATTCATTATAAAACAATAAAGATTGAAAATAAATTAAGTATTCTACAGAAGATACTACCAAGGAGTGACAAAACAACCATTAAAAGTCAACAGATGGACTTACTAAAGATAAAAGCAAAAATGATGAAATATAAAGCTAATAAAACAAAGCCTTTAACAAAGTTTAACAAAGTGATTTAAAGGAGACAGTACTAAAAGGAAGAACAAAGATTAAATAAATAAATAAAAACTTTCAAAGTAGCCTAAAGAAATTATTAACAATAAAGCAGAAAATTATGAAATATAAACATAAAAAATTCTTGTAAAAGGCCTGAATAATAAGATCAAATGCTGGATCTTGGAAAAGATTAATATATGAACAGGCTTTGAAAAAACCTGGTAAAATAGTTTTTGCAAATTTCATCAAGGAAAACAGCATAAAGAAACTAATTGTAGTGTTAAGAATTAGAAAGATGACATATCTAGGGAGACTGAGGAGATTTAAAAATCATCAGTAAATTCTATATAGAATGTTATAAGTGAATATTATGTATATATCAACATAGTATGGTATATGTATAGTTGTGTCTGTATATGTGTATACTAAACCAATAAAATTGGTTTATAAACAGAATGTTTTCCAGGAAATTACAAATTAAGGATATTAATTCAAGAAAGAGAGATAACCTTAAAGTCCCTAAAAGTTGAAAAAAGTAATAAGAATTAACTCATTTGAAGTTACGTCAAGGTTATGCCACTTCTATTTGGAACGCAACAAGCTGGAGAGAGCATTGTGCTCCCTGTAATAAGAAAATTCCAAGTAGTCATAACTTGAGTCTGGTGGAGATTTGAGTTCATAAGGCAGCCAAATATACTAAAATCTAAAGAAAGACAGAGATTCCAAAGGAAGTTGGGACAGAACCCCTGGGTAACCTATAGCAGAGCCCAGGAAAAAGAGATGAATGTCATATAAGGGGGTAAGAAGAATTCAGCTAAAATTTTTAATGAATTGTTAGATGCCACATGTGGGTTAAAATGAGACCCAAAACCATTGGGAACTGCAAACACAGGAAGAACTCATGTCTAGATTCTTCTTCACAGATGTCCGTTATCCTGCTGTGGGAGAGAGGAACAAACCCTCTTTCTACTAGGGCACAGGTGCGGTGTATGCAACGGGGCAGTGAGAGAAAAGAATCCTCCACTTCTAGGGAAGGGTGAGGAAACTAGTTTGGGGACAGAACATTAGAGGCTACTAGTGCTGGAGAAAGGGTAGAGTCTCTGGAAGAGCTTCCACCCCCGCAACCCAGGAGGGGCCACCTGAAACTATGGTGAACCAGCTTAACAGAAACTCTCTGCTCTCACTAGTATCCAACAAGCAGCGGACAGCAGCAATCTATAGCTGAGGGGATGGGTGACAGCATGAAGATCTTTCCTGAAGCTCAGATACTTAATGAAGATGTAAAGTTAAAGGAGAAACGTTGAAAAAACTCCTCTAGGAATTCAACCTTCACTTCAAGCACCAATGAACACAAGAGGAATTTGAAGCTAGTAGCGCACTCAAGGTAACAATAATGACAAATTAAATCTTGATTGGAGTCACTCAACATCCTTTATCGGTTGGTGGGCAGTTAAAGAAGTGTACCCATATCCAGTCTGGCATACACAGTATTATCTTAGTCTCTAGTCCTCCACCTGGTACTTGAAACTCAAAAATAAATTACAAGATTTTCTTTTAAAAGAGAGTAGAAAAAATTTGTGGACTCGGTGTTTTAGAGTGAATTCTAATAAGTCTTTGAGTAACACAAACATTTTGTTATGATTTATGCTATTTAAGAGTGTTCAAAACTTGGACATAAGAGGAGGAGAAATAACAATCAGTATTACTTCATGAGCTGGGACACAGAACCTATTCCATATTTACAAATCACCGGCAATGAGGCTCTTTGATATAAACTCATGTTGTCAAATTCTGCCCTGGCTTCGGGTTCTATTCTGCTCCAAAGTAGCCACAGACATGTGGTCTCTTTTCAATTTTCCAAGCATCCTCAATGCAATGAAATCTGCTCTGACTTATTTGTGGATTACATTGGGAGCTGAGCTCTCACTACAACAGAACTTGTTTTCTTGTTAGGGCCGCAGACATGAGCCAATTTCCTGACAAAACTTTACTTACAGAAACAGGCAACTGGCCTAGGAGTGACAGTCTGCCAGTTTGATTTTTATTTTTTAAAAAAATGACTGGAATATACACAGATTTTTCTTGATTACTAAATTTTGGCCACTTTCTCATCCACAAATTTTATGCCCTGGGCAAATGCCTGAGGACCCCACCCAGTTCTGGCTTGGCTCAGTGCCTCTGCCCTGGAGACCTATGGGGCTCACTGTGGGAGAGTAAGAGCCTCACCTGCTACCCAGAACCTGCATTTTCTGAGGAGCACTTTCTCCTTTGCCAACCTCAAAAATCCCCCCATTTAAAGCTTCTTGTGACTGGGAGAGGGACAAATGGGTGATGAGGAAAAAGTCTCAAAAACAAAGAAAACGAGGAGGAGGAAGTGGCCAATGCTCAGTGAACCTTCAAGTGTGAAAGGCTAATCCAAAAATCACTCCGTCACACTGGGCAACATCTCCAGTTATGCACACGCTCACCCCCCCCAACAACCCCCACGAGCTTGCTTTCTGAGCCAAAGTGAACTTCTGGAATCTGTTGCTCTACCTCAGCTCTTGGTCCTGGCTTCTATGCTACAGCTTCTACACACCATCGGCTTTCTTCCAAGGTCCCCACAGACATCTTACTTGGAGGCATATGCTGCTCCTGCTTTCAAGGGGAGGACCACATGCCTAGGAGACAGAAACTGGAGCACAGAGGGCTGTGGACTGTTGCACAGCAGTTATGTGTGGCCAGCAGAGTTGAAAACGGCGAGGTTCGGGGGACAGAAAGGCCAAACAGTGCCTGGAACTCAGCCACACACAGTGTTCAGAACAGTGCACACGGGTCTGCCATGCTCACAGGAATGGAGGGTGTAAGAGTCATGATGTTCTCATTTGGCTGACAACTAAATAACATCCTTCTGCCTACTGGCAAGGCAGATGCTTCTGTTGATTGGTAGACATTTAAGAAGAAATAGACTGATTTAAAAGTAAGAGATATTTCCTTGCTGGATCCCTTGTGAAGAGGATAGGAACAAGGTTGAGAAGTTTGGGTTGATTTCCACTGGGTCTTTAAAATTCTTTTCCCAGAGTATCCACTTCCCTGCTAGTACCATACTGTTTATGTGAACATAGTGGGTCATCTATCCCTGCTTCCTGCAGTCTTCACACCTTTGCACCATGATTAGTGCTGAGCTGTGGCAAGGAGAGCAAGGACAACATAGCAGGCCTAGGAGAAAGGCAGATCCAGAGGAGCAGATGAACAGCAGGAAGCTCAGCCAAAGGGTCAAGGCGATCCTGAAGCTGACTCTTTAAGGCAACTTCTTGGTGTTTGGATGATCTTTCTTGGATTATTTTTATTTTCCTCCAGCTCAGGTGATCTTCTGTCATTACAGCTGTTCTTCTGATTGGATTTTTTCGACTCCAGATGCCCAAAGAACAGGACACTTCTTAGTGTTTGTGACATTTCAGCATCATTAAAGCAATCATGCATTTACCTTTATAAAAAAAAATTTTTTTTTAAATTTTATTGCTAGGGACTCTCAGTAAAGAGAACACAAATAGTAGGAAAACTCCATGTAATAACAATAATAACAATTATTTTAAAACTATAAGTTATTGGTTTTAGTGATTCTTGGTAATTTTTAAGGCATCAAAGTGGGAATGATGCTTAGAGAACAGTGATCTGTGTGGATCATAACTGAAACAGAGGCACAGTAAAAATAGTATATTTAGTAATACATTCTTAATAGTAATAAAGACACACAACACACAAAATATCACAAACACAAAAATAACCTCAACATTACCTGCCTTTCTTTCTCTCATTTTCTTTACTTCCTTCCTTCCCTCATAAATTCCTCCCTTCTGTCCTTCCTTCCTTCTTTCCCTCCTTCCTTCCCTGTGGTGCTGGGGATGGAACCCAGAACTCAAGACAAGCCCTTTACCACTAACTATATCCCCAGTCCTCTAACGTTTATTAATCTTCATGAAGGAAACACATAGTTCCCGTTACATTTCATTGTTTTCTTTTTATCTCTACTTCCCTCATATACTATAGATTCTCCTATACTTTCCCTCTTGGTGCCCCATCTCATCACAAATAAACTCAAATAACCTGAGCTCAGTGGTCATAGATGGGTAGTTTCAAAGGTGACTGGATTGGTGTGTGTATGTGTAGATTAAAGGTATGATATATGATACTGGAATTAAAGGTGAATAGTGGAAGTCTCACCCTAGGCATTAGTGCTACCAATCAATAGACTTTTAGCCTGGATAGAATATAAAAGAACAGAAAGAAGGCAGGCCTGCTTGCTGCTTGCTGCTTACTGCTTGCTGCCTTCTGCCTGCCAGGCCATAAATTGCTTTTCTCTGTGATGCCTCTCTGCCATGCTGCCCTGCCTTGGAGTCAGCTGACTATGGGCTGAAATGTCTATAAACAATGAACTAAAATAAACCTTTCCTCCTTTAACTTGCAGGTGTTGTGTATTTTATCTCAGCCAAAGAAAAATAACTAAGACAATGAGTCAGCAATCTAAGCATGACTTAAATGGGTCTTCTGCTTCAGGATCTCTCAACAAAAGTATTGCTTGCAGGATTCATCTCAAGGCTGAAATGCGCAAGGAGTTGGTCCCAAATTCATATGCTTGATGACAGAATACAGTTCCACATGGGCTTATGGACTAAGGGTCTTTGTTCTTCATTGGCTTCCTCCAGTTCTTGCCAAAGAACATGTTCGATACAAGAGTGTCCTTCTTCAAAGGGGACAAGCCAAGAAGGCAAAAAGAGACTTATAGCAGGCAAGACTATGGAAGTCATAATTATGTGTAACTTAGTCATGGAAGTGACACTCTATCTTCTAAGCCATATTCTGTTGTCTAAAATCAAGTCACAAGGATTAAAACAGAAACATTAAACTTGCTGGAAAGTAAGTTAGGTAGAACTCTGGAAGACATTGGTATAGGAAAAGACTTTATGAACAAATCCTCAGTAGCACGGGAACTAGCAGAAAGAATCAACAACTGGGATCTCATCTTACTAAAAAGCTTCTGTACTTCAAAAGAAACCATTAGCAGAACTAAGAGACAATCTACAATGTGGGAAAAAATTTTTACCAGCTGTACCTCAGACAAAGGACTATTATCAAGGATATATAAAGAACTCAAAACAATCAG
>NW_022900943.1:17010784-17044556 GCF_012274545.1 Fukomys damarensis | reverse complement strand
TGGTTGAATTAAACACGCATAAGCCATGCCTGCCTGTCCAGTGGAAAAGCACAGGAAGAGGTCTGTCTTGGAGGACCCGTTTTACATTAGTTTGATGGAAGATGATACGCTACCACTTCCCTAATGCCTACTCTACAAATACGACTCCCCTGTAACTTGTCACAGCCGTTTTTCTTATATTTAATACAATTTCGTAGTGATTATCACAGGCCATGGAGCACTAGTTTTACCAGTTAACTGAATGAACGTATTTGAAAACATCTTTTAAAATAAAAACTTTTGCCATGTAAAGGTACATGATCCCAACAATGAATGTAACTGTACTGTATCCCTAAATGTACCAATAAACTCAATTAAAAAAAAAAAAAATCAAGTCACAAGGTCTAGCCCACACTCAAAGGGAAGGAATTATTCACATGAGTATATGGATAGCAGGAGCAGGAATCACCTTAGAAAACCAATTAACAAAAAAGGGGGGCCCGGGATTTGGCTCAGTGCCTGCCTTGCAAGTGCAAGGGCCCGAGTTCAACCCCCAGTACCAAAGCAGGGGGAGGGATTTAGCTTAGTGGTTCTGCTGCCTGCCTCACAAACACAAGGACTTAAGTTCAATCCCTGGTACACAAAGAAAGAAGAAAAGAAAGAAAGGGAGAGAGAGGAAGGAAGGAAGGAAGGAAGGAAGGAAGGAAGGAAGGAAGGAAGGAAGAAAAAAAAAACCAATTATCTGAAGACCAAGTAGAGAAGCAAGGAGAAGTTTTAAGACAGTAAAGATAATATAAGTATAGCAAATGGAAGTAGTTCAGGATTGAAATTTGCAACTAATTCAAATAAGTGTTGTGGTACCTCAGTTTGCGAACGCTTTGAACATTTTTATTGGTGAACCTCTTGGTTCACAAACAGAAGCATTTGGAAAAATTGTGTTTTTGTTTGAGAACTCAGCATTGGGTGATTGCATTGCCTGCAGGAACACGAACATGGCCAGAATAGTGGAACGAATTAAGTTTGTGAAGCAAGGTACCACTGTATAAAGTGGTGGAAGGTGGATGTGTCTGCTATCCTTGTATCATTTTTAATCCATAGTGTCTTCTTCTCATTGCTAGCCCTTAAATGAAGCTGGAGCTAAGGTGATGGTGGGTGTGGGTGTGGCTGTGAGGCTCAAAAGTATTCACAGCACTACTAGCACATTGCACAACTGCTTTCCCCATTGGGAAAGCACATGGAAAACAAAGGTATTGGAGTGGAGGGGAGAGGAGAAGCAAAGAGAAACTGAAGGTAACTTCTCTGGATGTATACGACCGAGGCTTCTTCTAGGAAGGAGACTTCTGGCAGGGATCTGACAAAGCTTCAAATTAAAAAAAAGACAAGGTAGGGGGAGGAATCAGGGCATGAACCAGAGCTGGCATGAGGTATCTGCAAAAAGAAGTCAGCAAATTCCAGACAGAGAAAAGAAGTCTGGTTCTGAAAAGATTTTTAAACCGAATGCTACATAGAGCAAAGATGTGAGAGAATGGAGAAAACAAGTAAAAATTCTATAGTAACATCTACTAAAATAAACTTCACTTAATATGTCTTAGAAGAGATTTCCGGAGTCTTCAGAGCATTTCATATGCTAATGTGATATGAGAAACTCCAAAATTTGTGTGGGAGGGAAGCAATAAGCAGCATTTCTGATAAACTATTTATTTGTTTTGCATGGAGGCAGTAACATAGGACACTCCTTAGGAAATACTCTTATCTCCAATTCTGAGGGAGTCATTTGAGAGCAAGTTTGAATATTTGTGGCGAGCCAGGAATTGTGGCCAGTGCTTGAACAACGAGCAAAAAATATGCAACAAACTTGTAAGCATTAGCAGTAGTGACTATGGGTCCCAAAGGGAAAAGATGTCAAAACTAGAAGCTGCCAAAGTATCCTCCTTTACAGCCATCTCTAGGAATTCCTCCAGATTCCCAAGGCTCTGTCTCCTACTGTCCTCAAAAGCACTCTCCTCCTGTAAAACTCTTCTTAATAACAGAAAAAGACCCAAGGCATTCACACCCTGAAGTTTTCCCTAGTGTTTTTTTTTTTCGGGATGGAAATGTGTTGTTGCGGGGCAGGGTTGAGGTAGGGGAGAAAAGATGCTAGAGACTATAAGAAATACCTTTCAGTGTGCAGTGAGAAAAAGAAATTGGGAGAGGAGTCGAGGCCATATGTTAAAGAAGTTAGTTCCTCAAGGAATGCTAATTTTTCTAGCTTGTAGTGAGGAATTACCCTTGGAGGGTATGTGGTTAAGAGACCAAAGAGACCTCTGAGTCAAGAGGTGAGAGTCCTTTCCTCAACACACCTGTGAGCTACTGTGGTCTCACCCACCGGCCAAAAGTGCCTCAGGTTACATGTGGCCACCCCTTCCTATAGTACACAGTGTGATGTTTTGAGATTCACCCTCCCAGGACATCACAGTAACTTTCAGTGGTTAATGAGTAGCTTCTCAGTTCCTGCTTCGTTTAATTGTCCAAAGGCCAGCTGGGCCCAGAGAATATAAAGCTGCAAGCCAGCTAATGAGTGGATTCTCCCTGAGCCAGCCCGGAAGTAGAGGAGTGGCAAGGTCAAGCTGCTGAGATCCCGAGGAGCAGGGATGCAGAACAGAACTGGTCTAGTTCTCTGTGCTCTGACCCTCCCGATCGGTTTCCTGATGATCTGTCTGGGAGCCTTCTTCATTTCCTCTGACTCCATATTCCACTGTCAGAAGAACCTGGTCCTGGCATACTTGCTTCTGCCTCTGGGGTTTGTGATGCTTCTGGGTGGGATTTTCTGGAGCAACTACCAGCAAGCGAGCAAAAGCAAAGGGGTGTTCAGCCATCTGCTCAGACAGCACCTTGCTCACAGGGACCTGCCCCTGGCCACAGTGGACAGGTAGGTGCGAAGAGACAGAGGGGGTGACAAGGGCTGAGACGGCCTGAGGTGTGGGAAGCTGAGTGATTTCTAATCCTATGGTGGAGATAAAATGGAAGGTCTATTGCTGGGCAGTGACTCTGGAGCTTATCCTTAGGGAAGAATGCAGCGCTGTCTTGGAGGGAAATCCTTGAAGAAAGGGAATTTTCTTAAAGAAACACCACCACTCTCACTGCCACTCTTGGTGAACAACTTCTAAAGCCAGCTCAAGCTGCCCAAGTTCTAGCTTCTTGTGTTATATCCCCGAGGCAGTCAGATGCAGGTGATGATTAATTGTCCCCTCTAATCTGATTACCAAATTATAAGGCAAATAAATCCCAGGCCAAATTCTGCCACAGAACCTAGGAGTATGCAGACACAAAACCAGTCCTGCAACCTGTAGGACTCTGGAAAGTCCCAGCTACTCTACTCTTACATGTTCTGGTCTTACCTTGTCTGAAAGACTCATTCAGGGCAAGATAATCATATTCTAAAGGTAAAGATTCAGTTGACCGTACCTGTTAGAGCAGCTACTATCAAAATAAAACAAGTGTTGGCAAGGATGGAAAGGCACTGGCACCATTAAGTATGTTTGGTAGTAATTTAAGATGATGCTGCAGGTGTAAGGACCCTTGGAATATTAAACACAGAATTACATTTTATCCAGCAATTCTATTCCAGGTTTATACACAAAATAATTGAAAGCAGGACCTGAAACAGATGCTTACACAACAATGTTCGTAACAGCATAAACAAGAGCCAAAAGGTGGAAACAGCCCAAAGGTTGATCAACAATGAATGGACAAACAAAATGTGGTACATCCACGTACCCTGGAGTATTACCCAGCCATCAAAGGAAATGAAATCCTGTTGCATGCTACAACATGGATGCACCTTGAAAGAATTATGCTTAGTGAAATTAGCCAGTCACAGCGGACAAATATTGTATGATTCTGCTTATTCCAAGTACCAGGAGCAGTCAAAGTCACCGAGAAAGTAGGACAGCAGTTCCCAGACCAGTGGGGAAGGGGGAATGGAAAGTTATTGTCTAAGGGTTATGTTTCAGTTTAGGATGGCGGAGACATTTCAGACGGCTGGACAACCATTTGAACATACTTAATGTGACTCACTGTAAATAGTATATTTAAAATAGTATATTTTATTATATATCGAAGATATGTGTCAGTTGCTCCACCATAGAATATTTCCACAAGAAAGAAAATGATTGAATTAACCTCATCGGTTAGCTGACCATAAACCTTCTAATTCTTGGCTGAACACAGGAGCACTGAAATAAAACTCTCAGGATCAAACTTGAGGTACAGCCCAGGAGAGTCCTCCTCAGGCAGGGGTAGGAGCATCTAAAATGTTTTCTGCTATTCACTTTATCTTGGATCCAAATAACCTTACCCATGACGGCACACTTTTGAAAGCCATTATACGAAATAATGTGATAGGAATTACAACAACCCAAACCCATTTGCCATGTTTATTAGAGAAACCAGCAAAGTCTCTGGGTCTGATGAAAAAGATAGATGAAGTGATTAAAGAAGATGCATCTAGAGTATTGATTTCTACTTCTGAGTAACTGTTAGATGATAAGAATAACCAAGTGCCTTTAGGACGTTGCTTCAATTTATGAACACATGCAAAATATGAAAGTGAATCATGGATAACAGGACACCCATTGTATTGCCTCTACTGCTGCATTCTGAGATTTGCAGCCCCTCAGAATAGCTAACAAGTCAAATTGGAAAGTTGCATTCTTCAGAAGTTTTGCACCCAAATAGGGAGCCAGGTAGAGAAGCCAAAGCAGAAGATTCTCCCAAGATGGAACGCAGGTGCCTGCGAGCAGGAATTGCAGTAGGTGGCACAGAAGATGGAATTGAGAGAGGTGGATGATTCTTGGGGCTGGTGGCAGTCATCCTGGAGCCTCTCAAATTGCTCCAGGGAACAGCTCACCTTCCTGTCCCCAAAGCCTTTGCACACATCCCATGCCTCAGCCTTGGCTGGTCTGAGTGAAGCCTGAGATTTATGCTGTACAGTAGACAGCTCCTCCAGCTATCTGGCTCTGGGCCTGGTGACATTTGGAAAGGAGCTGTGACCACAAATGGCAGTCCCTGTCATGTTGTGGTTACGCACCATAAACACTCCCTGTAGCCATTGGGCTTGCTTATTCTATAAATACTCACCTCCGTCTCTACCACCTCCATTCCCATTCGTGAAGAGAAGCCAAAAGGAATTTAGCAATTAGCAAGGCTGGGCAAGGTTACCAATGAGTACATCAGCCCTGCTATGAATGGCTTCTTGAACCATGTTGAACCATGGGCCCGTTGGCACAGAAAGCCTGCAACTGAGGGCTGTATCAAGTTGTCAGTTGACATGGTTTGAGAAGTGAAGGTGTTGGTATGCTTTCTTTAGAAACCAGTTGGTGGGACTTGAAAGGGCGTCAGGAAAAAAGTGGTGTGGCATCTGCTTCAGTTCAGGGACAAGTTGGTTTTCATTCAGTATTTTGTTGGCCATGAAAATCTGAATGATTGCAGTGGAGTAGAAAATGATGTGTGCGCCGGGAACACAGGTGTGAATGGGCTCAGCACTGGCTAGGGAGGGGTCCAGTCCAGGCCCCTGTGTTCTCCCCACTAATAAGGGTCTCACACTGGATAGCTCTGTTCCTATCAGTGAAAGAGAAAGAAGGAATAAGCTTTAATATACTGCTGAGGATAAAGAACTCACTGGAGGCATGGATGAAGGGGTGGGGACTAAAGATATGTTTCCCATGGCTGGCAAAGAGATTCATCTGGTAGGACGCCCATTTTTTAAAACCTGATAATGCCAGAAAAGAAGTGCATCTGTTTAAAAAAAAAACAATGCTTTTCAGCGCAGTGTTTCTTGGTTTAACGTCACACAATGTGAATTGAGAGAGGCAGACATAAACACTTTGGCATTAACGCTGAAATAATACACGTACGATTGTGACATTTTGCTTGCAGGCCGGACTTTTACCCTCCAGTTTATGAAGAGAACTTTGAAGCTGCACAGGGAGAGGCCTTGGATGCTCCCCCACCGCTGTACACAGAGACTGGCCTTGAGCTCAGGAATGAAAACGAAGCCCACCCAGAGGCCCCGCCTTCCTACCAAGAGTCCACGGCAGACTTGGCGACTGGTGCGAAGTCAGAGGTGCTGCAAGGCCAAGCCCAGAGCTGAAGGAAGGGCGAGCTCTCCAGCACGCACGACGCACCTCTGTGGGACTCAGCTGCTCCTAAGAGAGCCGGGCCAGAGCCAGAGCCACCACGGCGTAGGACAGCCACACAGTTCCCCGGAGCAAGGGCGGCCCGGGGTCCCTGGCAGGGCACGGCCAGCACAAGCGGACGTTTCCGACGATTCCCACTAATTCCGAGCCAGGTGAGCCTTGGCACCGCAAAAGCTTGGCTCTCCCGGGGGCTTTCTGTTCCGCTCAGCGCCCCTTCATCAGCTCAGCCCCAAGCAGGAAGGAACACAGAAGCTTGTGGGGATGCTGTGGGCTTCGTGCTGGACCTTACCTGGAAATCACGAATGGAAGGGGCCTGGGAAGGAAAGGTCATTGTCATTTAATTTGTGGCTCAGCATTTTGTAAGCTGGCATCATGATTCCTCTCATCAGCTATGTTACCAGAGTGACTGCAGTAATTCACATCATGAAAGTCAGGCTCCAGGAACCCATGAATGTTAATGTGTACTATTTTATTGTAATTATGTATGTCTTTTTTCTAATATGAAAGGAAAAGTCTGTACTTGCTTTCAAAATGATTCAAACACAAATACTAAGTGAGTTATTTTTAAGATGTCTCCATACAAGCAGATACAAGGTTTCTTATAGATTAAAATGGAACAGACACGTACTTGGTTCATAATACACAGAATTCAGGGGAAGTGGACTTTGCATTAGCCACAGATAATATGAATACACAACATAATATAAAGCATGTGAGGTTTCAAAATATTGATATGTAATGCAAAGAATCTCCCTGTAAATCTCCAGAGTTTGAAAAATGAGAGACTTTAATTTACTAGGAAATTCTTGGTGTCTCAAGACAGAGTTTTTAACTTCTAGGCTGGGAACATACATTTTAATACTGAATGTCAACTTTTAAAAAATCTGGTTCCTCCTCCGTTTCCTTACATTTTATAATATTTTTAACGCAAGAGGACAAGTCAGGTAGCAGGGTGCTTGGATGAGACGCAGCCTGACGCTTTCACATTTGGACAAGGGTATTCATCTCTCGGGCCTCCATTTCCTCTTCTGTCAAGTGAGGCACTTATGCAGAGAGTACTGAGTTCTGGCGAGCCTTCCATAAGACAAAACTCTGTGCTATGAACTCATGCATGCCACTCAGCCCTTATCCCACTTACAAGAGAGAGATGCTAAGATTATTCCCACATTGCAGAGGCACAAAAATGAGGCTTTGGGAAGGTTAGGAAACTTGTCCAGCCATGCATAGGAACTTCCAGGAGAGAGGGTGAGGAAGAGTCCACTCAAGCTTTTGTGCTAAGCTGGCCCTGTCTTACTTCCCACCTTCTAGGAGGCAGTTTGGATTTCTTTCTCCCATTCCAAAAATGGATCTTAGTGGAGCAAGAGGGTTAATGAAACATCTTTAAGACCTTGGAGAGGCAGCAGAGGTAGCTTTAGAGTTAAGGGACTTCTCACTTAAAATGTAAATACAAAGTGGAAAGGATCAAGATGCATTTTATATATATGTACCAGTACCCCAAGATGAATACAAATTTTAATGTAAATACACTTGCTATGCTTTCTGCCAGGGAGCTGGGGTCTCACCTTCCTTCCTCTGGTCATTACTCTGATGACGTGGGATACATTAATGGGTGACAGTCACAGTGACTGGCACAGAGGCTCACGATAATTGGACAGAAGTACATCATCTTTCAAGGAAGAGGGGCATCTAGATGGGACAGGTCTGCATGGCTTCCTCATCCCCACCATTTCTGAGTGCACAGAGTTGAATGTATCCTGACAAATTCCCAGGAAGCCTCATTACAGGAAATTCCTCCATGAAGTATGGATTTGGGTACCTAATTTGAACCCTTGACCACGAAGGCATTGCTAGCTGTGAAGGTCATCTGTGGTTGTTCAATAGGAAGGTAATCATTTATTAGCAATGTAACTATTCCTCTCTTGTCACCTCTTCCTATCCTTCTACCAAGAAAATATCCCTGGGACTCTGAGCATATTTATTGACCTGGCTTTCATCCAGAGTTTATATGTGCAATAGATGGCTTTTCCAACTACTGAGAGTCAAGGGAAACAGATGTTAATTTTGGTTTACATAAGAAATTGTTTTAATTTCTTTATGCTAATACATTTTGTACTCAAACTTTTGTTCTTTGCCTTTTTTTAATATATCAGGAAAAATCACAAGGGGAATATAAGTCAAAATATCGTTCTCCACGTGAAACTAATACAGTAACAAGATGAGTTCATCTTTCTGCAAATCCAAACATTATTCAGTACCAACTGCAGATTCAGAAAGAAACTTGGATGCTTCTTTTTGAAAAGAAATACTAACAGGGACTTATTAATATTTAAAACATATGCACTCTGAATTAAGCATCATGAATATGGGTGACAACACATTGGTTGTCCCCTGGAAGGCTGACTTAGGGAAAGTAGATGCTGTATTTCTCCTGCTTTCTCAGGTCTATGATAAAATGAATGATGGTAGACTAAGATGCATAATTCCATCAAGGCTGGGCACTGTAGGGAAAGGAAAAGAGGAAAGTTTCCTCTAAGAAAATCTCAGCTCATTCGTGCTCTCAAATGTGAATCGCAGGCTCACATGGCAGTGGGGAAATGAAGTTTGCAAAGTCGTTGGTGTTCCAGTATCACAATCTCATGACGTTCCTTTGAGCAGCAAGTTTCAATTACCATCTACCACCCCAGAGATGAGGATGACAAGAGCATTTATGCAATAAACTATGCTGTATTTTTTTTGCATATTTGATATGTGCTGTGTTCGTTTTTTTTACTCCCCCATGCAAAAACTCACAAGTGTTTCTTACTGATATAACTATCCCTCAAGAGTTTACTTAACTGTACTGTCTTTGGTGTATCACGCCAGCTCACTTACTTGCAGGGAAAAAGCTAGGTACTAAACGACATGGAAAGATGATAAAGATGAAGCCTAATATTCCACATCTTTCACTGAATTTTAAAAAGTTCCAGGATAACCTAGGCCAGTGATGGTGAACCTTTTAGAGACCAATGCCTTAAATGCAACCACAAACCCACTTATTTGTTGAAAAGTGCCAACACTGCAATTAAACCTGAATGCTAAAGTTTTAGTTTACAAAAAATGACTCATACATTAACACCTTTTGTCTTCAAAGAAATAGCACATGTGCCATAGGTTTTCTACCACTGACCTAGGCTGTGAGCTGCATGAGCCATTTCTGTGTTAAAGTGGAAGAGGCATTCTGCTAAGCTCTGCTGCCTCAGATAATCTCTTGTTGTTCATAACTGCTGAAGATCTCAACACTGACTTGCTAGTATCTACATCATTTCCCAGGCCATACAGTTTCTCAGACCCTTCTACAGCCAAGAATGGAAATCTCCCCAAGGTACACGTCTGGGATTTCAGTGTTCACCTGAGAGAACTCGGTACGTGATCCAACAATGGACAGAGTCATCCTACTATGTCGTTACCTGTTCCCATGAGGGCCTTTCCATTCCTCACACCTTCCAGAGTAAAAGGAGCTCAGGCCTTAAACTAACCCAGAGGTGGCCAGTTAGAAGTCATCATACCTCTATCCCCGCTATGGCTCAGTGCAGACAATGCTCAGCCCAAGGGGCCAATGTGGGGTTCTGCATCAATCTGAGGATTCCTGTGCAGAAAATATTCTTGTCATGTCCAAGTCTTTTAGCCTGCATCATCATGGAAAACTATTTGTCCCTCAAATATTATGAACGTATAGTGTACCCTGGATCATGAAGATCTAATAAATGATCTCAGTGCAATGACGGCTACCAACTTTTTAAGGACAGAATCCGGGATGAGGCAAAGTGACACCTAGCAAGGTATTTAGCATCCTCCCTCTTGTCCTACAAAACGCCTCCCTGGATCACACATTTCCAAGCACCGCCTGGGTGGGTGGGAGCACTGCCCTGGTTGACAACTACTGGGCCACAGTGCAGCTGCAACTTGTCATTTTCTGGAGGTGTTGCAGTGAGTGAACTCCTTGGTTTAGATCACCAGACTGGCCCTGAGAGTTACCACACTCTGTCTCTTCTGTGGCTGATGCTTGTGATACCCACAAAATTCTCAGACCTCTCAAGTCATTTACTTTTCAAGATCGGAGGTTAAAGGTTGGTCTTTAAGAAACTTCAGAACATTATGTGGAGAAGAACAGCTTCCTGGCTATCACCTCTTTAGGAGAAGATGCAAGAGGACATATACGTAAAGTTGAAAGAAGAAGCTGGGACTCTGTGTAAGGCAAAAATAACACCTTGGCAATGTGAATTTGAGCAGGTACCAGAGAGAGGCTGTGCCCTAGAACCACTGAAGATCTCCTTCCTTCCTTTTCTCTTTTTCTTTTCTTTCTCGCTCTCTCTTCCCTCCCTCCCTCTCTCTCTCTCTCTCTTAGAAAAAGCACCCCAATTCTCACTACCCTGTGTCTGCTTCAACCTTATCTGGATTAGCAGACCTCTCGCTGCATCTAAAATAGGAGTCTCACTGGAATAGTCGCTCAGGAAATGTTTGCTAAAGGAGCGAATGTGTGAACTGGTGAGTGAATTATATTTGAGCTATTGGATGCAAGTGAGTCCACCATGAAATAAAGAAACAGAATGTTTAAGAAAAAAATGTTACATTTGAACTTAAAGGTTAGAGGTGATTAAAAAGTTTGGAAATTTGGAAGTATTTTCTTACCTAGGGCTGATATATCAAAGGGTATGCTGTCATCCAGAACAACACTTCTATGATTAATGGGCAGATGGATGGTCGTCGGGCTTTTATTCAAGAGATAAGAATCAAAGGTATAAGGCAAGTTTTATTTCACTGGTGATACATTTCATAACTGATTCTTTTACGTCTCACATCAGAGTCACTTTCTTATTATTTCAAAATAAAGACTTACAATGAATGTCTAGATGTTTTTGCTTCTGCTGACTCCCACAGGAAATTCTGAGCAATTCACTTTCTCTGTTCCATTTATTTCACCAATTCCCCAGGTTATAATCATGAAAAACAGTCCTTGCAAGTATTCTGAAAACACGCATATCAGGTGGTCACTACAAGAGCTTCTCAAATGGTGAAATGAATGTGTTGAAACCTACAATCCTTGAATCAGGTTAAAATAAGGAATTTCTTTTACATTGGCTGGCAACATCCTAGCAAGTTTTTGACAGAAGCACAGACAGCAAAACAATGAACTTCCTGGACCTGTTTCTTTGCGTGCACTAACCTTGACTACAACCACAATACATTGCTTAACAGTCAAAGTGCACTAGGTCATCTTGGCGAATGACGTGAAAACAGAGTGTGTCGTTGCCAAGGAAGCAAACATACGCAAATAGCTCCCATGCCCCCAGCATTCTGGCTGAGTACAGAGATGCCTGCTAGAGCTGTGTATCTGTTTTTTCCTCAGCAAACAAAGTCCATTGTGACCCCCTGCTTCCTAGCAGGCAACGCAGCCCTCTCCTACGTATCATTAGGCTCATGACAGTCCTGCAGTAATGTTTCCTTCCAACATCCTCTGCATTTCCTACCTTCACAGCATTTCATTCTCTCCTTTTTACGGCCATTACAAGTAAAGACCACAACTGTGTTCAAACAAGTGCATGAAAACCAGCCCTTACTGGGAAAATCAGAGACACAGTGCACACAGTGCCGTTTCTGTCTTCTCAGGAACAACCTACCTGTGATATAATCAAGTTAGGCCCCACATTTTAAGCATTCATTTGCAGAATCTTGTCGAGAAACTCCTCCCCACCTGCAAAAAACTGACTGCATTTGAAGGTCTGCAACCAGCTCGACAGCTAAAATAATATTTACAAAATAAAAGAGAGAAAAACACCCTTTAACGTGTTTCCTTGGAAGTGTGCCACTGTGGGTTGTAGAGCGCTCTAGAAGATGTGGAAGGAGGTGGGACAGGGTGCTGGGAGGCTGGGAAGCATGGGCCACTGTGTGGGTGGGGTGGGCTATTAAACATCCCAAAGCAGCCTAGGATGCAACTTTGACTTTCCCTCTACAAAGGGGGAGGTCTTCTCCCCGCTGAGGGGCTGCTGTGGCTTAGGGTCCCTTAACTCTGACACTGCTCTCTTTTTCATGATTTTAGAACCTTTTCTCATGTGGCACCGGTGATGTGCAGAGGTTGTGACTAAGGGTTTCCTGGCCCACTCACTTTCTCCAAAGGGGAGCCCCCTGTGTGTGATAAAATACAGATATCAAATGATAGATGTGCAGCTCCAACAGGCAGCGACAGACCCTGTTGCATTTGGAGAAACTGGACAAAAGCAAAACAAAATAGATTCTCCCCCACCCACCCCCTACTCCCCAACAACAAAGTATCTTTTGTTATTTTTCAATATCATAAGAGGCACAAACAGGTAGCAAGAAGGCACTGGGAAGTGTCGCCCACTGAGCGCTCTCTTTGGCCTTGGTGAGTGATCTCCCTCCGCTCAGGTGATGACAGTGGGTCCCCTCCGGCCAGTTCTCTCGTGAATCTGGGATATTTTCAGCGCGATGGCTATGAGAGGGCTCAGCACTGCCTGGAAAAAGAGGAAGAACGTTTGTGAGCAACTTGACTCAGTCACAGGCCAGGGCCTTGGGGTGGGCTCTGCAGCAAGTGTCTAGATTCGCATTCCAGTCTGCCTCTCAGAGGCAGCTATGGAGGGCAGGAGAGCTGTATGCTCTGGACAATCTCCTTCAAGGAGATTGGAAAAGGCAGGGCGGAGGAGGTAGGGATACAGCTCAGGCAGAAGATGAAGATTTTAGCCAGCTCCCCTCCAAATTTACCTAAGACAAAGACGTGCACAAGCCAACTATTAGAACATGAGAGTATTTCATGAAAAAGGGAGCATGAATTAAGAAAGTTCAAAAAAATTCCAGTCTTCTTCCTATTTCCAACTATATATTCCCAGCCTCTACCCCATGCAAGTTGAGGATAGAAGTTCATTCTTCATCCTAACTCCACCGGTCTAAAGAATATACCATCCTGCAGTTTCAAAGATGACAAAGAGACCACTCCATCGCCAAAGGCTACATCAGTGACCGATCACTTCTTCCCATCTCGTACTGCTGTGGCTCTCAAGGCATCCCAGTGTTCCTCGGGAGGTAGGGGAGGTTCAGACTCTTGGAAAGGTGAGTGACCTGAAGCGGGGTGAAAATTATTTCTTGCCCTTTAGTCGCTTATATTATAGTAGTGAGGCACTGCTTTCCCACATGTGAAGTATATTCCATTCACAGGTCGCTCATGGACACAGCATAACTTATAAAACAGTGAGAAAGTCGACCAATTTCCCCTTCATCAATCTCTCCGATTCCAGCAAGGAGAAGCTCTGTTTGCTACCAATCTTGAGCACTTTAACCAAGACAGTATATGTCTCAGGAAAGAATTACCTGACTACAAGGTATCAAGACCACCGATTTTTATTGACTTTATTTTTACAGTATGCTTATTTTTACCAAGTGGTATTTTTTAAACACAGGGTGCTAGCATAAACTTTCTGTAATAAATGTTCTACACGAAAACAAAGTGACTCCATTAATACTGAGATATTAACAGAAAGGATAGTTGGGCAATCCTAGGGTAAGAGAACAAACAAGAATTTTATAATTTAGGAAAATAAAGTCTCTATTGCAGGGGTGGTGGGGATTGTTTCTTGCAGTCTAACCTAATTCTTACACAGACACAAGTGTGAAGGGAGTACAAGCATTCCAAGTTCCACAACAAGAACACAAGCAAATGCACGATAGCACAAACAGCCCAGGGTATCCTGAGTAGAGCACAGACACAGGAGGACCATGAAAACCATATAATCCAGCCTTTCTTGGAGGGACCTCAATGCCAGAGAAAAGTACAAAGATTTAATTCCTTAGCCAAGGAGAGATGTTGGAGTGCTTCGAGCTAAAAGGTAACATGCTTGGACAAATACTTCGAAAAGATTGATTTATAAGCAAGTCTGGTAATTTATATTCATAGCTATTTTGCAAAATTAACTTTCACAGGCTCAAAGTGAAGCCAGACATGGTGGTGCATGCCTATAATCTCAGCACTCTGGGAGGCTGAGACATGAGGATCCCAAGTTTGATCTCAGCCTGAGTAACTTAGCAACTTAGGGAGATTCTGCATCAACATTAAAAGGGGGGGGGGCTGGGAATGCAACTCAGTGTGAAGGTCCTGGGTTCAATCCCCAGTGCCACTACCACCACCAACAAAATAAACAAAAAAACCCATACATTAACTTCACTTCACTGACATGATCAAACTGAAATAATTTCAATGAAATGTGAGTATAAGTAGGTGTTTTTAAGAAAATGAAGCTGTTTTGAAAAGAAGTGGTGATAATGATTAGTTAACCCTTTCAAATTAGATGTGTGATAATATAAAATATTGGTGGAAATTAATATAGAGAAGAATTCTTTCCTTAGATTGCTTCCCAATTGTCTCTCTCACTGTACTAGAAAAATCATTACAGAGGATGAATATTGGGTGAGAATCTTTTGAAGAAGGAGAATCACAATGATAAATAAATATTTTAAAAAGTGCTGGCCTAAAATTAAAAGATTGGAAAACGCACATATATTTATACGTTTATCCTAAAAATACAATTATCGATGTATGTATGCATTTGACAACTCCTTTTTAACTCTCTTTGTGTACGAAAGAAACAAGTGCAGCTTGTCCTTTGCCCCAATCAAGTCAAAGAAGAGAGCTTCAGAAGTAATTATACAAACTGAAGGAAAGAAATCCTACTTTTGGAAGCTCCTAAAGAGCTTGCACTCAACCAAAGAAGAGCACGGCCTACCAGTTAATTCTCCCCTCTTCCTCTTCCTGCCCTGCTCCTCTCTCTCCCTCCCCCTCCCTCTCTGCTCCTCCCCTAATCTTCCCCCCCCCATTTCCTCCCTTATCCTCCTACACTCCCCTCTCCTTCCTTCCTTTTGTGGTACTTGGATTAAACTCAGGGGACCTTGCACATTCTATGCAAGTGCTTTACCACTGAGCTATGTATATCTCCTTTATTTTTCATTTTGAGTTAGGATATCACTAAGATGCCTGGGTTGGCCTTAAACTTGTGATCCTCCTGCCTCAGCTTCCCAAATAGCTGGGGTTGTAGGTATGCACCTCAATGCCAGACAAAGCTTCCATTTTTAAAAGCAATAATAAAGTAACACACCTTTTCTTCCTTAAGTATGTCCACATGTATGTGTGTCAGAATGAATGATCATACCATGAGAGGAAGAACTTCAACTTATTTGGGGGTTAGAAAATTGCTTGCTGCTTAGGATATACTCGGCAAATATTCGTGGAATAAACAATGACTTGAGTTTAAGGAAAAGGTGAGGAGGAAGAGAGGACCTTCTCTAGATACTCACTAAGGTCATTTGGACATGTGGGAGGGATAAGTATTCCTACTGTCATGTACTTCTTTAGGGACCACACCTCTGATACATGTATTCCAGACATTTTTCTCATGCCGACCAGGACTCGTGGAGGAGTAATTCTCCTGAGGCAGTGGGAGATGTCCATGGAAGTGGGGTGAGAGAAAAGGGGTTAAAGATTAGAAGCCTCCAGATGGGAGATTTCTTAGGTGAAGCTTTGGAAGCTAAGTTTAGAAAGCAGAGAAGAAAGAGCATGGGATGATCTAGCTCGATTTCTTCATGGCACAGGAGGACACTGAAGTCCAGCAAGGAGGTAATGACTGATCCAGGGTCACATAACCGTTCACTGGCCGAGCTATGATACAGACATATGGATAGGAGTGCTCTTTCCATGGTATAATTCTAATATAAGATCTGTGAGTGAGAAGGAAAACTAGAGACAACAAAATGAGCCTGGGCATATGGGATCATCGCCCCACTGTATGAGACAAGTTCTAAAGTGTTGCACAGGACTGAACAGCCGTTCTTTCCAACTACCAACAGTGGACAGCGGGAAAAAGGTATTCCCAGGCATGCGGACTGTGATAAATGTCCTGGAAGTTCTGACATGACATGAATAAAGGACCGTGATTAACAGAAACAAATCAATGATGTTAGGAATATAGATTTTTTTCTATTTTAGTGCTTCTTAGAGTATTTCACATGGATTTTCTATAATCAAGAGTAGAAACAGAGGCTGGTGGTATAGCTCAGTGGTAAAGCACTTGCCTAGCCATGCATGAGGGCCTAAGTTCAACCAGTGAATGCTTGTCTTCCACTGAATCCAGGTAGGCAATGTATCCATCAACAGTATTCACAATGTGGCTCCAGCACCCTTCTTGCACCTTACAGGGTGTTATGGTTTAGATCTAGAAGGCTCCCTCAAAAGTCTCATGTGTTCGGAGGTGCGGCTTTGGGAAGCTGACTGGATCAAGGGGTGTTATACTCATGAGTGGACCGATCCAATGATTAATTCACAGTTAAAAGTGCTGGTAGAAGGAGAGGCCTGGTTGGAAGAGGTGTGTCACTGGGCCTGTGCCTTTGGAGGGCATTTCTCCCTCCCTAGCCCCATGACATGAGCAGCTTTCCTCTGCCGTGCCTTTCTGTCTTGATGTTTCTGCCTTGGAGCCAGGTGGTTATACACTGAACCCCATGAACCATGAACTAAATTAAACTTCTCCTCCTTTAAGCAGTGGGTGTTGGGTGTTGGGTGCTGAGTCGTGGTGGCAAAAAGCTAATACAGACAATTGGCACCAGAAAAGGGAAGTCACTGTTGTGACTGTACCTCACCATATGGTTGAGAAGCCCTTGGAACTGGTTTGTGGAAGGAGTTTGGAAAGGTTTGGAGATGTAGGCTAGAGAAATTTTACAATGCAGTAAGCAAAGCCTGGTGGGGAATTCTGGTTGGAGCTCAGAAGGTCAGAATGCTCACAGGAATTCAGAAGGTTTACGTTGGGAACAAGAGCTAGCTATTGGTAAGTGGACTAGAGATCACAAGTGTTACACGCTGGCAAAAAAATTTGTGTTCATTTTGCCCATGTCCTAAGACTTTGCAGGAGGCTGCTGGCTGCTTTTAGTGAGATTTATGAGAATTATGAGGACAAAGCAGAGCAGAACAATTTGAAAAACTTAAATTATTGCCCAAAAGGAAGTATATGCCAGTATGCTAAAAAGATGTGGCTACTGAAGAGATTAGTCACATTAAAAAGAAACCAAGGAGCTGCCGGGTGTGGTGGCACACGCCTGTCATCCAGCACTCTGGAGGCTGAGGCAGGAGGATTGCTGTGAGTTTGAAACCAGCCTGGGCTACACAGTAAGTTCCAGGTCAGTCTTAACTACATAGTGAGACCCTGTCTCAAAAAAACCAAAAAAGAAACCAAGAAGTTTGTTGAGAGACAAAAAGAAAAATGCCATGAAGGCATCTCAGAAATCAACAAGACCCTATCCATGTCAGGCTCAAGGGTGCAAAAGAATGAGTTCCTTTGAAAAATAAGCTCTTTGCCTTGAGAAGATAGTCTCAGGGTTCCCTATTCATTCAAGACCACCTAGAGAAGCGTTTCAAGGAGTTTAGCTATCCAGGCACTCAGAGGCCTCTGCAGCAATGGTCCAAGGGCGCTAGGATACTGCTTGAGCTGGAGGCAGACTCTGTGGTGAAGGTTTTCTGGATGCAAGAATTTTAGGGTCACAGATTCTTCCACTCAGCTTTGAAAGGAAGGCCAAGCAATGTGCTCCTGAGGGCAAGGCTAGAAGTTGTGAGAGTGAAGCCAAAGATGCAATTTGATTCCAGAAATGAAGCCAAAGGTGCAACTGAGATCCCAGAAGGTTGGAGGTGCCAGGAACATGCAAATTCTCTTGAGGAAAACTACAAGCAGTGAGTTGATCCAGTTGAAGAGAGGGGCCATGTGGGTTACAACTAGTAAGGTCCTATGGGTTGGGCTGCCCAAGCCTTTTGAAATTTACATCTGGTACAACCTACCCAGAGCACTGGACATGGAGTTGCAGAATTAATATTTACCTTACTGTATTCTGGTTTTGTTTTGGCATGGTTCCTCTCTTTCTCCCAAGTCTCCCTTTGGGAGTGGAAATGCTCACCCTGTGCTACTGTATGTTGTAAGTATTTAACTTTCTTTTTGAGTTTTACTGGGGACCACAGCTAAGAGTTTACCTTGAGTCTCCAAGAAGAATTTGGAATTGGACTTTTCAGCAATGCTGAAACTGTTAAGACTTTGGTGACTCTTAAGGGATGAACTAAAAATATTTTACATAATGAGATAGGCATGAGCTTTTTCTCCAAACAGGAGAAATCTTCCTAAGGGTGGAAGATTGTGTTTTAGATCTAGAATGTCTCCCAAAACTCTCATGTGTTCAGAGGTGGTGCTTGCAGGAGGAAATTGGATGAGTGTGCTCTACTCATCAGGAGATCGATTTGATTGATTAAGTTATAGGTACATGTGCTGTTAGAAGGTAAGGCCTTATTAGAAGAGGTGCGCCACTGGGGCTGTGCCTTTGGAAGGTGCATCTCCCTCTCAGTTTTTTTCCCTTCTCTCTCTACTACCTGGTTTCCAGGAAGTGAGCAGTTTTCCTTCCCCTTCCCCTTCTACCATAAAGTTTCTACCTTGAAGCCAGCCAACCGTGGACTGAATGCCCTGAAACATGTGCCTCTACTCCTCTAAGTTACAGGGGCCAGCTACTGTGCCCCAGTGACAAAATAACCTGACCAATACATAGGGTTGGGAGGATGCTTACTTCCATTTTGAGGTGAAAATCATACCAGTCTGCAGAGGGAACTGGATTCCGTCTGTATTTAAAAGGAGGATATGTGTTTAGCATGAATTTTTGTATTGATTTTGATTTCTCAAAATTTCCTTTATAACATTTATCTAATTACCGAATAATTTAACAACTCTTCTCCTTAAATTTTCTACTGGCCTAAACCTTACCCTAATCTTATCCCTGTGTGAGGCTTTAATTTGTTTATATTTCCTCAAAAGACAAAGGAGATTGCTCCATATGCCCCTCTCCCCTTCATTTCTCTCTTGCTTTATGTTTTTGGTATTTTAATTCACATCATGTAAATTAGATAAAACAAAACCTAACAAACTGAAATTTGACAGCAGCAGACAGGAGAGGTGTAAATGATCTGAATGCCACCAGACTCAAAGTAAATAGCTGAATTTTTAGAGAAAAACAAAATCCTAATCAGAAACACAATCACTTACTAACCCAAACTTGTCACATTTGTGAAGGGAACGCAGCACAAGT
The DNA here is from genome assembly GCF_012274545.1 of Fukomys damarensis. Lineage (NCBI taxonomy): Eukaryota > Metazoa > Chordata > Mammalia > Rodentia > Bathyergidae > Fukomys > Fukomys damarensis. The sequence goes on along the minus strand of NW_022900943.1, from coordinate 17,025,258 downwards.
CTGTTCTCCTGAGGAATGTAAATCTGTAGGGTTAGGGTCATAGCCAGGTGGTGAGGAGGAGGTGGGAAATGATGGCAACAAATGCAGAAAAGGTGTGCAGGATGACAGTGCTTATCACAGTGCACTGCTTGAGGCAGGCGATACAACCCAGAGAATGCCGACCACCCAGCATCAGAAAACACCGACATCTTATCAGGTCAATGGCGATTTACAATAAGTGCCACTTTCCTCTGACCTCTAGGACCACCTACGAAACTTGCAAAGCCAGACATTCTCTCATAATTTTATTCAAACATTTGTTTTTATTCAGTATGCTCTTTGCTGACTCTGAGGCGGTAGTTTCAAACTTTAATATACACCAGAATTGCCACAGAGTCTCTAAAAAATGAAGATTTTGGGGCCCCTCCTCCTGACCTTCTGACTCCCGAGATCTGAGATAGGGCCCCAAACTGGCATTTTAGCAATTCCTGAGGCAATCCTGATGCTGCTGGTCCAACGACCACACTTTGACAGCCACTGATCCTGAGACACAGTGATTACTGTGTCCTTCAAATGCTTGGCTCCTGCTAAAGTCTAGGTTGCCTTGTTTGTATCCCATGATCCCAGCTCCTGACCATAGGGGACTGCACGAAGACTCTATGTCTATAGGCAGCCTGTGGCAACAATTTGAACTACTGGATGGATTCTTCCTCTCAAGGATTTGACCTGGTAAGTGACAAGAGAACAGGCGGTTGGCAGTAGGAACGAAAGCATAAAGTTATAATTAATTAATTTTCAGGGCATGAGGCTCCATTGCTAATCCAGTTATGGGAAAGTAGAAACTAAGAATAGATGACAAAAATTATAAGAAAGGAGAATGAATCCAAGAGAAGTAAACAGAGCAGAGAGAAATGATAGAGAGTTAATAGCAAAGAAGGGCATGAACAGTAACAAAGTATCTAAAGTAAAGATCCATTAACTCCTCTTCAGAAGGCCGGAGTTGACAGCTACACTCCACCTCTAGTGATTCTGAGACTTGGCTCATGGTGGCTCCCACTTCAGGATTTTATGAGCTAAATTATTTCTTCATGAACTAAAATAAATCAACATTTAAAAAAATTAAAAGTAAAATAAAAATATCTAAAGTACATTTTTCTTGGATCATATGGAGGAACTATCATTGTCTAGCTCTCTATCTTCAGTGAGAAAAGTTTTTTCCTTTCATAACTAAAACTCTTGCAAATCGAAAGTAACTGCCTCACCAAGCTGGTTCACGGTGCCGTGTTCTTTCTTCTGTAGGCTGAATATCCTTTATCCAAAATGCATGGGACTAGAAGTTTCAGATTTCAGATTTTGGGGATTTTGGAATATCTGCATTTATAATGAAATATCTTTAGAAAGGGACCCAAGTCTAAAGACAAGACTCATTTATGTTTTAGTTGCCTTACGTACATAATCGGAAGGTAACATTATACAACATCTTCAGTGCACCTTCGTTTTTTTACTGCAACCTCTCTTAGGAGGTCGGGTGTAGAATTTTCCACTTGTGGCATCGTGATCATGTCACTCTCAGAAAGTTTCAAATTTTGAAGCATTTTATGGTTTGGAATGCTAGGTTAGAGATATACAACCTGTACTAGACGATTCTACCAAGTTCTCCATCAGCTTGCCGGAAAACACCCTGTGCAGAGTCTTTTTCTCTTCCCACGCATCCAAGCAGCTGCCAAACTTCTGTCCGTATTCTCACAAGGGCTCCCCATGCTCTTTCCTCCTTATCATCATGGTTTCTCCCTTAACCCAGCTGCCTGAATTCTGGCTTGCAGGAGTCAGCCCCTCCAGAGTGAGTCTCTCTGTGAGATGGAAGTGTTCACACGATTCCGTGTTGTAAAGGTCTTGGATGGTTTCCCAAAAGGTATGGCCAGCCACTCTGCACGGCTGCCAGGTTCCTGACGTGTAGCTCAGACCCTCTGAGGTAGGCAGAGTGATAGCCCCAAAGGTATTAGTTCCTGATCCCTGGAACCTTACTTGGATAAAAGAGATTTCTGTAGATTTAGGTAAGGATTTTGTTTTTAAATAGCATGTGTTTGCAATATAGAATAGTGATGTTCATTTTTGGGAACTGGTATATGCATATAATAAATCAATCATTTTTATCTGTTTATCTCCTTTCTTCCCTTCTGCCTCTGATCTTCTTCCTCTTCTTTAAAGGTCTGCCGTCTTTTTACCTTCCATTTATTTATGTATTCTTTACATTTCTCATTAAAAGAAAACATGCAACATCTAACTTTCTGTGTCTGCTTTCCTTCATTTAACATTATGGCCTCAAGTTCCATCCATTTTTCTGCAGATGACATCATTTCATGGCTGAATAATATTCCACTGTCTGTATATATCTTCTTTCTCCATTAATTTGCTTATGAGCATCAAGGCTGTTTCCAGAGCTCAGGTATTATGAATTGTACGGCTATAAACATGGGTATAAATATATCACTATAGTACGATGTCTTTAACTTTTGGGGGAATATACCCAGGAGAAATATATCTGAGTCAAATGGAATACCTGCTTTTGCTTTGTTGTTTTGTTTTTTGAGGAATTTCCACAGATTTCCATAGTAGTTGTACTAATTCTCATTTCCACCAACACTGTAGTCAACGGTGTAGTGGGATTTCTTTTCCCCACATCCTCACTGGCATTTGTTGCTCTTAGTGTTCGTGATGAGAGCCATTCTACCTGGGCTAAGATGGAATCTCATAGTTGTTTTGATTTGCATTTCCCTAGGGGCTAAAGATTATGGCCATTTTTTCACGTACATATTGGCTACTTGTACTTTTTCTTTTAAGAAGCTGTTCAGTTCCTTGGCCCATTTTTTGATTGGGTTATTTGGCTTAAACTAAGGGTTCTGTGAAGACACACCCTGGATTATCCTGGGGGGGGCCTAAATATTATCACATCCTTACAAGAGTGTCTGGTGGCTAAGGGTGTAGTTTACTGGTAGAGAACCTAAATAGCATTCATGTCCCCAGCCCTGAAAAAAAAGTCTTAGTGAGATCACACAGAGAGGAGTGAGCCATATAAAGATGGAGGCAGAGACAGCGTGATGTGGCCTTTGGTCGACCACAGAACCTGGAAGAAGCCAGGAAGGGAATCTACCTGAGCCCTTCCACAGAGAGCGTAGCTATGCCTATGTCATGCTATCGGGCATCTGGCCTCCTTAACTGTAAGAGAACATATTGCTATTGTTTTAAGCCACCCGGTGTATGCTTTGTTACATACCCATGGGAATCTAATACTCTTTCTTTCCACTCTTCCTCCCCAGGGCCCCATTTCCACCCCCAACCCACCGTCACCTTCCTCTCTTATCCAGAGGAAGCACCACACTTTCTCTGTACTCTGGTGCATGTCACCTCACCGCTCTGAGGCCTATATGAAAAATCAGCTCCACAAAACCTCTCTTCTGAGGGAAATAACATTCCAAATGGAAGCAGACGACACACTCTCAAAGAAGTTCATCTAACCAAAAATAAGCCAGTGTTTTGGGACTGTGGTGCCCACCTAACAGAAACCAGACTGTCCAGCCAGGCACAGCCTCCTTTGCCACCTTCCCCACTTTTGCAAATGACTGGGGTCGTTCAGAGGTGAAGAGTGGCCTTTAGCTTGTAAATCCAAAATGAAATAGAAGACTCATGAAGCCAACTTCCTATTCAAACGCGAGCTTCTGAGGGGGAAGAGCAGGGAGGCAAGCACTCAAACACACGGCCAGCCTCTGTGGCACAGCTGGTTGGCAAGAGTTCTGTGCCCTTTCAGCATCTTTCTGTACAAATGCAAGCTAACCTACAAGAAGTCACAGTTCAACTTTCCCAGAGATGCTTCCCTGGTCACTGTTTCTCTTCTCTATTTCTGTACCCCTCCACTCCTTCTGCCACCAGGAACACTGCCAAAGAGTGAGGAATGACTACTGGTTTAGATGGCTTTACATTTCTCTTCATTGGACATAACCATGATAGAATTCAAAGGTCCCCATGTGGAATATACTCACTTGTTCAGTGGGAATCGAGTCCCCCAGCCCTTTACAAAACTGTTAGCAGAGATAGAACTAAACGACTGAAACCAGTGCTTAGAAAACAAAAGGACTATTAGCTCCATTTTGTCAAGATTCTCTTTCCCTTTGCCTCTTTTTACTGTGTTTTCTAAAAGATTCCAGTAGCCAAGATCTAGGTTATTAGTCCTTATCATTATTTTTCAAAAATCTGAGCTCCTATTTTGGAAAAATGCTACAATTCCCCTTGGCTTTCTGTCCACAGATCCCAGGAAGTGTTTCTCCTGAGAGATGAAGCAGAAGCATCTACAGGTCTCTCAAATAATAGTCAGCAGGCTGCTGCCTGAGGACTATCTACGCATCACTTGAGGACAATGCATGCGGGCTCCAGCCACAGCAGTGGAATAGTCACTGTTTCTATGGACGCAGGTGGGAATGTGTAGCTTTGACAAGCTCCCAGAATGGTGTTGATGCATGGCCATGTCTGGGAAGCACTCTTGGAAAATGCTGCGCTCCTTACCTTAGGACAGGCAGTAGAGGACAGTGGCTAAATGTATGGACTCTGAAGCCACACTGCCTGGGATCACATCCTGGATCTATCGTCCATGAGCTGTGCGATCTGGGTATGTTACTCACTCTATGCATTAATTTTTCTTACATGAAATAGGGAGCACATACCTCACAAAGCAGCTGTGAGGATTACATGAGCTAAGAACAGGAAACAGAATAGTTTTTAGTGCAGAGGGAGAGTGTATAAGCTTTTTCTTTTACCATGCAAACCAGTGGTGGAACCAAGCTAACCTCTGAACACCTTCCTAGCAACCCATGAAGCTAGCGCAGGGCGTGAAAACCAGAAGTCCGGTAGCTACTTAGTACACTCTATAATCTTTTATTCTGGGCGATTAGTAATCAATACCTATTTTGTCAAAGTGAACACCCTGAGAAATCACTGCAGTTCAAATAATCAGTTCTCTGCTGTCATATGGCCTGGCCGCCCTGTGGCACTGTGGTAAGTTGTCAGCCTGTTTCGTGCACTTCTGACCCTCAGGGTTTGCCAAGGTCCTGCAGTCACCCTGGCCTCTTCGTGGGAAGCCGGCCTCTGCGAGGACGTGGTAGATGGCCTGTGTGAGTGGTGCAGTGTGGTGCACTCCCACAGGCTGCTACCACACGTGGCTTAATGGGGAAATGCGTACCAGAAAGCCTCTGAGCTTCTAGAAGCCCTCAAGCAAGATCTTAACCTTCCTCAGCTAAAAACACTCTGGATTTTATGGCTATGCAGCCCATTCCACGATTTAGATATGGTTGCAGTCCAAAGGGTTTATGTGTCGGAAGCTTGGTCCTCAGCATGATGACACTGGAAAATGGTGAGCCTTTCAGGGACGGAGCTTAGTGGATGTCCTGTGTCAGAAGAGTCTGTGGGACCCCAGCCTGCCTGGCTTCCTGTCTGGTGATGTGATTCTTTCTTTTTGGTGATGTTCCCACTGCAAGGCACCTTTTATTAGACCCTTACCAGAGGATGAACCTATGCGGCCATGGGATCTCAGACTTCTAGCTTCCAAAGCTGGGCTTTTTTTCATAAGTAGTGCATTTTGTTATAATGTGAAAAACTAATCAGTATGACCTGGGACCAAATATGGAAACTGCCCTAGAACTAGGAGGTGTCCCTGGAGATCAGTGCTTCTTAGATCCAGGTGGTCATGGGATTGCCTTAAGGTGCACTTCAGGGTCATAAGACAAAGTGGGGAACTCCAGCCAGCCTCTCTATATTTCCTCAGATGTGTACAGTCTGCAGGACTTTTTAATTTTGCTTGTGTAAAACAAGAATCTGAACGCATTCACATACTAGCTAACATTTACCCAAAGTAACTCTGTAAAAGATGAGTTTCAAATATTTATTTCCAAAGCCCTTGCTAGTCTTGGCTCAGAAAGGCTGTTCTAAATAAGTGTAAGGTCACTTTCCTGCACGGTATTGTCTGATCTGTGGCAGCTGTTAGTGTCACACACCGATGCCCAGCTTCCTCTCCTCCCTAACATAGGGAGACTGTGCTTCGGGGCTCTCTCCTGGTCACAAGAAACACTGTGGCTATTTGTGGCCAGTGGGTTAAAAGCAGAGGAGATGTGGTCATTTTTAGCCAAAGCTCTTTGCCCTCTTCATAGCGATCAGCAATCTCCAGGTTCCTGTTCCATGTTCCTGGACCTTGGGAAAAGAACAACATTGGAGAAGCACATCCACCCGTGGTGTGATAACATGCGCTGCAAATACGAAACAGACCTTGTCTTCGAGATTTTTGGCTCCTGAGATTTTTGTGGTTGGTCTGTTTGCTTTTGTTGTTTTGTTTTCTTTTTGGTGTGCTCTGCCACTGAGCTACAACCTCAGGCCCGGTTCTGCACTATTATGAAGTGGAAAATGCCATTTCAAAAACATTTTCCAAATGCAAGTATGAAGAAATAGACTATGTCTTGGGCAGTCAATGCTCCTGAAGCATTTTTTGCTTTTAGACTTGGAGTCGTCATGTTTACACTGGGTATTTCAAAGCCAGTTGCTATATTTAGATGCTGAATGTTCCCCATGGTCCATGACTTAAAGGCCTGGTACCCAGTGTGGTACTTTTGAGAAATGGGGCCTTGTGGGATGTCTTGAGATCCTCACAATCATGCACTTGGTTCTTTCTCCTTCACCACCTACTCATGAGGTGAGCACTTTACTCCACCACAAGTCCCTACTACTACCATCTGGCATCCCCTTCAGTAAAAGCAGGGGGTCAGGCCAACCAGGGAACCTCTGGAACCGTGGGCCCAAGTCAACCTTTTTTCAGTTAATTATGCCAGACTCTTTATTACAGTGAAGTAAAACTGACTAAATACACTTCACCCCAAAAAAGGATAAGTATGGTGTTGGTCCTTTAAAACATGGCTACAAATTCTTTGCAGTTTGTCAAAGGGGGCATCTCTTTTCCCTTGTCTTGAAATTTGGCAGGCTTGTGAATACCAACCAGTACAGTTCAGGGGAAGTGATGTTTCATGACTTCCGAGTCTGAGTCACAGAAGGCCCAGAACCTTACCCCCGGGTCCCTAAGTGGCTATGTTAAGTCTATCATTAGGCCAAGAAATGTAGTTCAAGATTTTACTTTATCTACAGTTACTCTTAAAGTCATTGTGTTTGTATATTTTAGTTCTGTTCTCTAAAATATTTAGAGCACTACTAGACATTATTATTTTATATAGCCAATGTCTCTTGTTAACATTTGTTTCCATTCTTTGTTACACTTTATCCCAAATATCCACCTGGGATGATTTTTATGTGTGTGTGATGAAGACTGTCTTTGACAGTTTTCTTTTTTGTATGAGCCTGCTGTTCTCTCAGTTCTTGTTTATCTGAAATATCTTTTGCTTTCATTTTACAAGAAGAGTTTCAGTAAACTGAGAATTCTAAGCTGTCAGTGAATTTGTCTTCTGATTTTCAGGGTTGCCATTGAAAAATTAGTTGTCAATCAAACTACTGCTGCTTTGTCTTTGATTTTCTGCAATTTTAGATTGGTGTATCCAGATATGAATTTATTTTTATATCTCCTGCTTGGCCTTCCAGAATTGGTGGAACTGATTTCCTTCATCCACAGCTATTACTTTTTCAAGCTTTGCTTACCTCAGTGTCTCTCTCCTACTCTTTTGAGACTCTACTGAAAATGTATTAGACCTTCTCATGTAACCTTCATGTCTCTGACCCTCTATTATATTTTCCATTTTTATCTCTCCAACTGCAATGTATCTAATTTCTACTGGGATATTTTAAGTTCACTAATACTCTCTTCAGTTGCTGTTAAACCTATTTATTATGTTCTTAATTTCAATTAATTTTTTCAGTTCTCTAATTTAACATCTCAATATCTTGCAATAGTCTCTAGTTATGTGCTTTGTCTTGTATATCCAGTATATTTATGTCTTTGTATGTGGCATTTTACTTCCTGAACATTTTAAAGATAGCTGTGTTATAGTCTGCATTGAATAAATTCCCTATCGGTGGGCTTCTTTCAGTTGTACATTACTTCTGTTGATTCTCTTTGTCTATTCAAGTGGCTTGTAGCCTTTTATTGTGTGCTGGAAAATTACATATAGAAATAACTTGAGACCTAGGTTATTGATTTCCTTCTTGAGGCTTCTGAGGGCACAGGCAGTTCAGAGGCGGCAGTTCATGAATTTATAACTGTGGCTTAGAGTCTTTGTCCTACCTTTAGAATGGTCTCCTTTGAGTTCATGACCTAGAACAGGGGTTGTTATGCCAGGATCTTTGTGTTTGTGTGATCTAAGTATGTAATTTTAATCATTTTTCTTTTGGCCACATGAGTCCACCATACAGGTTGACCTTTTAGCTGCCTCTTTTGCTCATCTTTTCTGTGGCAGGGTCAGCTCATAATAGAAGAAACCTTCCCACCTAGACCCAGTGTCTGTCACCTATACCCTGTGCAGTTCACACTAGAGGCACCTGTTCCTTAGCACTTCTCCTAGGCAGGAAAATGCTTTCTTCCTGCCTTTTTTCCCCAGGCTCCATCCTCCTTATTTGTGCTGCTATCCACTAGTCAATGGTCACTGATGCTTTTAAGAAGATGCTTTTATACATTTCTTTTGGTATTTTTTTCTTTTGAGAGAGAGCATCAGTTTGAATCAACTAGTCTACCATTACTAGAAGCTTCAAGTCCTTCACAGAGGGTTTGTTTTATTTTGTAATCACTATCCTTTTAATTTTTAGTTTTATTTATTCTTTATTTTTTAATTTTTGGTACCAGGGATCGAACTCAGGACCTTGTGCTTGCAAGGCAGGCATGGTGCCACTGAGCTAAATCCCAGGCCCTGCCTTGTTAATCTTTAAAAATAAAAATTTCTTTGAAAATCCGAATATTGTGTTTCATTCAGAACCAGAAAAATCTGGCAACCTCAAAACATCTGGCCCATATATTAAGAAGCTAAGATTGGAGAAAGCCCCGAGTTGCCATCATACCGTTGTTCTAAACTTGCCTCAATCTAGATTTACTGCCTATTCTGTTGACATCTGAATTCACCAAAACTAAACAAGTGATAATGGAGCGAAATCCATAAATAATTTCAGTATTAATGAGTATAGGTTTGTCTGAATAATTGCATGTCCAAAATCTAGGCTATCTTAACTTATTTTTCCTCTTTTTCTGATATAGAGATTCTCACTACAAGGAGCTTAAAGAATTCTGTGGAGGGCTGGCAGACTGTAGAAATCTGGAGAGAAAAGGAACCGAGGTCCTACCCAAAACAGAAAGGTTTATTCTGCCTCACCAATTCAGAGGTTTTAGTCCTTGGCCGACTGGATGCAAGGCAGAATCGTCAAGGCAGGAGGGGCTGGATGAGAAACGCTGCTCACCCCAGGAAGCAGCCAGGAAGCAGAAAGGGTTGGAAAGAGTTAGAGAGAGGGGAAGGAACTGGGGACAATAATACATCCTTCCAGGTTACACCCCCGGTGACCTACTTCCTCCCACCCCACCATGCCCCACTGCCTAAGCACGCTCAGTTATGGAGATGTCAACAGATTCCTCCGCTGATGACAGCACAACAGTGCTTGCCTTGCAGAACGCCACCTAGAACACAGGGGAAATATTTCGATTTAAACCATAGAGGCTTCTCTTTTCTCAGCCTGAAGAATGGCTCCTAAGCAGAGACTTTCCATGGTCAAATGGTGGAAGCCCAGCACCACTCGTGTTGAGGCCCAGACCAACACAGCGATGCTAATTCACTAAAGGAAGAGCTATCAGGCTCTCTACTCAACTGCCACCCCGTAGCTGACTTGATGGAGGCAGTTTCTAACAGAGTAGGACTGGAGGGCTGCAGAATTCTCCAGCTTGTAGAGGTCAGCTTTCCGAGAGCAGGCTGGCCCACTGGAAGGGATGTGAAGGCCTGACACTGAGTAGGAGGTATGACATCCTGCCAGACTAGAATTGTGGGACTTGAGGATTATTTCTTTCAGAGGACGGCTCGGGTTGTGTTTATTACTTGCCAAGCTGAAGATGGCCACTCTGAGTACTCTAATTTATTTTTCATAGGCACATGAGCATCTTCCTATATTTTAATGGCAAATAGTACAGCATCCTAGTTAAGACCATGGGCTCTTGGGTCATATTCTAGTTTCAAACACTACTTATACTATTTAAAAACAAAAGACTATCAAATCCTCTAGGCAAAAGTTTACTCATTTATAAAACATGGATGGATAGCCCAACTATGCATAGCAGTAGTCTGTTAAGAATAAAATATAACACATATAAACCCCACAGAATTCCACTTAGCCCGTGTATAGGTAAGTACATGATATATGCTGATGAACACATTATTGTTGCCATGGTTATGCCTGAAGCAGAAAGCCTGATGTGCTAGAACAGAAGGGTGGAAGAGAGGGGACCCACATTGTAGAGTGAACAGGCTGACCTCTGGTAGACAGACAACCACCTCTCTGGCTTCAGCTCGTTCATCCATAAAAGGAAGTTAAATATTATCTTTTCTGATGGAAAATAAGATTAAATAAAGATTAAGAATGTCAGAGTGTTCTCAGCTCTTTGAGTGGAAGCCATTCAAAGCCATTTAAATCAGAGGTAGCATCTTTCTGGGTCAGTGAGACCCTGAGCCCAGGAGAGCTGGCCTTCATTTGTGTACAGAGGCCCTCAGCCCGGCTAGACAGAATACAGTCAGCTTATAGTTGGACAAGACAATGCTGAAAAGAGGGAACAGAAGTCACAGCACTTGGCACACATCCTTTAAGGGTAGATCAGTTTCCAAAGCAAGGGCAAGGACAGCCACAACAAGCAGAGTTGGCAAGGACCTCCACAGAAAATGGAGTTGAAGCACAGAATTGTGGAGTAGTAGCAAACTGGAAAGAAAAAGAACTTGTGCCATGAAGGCCGCCCCAGTCTTATGAGAGTTTTTCCCCCACAACATAAAAACTATTGGTAGAATTAACTGACGGCTAACGTTCATTTTATAAGTGCAGTTTTGTCAAAGGAATATGTTCTTTCATGTTCCTTTTCTGTAAGACTCAGCTCCAATATAACCCGTAAGTATTTTAAATAATTAACCTTTTCCTAGTTATTGAAGTTGTGCTACACCATCTAACTACAAAATTAGCAAGGATTCATGCCTTGGAAAAAATCAAATTAGAACTTTCTTTACTTTGTCCAGGAGATATTTTGAACCTTTCAGTTCTACTAGGATAAGTGTGTGAAGAAAACAGTCTCACACTGCTAAGCTAAGGTAAGGTTTCTATGGAGACACAAAATAAAACTGATTTCCCTTTTTGTTAATTGACCTAAGAAACAGGACTAGGTCTTCAAGTATCTTGGAAATATTTTTTCTCAGTTATTTTCTACACTTTTGGTAATTTTCCAGAAAGGAGAGAGAATAACAAAAGCCAGATAGCCCTATTAACTGTATCTCGGTTAGTTTGATGTTAGATTTATCTGGTTTGGAAGGAAAGTCAATCCTACTAAGCAATGTTGAAATAAGGATTCCAAAGTTCTTCTATAACAAGACTAACAATTCTTTTAAAATTTATTTTATTTTAAAATTTTTCAGTACTAGAGATTGAACTCAGAGCCTCTGCACTGAGCTACATTCCTAACCCTCTTTTTAATTTTCATTTTGAGACAAGGTCTCACTAAGTTGCTAAGTCCAGCCTGGGCTGCACTCACACTTGGGAATCTTGTCTCACCCTCCCAGAGTGGTGGGATTAGGGGCATGCACCACCATGCCCAGGTAACTTTGTAAATTTTAATGTGCACACAAATCACCCGTGGAGCTGATTCAAGCGGACTCAGTGGATCTGGAACGAAGCCTATGATTCTGATTCTGTATTTCTAAGCAGCAACTGGCTGATGCTGGTCTAAGAACTACCCATTGGGGTAGCAAGAGTTCACAGCAGTGCTAGAAAAAGCACAAAAATATATCTTTTAAAAAACTTTCATATCACACCGTATCCATTTAAAAGAAGACAGCAAGTTTAGAATGACTGCAAATTCTGAACAATGTGAGTATGAAATATACCATACTCATGGGAATTAGAGCCAGCAGCTTGATTCACCAATGTACAGAAATGCCCACAAAATCAGAGACGGGATAACGTGGGCATCTGGAAAATCTCAGTCCTACATCATCAAGGTGTCTTAGGAGTTTTGAAACACCACACTGATTATCCCGACTGTAATTCCTGGCGATATGACTGAAATCAGACACAGATCAGAAAGTAGTAACCACTTTGCTGCTTCTGAGGGGTGTGAGGCTTTCCTGGAAAGTGAGTTTGAGAGCACTGAAAAGGATCTGGATTACAACAGTAGCTTGTTACCAACTCTTGGAAGCCCACTTCCAACCAGAATGTCCTGGCCTGGGGCACCGGCTCACACGGTGCGTGCTTACTTTCCTCATGCTGTAAGTATTCACCAGGGCTCGCATTCATACTTTCTTTTGTTCATCCCATTTATCCCTGTCCTTCTTCCCTTTTCCCCTTTTCTCTTGGCATGGTCACAGGGTTGCTCAGATGAGAACTATTTGTAAACAACTGCCTTAAATAGAAAAAGAGAAGAAATCCTCCAACAGAAAACCAAACACCAGAACAAAGACTTTAATTTTGTGACCACACACTCTAAGACACTTTTCTTTCATGTTTGGTTGCAGTCAAAAGCTAGGAAGTTCACTCTTAGAAGGCCAACTTTACAGGCTGCCAGAGAGACTTGTTTTTTTTTCCCTAATACCTTGAAATTTGTCTATACCCACAAATACACACACACGAACACAAATGTAATTTTACCTTTTACAAAATATACAGTTTAGCCAAGCTCATTTTCGTGTCCGTGTCACTGAATGCAATCAGACATCGTGTACAATGTGTCACGTTCAGAAGGCTGGAGGTTAACATATTGACACTCGACCAAATATTTTTAAGTGATTTTAAAAGAATCAGAATATTCTGTGACATGTTAGGATTACTGACATTCAGATCTCAGTGCCCATAGATACAGTTTTATTGGACGATAGCTGAATTAATTCATATATTATCTGTGACTGCTTTTGTGCTATAATCCCAGTTGAGAATTTGAAACACAGACCATATGGCAAGTATTATGGGTTGAGCTCTGAATTATGTTCTCCTAACGTTCCTATGTTAAAATCAAACTGCCAGCACCTCAGAATGCGACCTCATTTGGAGACAGAGTCTTCACAGCAGTGATCAATTTAAAACAAGGTCGATAGCGCTGGCCCTCATCCAAGATGACTTACACTATGGTTTGGACATCAAATGTCCCCCAAAGGCTTGTGAAAGGCTTGGTTCCCGGCCCGCAGTGTTACTGGGAAGGGTGGGACCTTGAGTAGTGGGAGGGAGTTAGATCGCTGGAGCCTTGCCTTGAAGGAGATGCTGAGACTCCAGTTGCTCCTCCTGTCACTCTTCAGTTCACATCAAGGAAGCAGCTTTGCTTGGGCAAGCATTCCCTGCCACGAAGGCCTACACTGCCCTAGGCCCAAAAGCAACACAGAGAGCTAATCATGAGCCGAAACCTCTAAATCCAAAAGCCAAAATAAATCTTTCCTCCTCACAAGTCGACTACCTCAGATATCTTGTCACAGTGACAGAACGCTGACTCACACATAACTGGTATCCTTATGAAAAGGGGAACTTTTTGTATAAATACAGACAGGGAAGGCAGTGTGAAGAGACAAAAGACAGCCGTGTGTAAACAAGAAGAGAAGCCTGGAACAAATCTTTTCCTTATATCCCTCAGAGGGAATCAAGTCCTTCCATACCAGACTTCTACCCAGAACCATGAGACAATAAGTCTCTGCTTTTAATCCACCTAGTCTGTAGTGCTTTGTTATATAAGCCCTAAAAAACTAATACAGCTAGAAAACCTAAAGTATTTGCCATTTGGACCTTTACAGGAAAAGCTTGCTGACCCCTGCTCAAAATGACTGATTTTTCTGTTCCACACTTTGAAGCTAGCAAGCACCTACCTGCATGGTGCCAGCCAGCCACAGAGACCCCAGAAATCTTTGGTGAATCTGTCCTTCCTTCATTGCACACCCACTCTAGAGTTTAAATCGTTGTTCCCTGGCACACGTCCTCAGAACAGCCTAGAGATAGCACAGTACTTCAGATAAAACAGGATCATCAAACAAGCCCAACTCACTGCATGCTGCTCAAAGCCAGAAAGGCAGTAAATTTGTTCTGCACACTCTGTGGATGCAGGAGTCCTAAAGGATGGAAGGAGTGAGAGAAGGAGAGAAGAGAGTGGCAGAAAAAGAATCTCAAGTTCATTTCCGAGCTTTTCAACACAGCGTGGTATACTTTATCTAGAATCGCAGGGCACAAGCGCCCGGCAATCTTCTTGTAAAAACCAGGTTTTTAGAAGCTGCCGGTTCTCCTGGGAATCATTCCATAGATCGGCGGGGGGGGGGGAG
>NW_022900943.1:16996636-17010696 GCF_012274545.1 Fukomys damarensis | reverse complement strand
GGGGGGGGGGGGGGGGTGTCCCTGAGACGTTAATAGGAGAGGAAAAGACAGGTGAATTCTATTAGAAAACTGGTTGTTAGTCTGAGCATTTTCTATCCTCATGTGAGCAGAAACTGGTCTACAATGTTATCAGTAAAAATCAGAGCACATCAGGAATAATGATGTTAATGACAACTAACATTTATTGAGTATTACGGAGCCAGATGCTGGGCAAAACTCTTTCTGTGAACAATACGATTTAATCATTACAACAATCCTATAAAACAAAAAGTATTTCTACTTCCACTTGACTGATGGAGTCATTGAAGTTAGAAAAATTAAGTTGCCCAAGATCACAGAACTGGGAAATGGCAGAACTAAGGCACAACACCAAGATATGTGACACCAAAGCACAGGCTTCGGACAGAGGGCACTGATCCACCCTTGATGGTATGTGAAAAAGCAGTATCGTACTGTGGTGCTCCGCCCAATTTTAGCAACCTGAAAAACTGACAGTGGTTTTATCTTGTTCCCTCTCTGTGGTAACTACGCCTGCTTCTTCTTATGCACTGACACTGTGAAGGGATGCCTCTTCTAGGGTTAGATCATCCTCAAAATAACAAACAACCCACCTGGAAGGGCATTTTTATGCAAGTCAAACATGGACTGGGTTTCTGTATTCCTGTCCTAACTGCCTCAAGGCCAGGTTCCAGGCAATCAGGGACTATCCCTATGCTCCATAGTTTACCGAAATTATTCAAAGCAGCCCATCCTAAATCTGCCTACCTTGCCGTGCTGCACCTCTCCCAAAGAAGCCACAACTAAGGCTTTGGCTTTGCTCTTGACCCCTCTGCCTCTTGGCTGACCCTGGGGCTTCTTCTGTGGTCTGGTACAGCACATCAGGCCTCTTTCTCTGAGGAACTGTCAGCCACAAACTCCCTTTTCAGCGACAGCCATCTCCCTTTCTGTTGGCCTCACCTTACACGAATAACATTAAAATCTACATTTTGAGCCACTCACTCTCACGGCCTCATCTACCTTTCATCTCTGAATCACAAAGTACAGCAGTTACAGCCCCAATCAACCAGAATGTCCCATGATGACTTCTACCAACAAAAATGCTCAGAAATGAGATCCAGAAAGGAATATAATACTAGCATTTCATAAGCTTTTTAATTGCTTTTCCTCCTGCCCAAGGCCTAAGCAGTCTGGTATGGAAATGCATTTCTCCTGGAGTTTGTCGTATCTCCCAGCATTCCAGTGAGGCAAAGGAAAAGATGGGAACTCCCTCACCTAACATCGTAAATGGAGTCTTTAGTCTAGGGCAGGGGCATCAGACTTCAACCAACAGTAGACAGAGGAGCTAAGACTGCCACATTCCTCACCTCAGCCCGGATCCCTGTCCCCCACACGAATGAAGCAGCACTGTGGTGAGGAGCCCCAGAGGCTGGCTGACTGCACATGCTAGCTCAGGGCTTTCTTCTGAAGGTCACAGCCAGCATCCAGGTTTACCGTCCGTATTTGTTTGCTAAGATCCACTCTTGCTTATAAGTAAAGCAAATGCTTTGCTGTCCACCCAAGCAGGGCACTGCTTCAAAGAAAGCCTGAATTACCACTAGTCCGTGAGACTCAAGGCACAGAAACTTGGTTGTGCTGTGCATCTGGGCTGGAACAAAAAAGCGTAAGGGGAAAGCCAGATTTTGCTGGGCACAGCTCGTCAGACCCATTCATGTGGCAAGAGGAGTTAAGACCAGTGACCTTCTGTACTTCTGTGACCCATGCAAATTCATCCATGCCACATTTTCAGCCTGAGTAAACAAGACCCCGCAAGATGGAGATTTGTGGGCATCGGCAGCACCAAGTTAACCAACAGCTGGTTAAGCAAGTTCCAGACACAGCAAACCACAGGCTCCAAGATTTAAAAAAAATTTTTTGTAAGAATTTGATATTTAATATTTTAGAAAATCAGAATATCATCATAAATAAAAAACACTGTCAGCTCTTCTTGCATGTATTTATTTTTTAATTTTATTTATCTTTTTTTTTTTTGGTACCAGGGATCGGCCACTGAACCGCTGAGCTAAATCCCCGGCCCTCCTTACATTTATTTTTAAAGCTAATTTTTAAAAATTTGAATCGCATATCTGAAAGTAGAAAAGGAAGTGTAATTTTTGTCAAAGCTCAGGTTTTTCTTTTGGTACCAGGGACTGAGCTCGGGACCTTGAGCTTGCAAGGAAGGCGGCGGAACCACTGAGCTAAATCTCCAGCTCCTCAGAGTTTCTAAACCTTAACCTAAACTTGTCCCAAAGGCTGGATCAGAGTACAGCTTTTAGCTCTTCATCAGTGTTCTGGGATTTAGCCACTAGGTCTGTGGGCCAAGTTGGCCATGCCGAGGTATTTTTACAAGATGCGGAGGAAAGGTCTCTTCTGTGTACACTGCCATCAAAGGGAATCTGAGACCGTCGGTCTGTGGGACCCACACACGTGACAGTTTGTAGAAGCATCACACTTGCCTGCAAGTCCCCCACGGTGCGTAGCGTGGGAAGACAGGGCCTGGAAGGGAGTTCTGGTCACAATGACTGACTGAGGAAAAGCCTCACTGCCGTCAGAACTCTCATCAGCCCCTGGGAAACTTCCGCCACCTTCCCTGCCCAGGGGAGTTTCTCACACATCACGCCAGAACCGTTCTCAGCTGGAAGGCAAGCAGTGCAGTGATGGCACAGAAAGAGTCCAGATCTCAATATCCTGGGGAGCAGAAGTAGGACAACAGGCTCGGAGCGTTTTCTTCCAGGAAGTAATTTCCATAGGTTAAAAAGTTGTACATCTTTGCTTTTTTCCCAAATTTAATTCTGCTCTGAGCGACTTGTAGAAACACAACTGGGCCAAGTTCTTTTCTACACCACTAGAGGGAAATCTAACCCCTCTGATGAGAATCTGTTTCTCTTCTTTCTAAAAACATACAGTAACAAAATCAAAATTTTAACACTGAAAATACTTTGAGACATTATCTTGCTCGGTCCTTTACAGCTTTTTCAATATTTAAAAATTACTCAAATCTACATAGTCAGAAATTAGAAAAGCAGAAACCAGCTTGGTTAACTGGGCAGAAGCATCCACAATTGAAAATCCATCTTAACGTCCATCTGAATCCATTCCAGTGCAGCTTGAGTTTATTTCCTCAAATTACATATTCATTAGCTATGGAGAGCAGCTGGTCATCCTTTTCTGCCTCATATTATTTTTTAAATTCCCGAAGATCTCCAGGTCACACCTCTTTTCCAAGAAGAACGAGCCAGCTCCTTAACTTGCCCATAGGCTTTATAGCCCAAGTCTTTCTCCACATGTTTCTTTTCTAACTCTCTGGGCATTGCTCCACCTTCCCTCTATAGTTCAAACTTTCAGCAATACAGACTAAACTCTAAGGAGGAAACGGAGAGGAAATACTTGCTCATGGTTTTTCTTGCATGGCTATTAAGAAAGCCATGTGCAGGTTTTTTTGTTTTAAATAAAAGAATGTTTTTGATACATATTTACCTAGTACGATTCCAAAATCATACTCTCCCATGCATACACGCAGATGTATATATACACATATACATGCACATTTTCATTGTCATGAAAATTGACCATGTAAATCTCCAAATATGTGTCACTTTTTTTGAGGCCATACTGGGGAATGAATGAAGGACCTCAAATGTGCTACACAATTTTCTACCACCGAGCTACATCCCTAGCCTTTTACATTTTTAAAATTTTGAAACAGGGTCTTACTAATTTGTCCAGACTGACCTTGAATTTGCAATCCTCCTGCCTCAGCCTCCCAAGTAGCTAGGATTACAAGCATGTACCACCATGCCCAGCTTTCACACATCACTTTTGAACTCTATTATGTCTCCATCTCTTTCATAGCATGTATATTATTTCAATTTCTAAGTCTAAGTCCAAGTTTTTGGCCAATCACTTCAGATCCCTTATTAGCTATACAAAATAACCAATATAAATGATTCTTTTAATAACACTTTTAAAGCCTATTCATCGCCATTTCAACTTAAGGAAGAGAAAAATGTCATTTGCCCATCATCTTAAGTGTGGGGTAATAAAAAAATCTATTTCATTTTTGTTCCCAGATCCCGACACAGATCTCCTGAAACTCTTGGAATTTCCTGAGTGATAAGAATGTTTGTTATTCATATTTCAACCATACCTGACTGCATGCTAATAAAGTGATTTTTGGTATGTGCTTAAACAGCTTCCCACTGGGGCTGGCTGCTGAAGGAACCACTCAGGAAGAGTTCTGGAACTTACACCTCCTGACTTCCAGGGAAAAGGGCTGGAAAGTGAATCCAATAACCAAGGCCAATGATTTCACCGATCATATTCATGTAATAAAAACTCCATTAAAAAAACCAAACATTGAGGCTTGGGGTGCTTTTGGGTTGGTGAAGGAGTGCTGTGTCCCAGAAGGTCACGGCGCCTCACACTTTTCCCCCAGCTTTGCCCCATATGTCTCTTCCATATGACTGTTTCTGAGTGACTCCTCTATAATAAGCCAGTAACGCCTTCTCTGCGTTCTGCTGAGTCATTCTAGTGAGTCACTGTGCCTGCAGGGGAGTGTCTCTCGGGAATTCCTGAGTCTGCACAGAGATGTGGGTAGCCTGAGGGCCTCGTGTGGAGTTGGCCCCCAAAGTAGGGACAGTCTGTGGGCTGAGTTCTCATCCTGTGGGGTCTGAATGCACTCCAGACAGTGTCAGAATTAACCTGACCTGAAATGGACTGAATCCACTGGGCTGAATTGAATTGCTGGGCATCCAGTCGAAATCAGAGACTTACAGAATTGCTTGCTGTGAGAAGAAAAAAACTTAATAATAACAATGACCTAAGGTTCCTGGTCCTTAGGGCACAGCTAAGAAGAAATCCTCTCTTCTCCAGACCTTAAGGATTAGCGTGGACAACGTGGGTTTTACTGCAGGACTTATTTGACCCTCCAATCTAGAAGTTACCACCGGGACTATGAATGAAATAATAGATTTGTACAGCAAAGTATCCAGAAGGGAGCCTGGTACATAGTAGATACTTTCAAAACAATTTATTTTATTCAATCCCTCCACGAAAGGAGGAAGTCCAGTGACAGTGCCAAGGCTCACATTGAGTACGGAATATTTCAGGTTTCTGTGTGATATTATCAGTCTGGGACTTTGCAAAGCAACTAATAGTCACCATTTCATTAATTTGATAAAATTTCATTAGGCATTTGCCATATATCAGGTGCTATTTTGTGCACTGGTGATAATGGTGGCCAGAATTGACAAAGTCCTAGCCTCCTGACACTTACACTACTTATACAGACAAACAACAAACTAAATCAACAATTGACCATACATGTGAGGCAGGGATGAATGCTACAGAAAAGAGTGAAACAGGGCCAAGGGACAAGAAGCACGTGGGTGCGAGGGCTCTTGTATAACAGGTGGTCAGGGAAGCCCTAGCTTGCTGAGAAATAGGGGGAAAGACTTTCAGCGGTCAGAAGGAAAAGCATTCCAGGCAGAGGGGACAGCTACTGCAAACGCCATGAGGCAGAATGTTCTTGGCATGCTCACACTCACAGCACAAAGCATGGCGTGGAGAGAGAAATAGAAAGAGGTCAGCGGGCAAGGGGGTCATGTCTAGCAGAGTGTCCAAGGCCATGGAAAGGGTTTTGTCTCTTCTGCGAAGGAGGCAGTGGGAAAAGTTAGAAGATATTAACAGAGCAGTGAGGGTTTCTGACATATTTTAGAAGAATCACTCTGATTGCTGTGCAGAAAAATGGTGGGGTGGGTAAGGGGCAAGTGTGGTGGGAAGGAGACAGCTAAGAGGTTGCTGCAGAAATACAAAATACAGAGCAATGTTTCAGTCCAGGCCTGAGGTGGTGGAGGCGATGAGACAGGGTCAGATTCTGGATGTGTTCTGAAAGTCATGTGGATGGGATTTATGTTGGAGGTGGGAGATGAGAAGGAGAACGTTGTCAAAGACAAATCACACAGTTATATGGCTGGACCAGTTGGAAGAGCAGAACCGGCATTTGCTAAGGTACAGAAGATGTTGAAAGAAAGTACTTGTTAGTTCTTGTTTTATTTTGTTTGGGGAGACTAACAGGAGTGCCATTTTGCATGTGTGGAGTCTGTGATACACATCAGTAGAGTATCGAACGGGCAGTGGAGATCCAAGTCTAGAGGACAGAGGCCTATGCATAAAGGTACTAAGAACAGGTGTTGTTCTCCCTAGTTTTAAAGAAAAGATCTCTACAGTGACAATTATAGTACCCCAAAAGGGAGACTGAAGAAGATATCAGAAAATGGGCATATGTCCTCTGCTCCTGGATAATCAGAAGCAATATGGTTAAAATGGCCATACTTCTGGAACTGACATACAGATTTAATGAAATCTCACTCAAAATTCCAATAACATTCCTTACAGAACTGGAGAAAGCAATTCTAAAATTCATATGGAACAAGAAGAGACCTAGAATAGCAAAAGCAATTATAGGCAACAAGGGAAAGGCACGGGACATCACAATCCTGAACCTCAAGTTAAGTTATACTACAAGGCTAAGTGATAAAAATAGCATGGTATTGGCAAAAAAACAGACTCGTGGATCTAGGGAACAGAATAGAAGATCCAGAAACAACTCCATGCATACTCAGCTATGTTATCTTTGACAAAGGGGCTAAATCCCCTCACTGGAGGAAAGATAAACTCTTTAACAAGTGGTTTTAGAAAAACTGACTTTCCACATGCCAAAGGTTGGACCTAGACCCATATCTCTCATCATGCACTAAACTAATATCAAAATGGGTCAAAGATCCAAACATTAGAACAGAAACAATCTGCTGGAAGATCAAATAGGCAAAACTCTTGAAGACATAGGTACAGGTAAAGACTCTCTGAACAAAACCCTGATGGTACAAGAAAGAGTACCAAGAATCAAAAAATGGGACCACAACAAATTGAAAAGCTTCTGCACAACAAAGGAAACCACTAAGAGAGCGAAAAGATAACCTAAAGAATGGGAAAGAATTTTTGCCAGCTACTCCTCAAAGGAGTACTATCTAGAATATATAAAGAACCAAAAGAAATGATCTCCCAAATTTATAGACTCAATTAAAAAACAGCTATCTGAAATGAACTGATACTTCTTAGAAGAAACACAAATAGTCAATTAATACATGAAAAAATATTCAACATCTCTGCCATTTGCAGAGTGTAAATTAATACAACACTAAGAGTCCATCTCACTCCAGAAAGAATGACTCCCATCAAGAAGTCAACCAATAACAAATCCTGGCAAGACTGTGAGGAGAAAGGAACCCTTCATTGTTGGTGGGCATATAAACGGATACAACCACTATGGAAATCACTAGGGAAATTCCTCAAAAAACTAAAAGTAGAAATACTATTTGACTCAGCTATTCCCCTTTTAAATATCTTCCCAAAAGAGTTAAAGACATACCACAGTGATGTGTGCATACCCTTGTTTACAGAAGCACAATTAATAATAGCTAAATCTTGGAAACAACCTGTTTGTCCATCAACAGATGAATGGACTTTTTTAAGTGTGGTATTTATACACAATGGAATACTACTCTGCCATAAAGAAGGATAAACTTGAGTCATCTATAGGAAAATGGAGGCACCTTGAGACCATCATGTTAAGTGAAGTAATTCAGACACACAAGCTTAAGCCTCGCATAAGTTCTCTTAGGTGAACAATTTCATAAGTATAAAGTACTAAAAGAAGACAGATGATAGGAAAAAGAATTTTTTTAAATATTGTAATCCGGGGCAGACAATGTATCTAAAAGTGTACCTTGACTTAGTACAATTTGTTACATGTTTTATACATTCTTTGACCTATTAGTTTGGTCTTCAATCTGTATATAACTTTATAATGTCTTTTATTTTTTTGGTACCAGGGATTAAACTTAGGTCCTTGCACTTGCAAGTACAATGTCTTATAAGATAAACAAATAACTTTCAGGCTTGAAAAATAAAAGGAAGAAGGAGGGAAGGGGGAAGGGAACTGAAATGTGTTACGTGCACGTACTGAATCCCTACCATGATTGTAATCATCATGCTCTATAAACGTGTACTAATAAAAGTGAAGACACAACGCCCTGCTGCTTGGTCCTCACAGTTCACCCACCTCCCTGGGAACAGAGTGTTGCTCTTGGACCCGCAGAATAAGGGCCTGGCAGCTTGTTAGAAACGCAGAACTACTGGCTCTCCTCAAACCTACAGAAGAATCCCGTATCAACAGAATTCCCAGATGACCAGTAGGTAATTAAAGTTGGATAACACATAGTCTAATTAGAATCATTTGGGAAGCTTTTTAAAGCTACAAATCCCACCTCAGAACAACTAAAGTAGAATCTCTGGGAGTGGGGTGTAGGCCTGGGTATTTCCACAGGGCTATGATGTGCAGTCTTGACTGGGAACCCCTGATGTCACCCCTTTAACTCCTGTCCTGCACCCTCTTTCTCAGAAACCCATCTCTGAAGAGATGTGCAGTTCTGCAACTGGTCAACGGTAACTAGAGTAATCGCATCTCCTGGCTGACTGAGGAGAGTCTCAGAGTAAGTATTAATGCCACCCCCTTTCACTCTCCAAAGTATTTTGGTTTAGACAAATTGTCTGTTCTCTCCACATAGAAAGTGGCCCTATAATCTATTTCTGGATTGCAAAGTCCTAGGAACATGTAGAACAAAATGACAGATGGTCTTTGGTTTGACCGATGAGTCAAATGTAGAGGGCCTTCTGGTGCTTAATATTAATCCTTAAAGTTTTCTAGGTACAGCTTATCAGAAACATATAAATTCCTCAGTTGCAAGGCAGGCTGGGGAGAGGCAGGTGCTTTTCAAGGAGTGGGATGGTAAGGGATATGATTTTATTTTACAATAAAAGTACCAAAGCCAAGGGTAGATTGGCCCCAAGCTGATCATCAGTCTGTAATTATCCTAGTCCTTAACAAAACTCTGGGACTTCTGTTGTTCATTAGCTACTCCACCCATGGCTCAGAGGGATGAGCAAAACAGTGACGAAAATATTAATTGAGTGGCCCTACTACTAAATTTGGTGGGAAGGAAAATGGGAACAATCATACTGTTGTGGTTACCTGTAAATTTAAACCTTTCTGGCTCATCCCTTTTTCCAAATTATTACCAGCTGGTTTGAGAGCTCACTGAAGGCCTACTGCTTGCCAGTAAAATAAAAGTAATCTTGTATTTTTAAAACTCATGTAATCTTCCAGCAATTGGCCTTTGGACGCTTCCTTCCTGACTTGCTAGGACACAGAGGGAGGACAAGAGAAACACCTTATTTCCCAAGGGTCCTCCCCACAAGCCCTTCTTCCTCTTGAAACAAATTCATAGGTAAATATGGACAGAATACTTTAGAAAATGTAGGTAAAAAACTACATGGTGCAAATGGGAACAAGTGGCACTACCACTTCTAAAAAGGGACACCAACGGAAAATCTACAAGTAGGGTTAGAGATTCATGCACATACTGATTATAACACAAATTTTCCTAGTTGAATCACTAGGAAAGTTATGAACACTTTCACAAGGCAACCAGTGTAAATGTTCAAAGCATGTGTTCACATCTGTTTAAAATGTCTGAAACAGAACATGCCAAGTCGAATGGTCAGATTCCGATAAGCCAGTCGAAAGGAAACCCTGTCCTTGCAAAATAATGGGAATGTAGATCGTTACTTAATTAGGGTAGGTAAAACATTAAAAACTACATAATGATTTGGAATAAGATCATCGCTGGAATCTGCAGATTAGAAGGTTACTTTAACGTCTAAGTGTGTACTTATGCATGGTAGTATTCTTTGCTTCCTGGTAAGAGCTACAAATAAGAACAAGATGAAAATCTAGAAGTTCTACCTGCAGCTCAGAAAGCAACACAAGCTGGTCTTTCCCTATTAGGCCCTGTATCACTAATAACACCAGCAGTTTCAGAGTATGCTTATCTTTAAACCCTGTTAACAATTAACCAAAGACTTCTCCTTCCAGAGCACTTGGAAGGCAGAAGCACAGGTGGTCCTGAAAAGACACATTTACAAAGGGCTACAATATGCTCCAGTGTGAAGGGCCTAAGAAGAGCTGAGCAGTAATTAACAAAGGTAAGATTGTTCAATGCTCTTCCCTCCCCATACATATATAATGGAGGGTTTTTTTTTTTCACAGATTCTTTAGAGCCTGTGCTACATATCTGAGATGCACCTAGGTTCTGGGTCTGGTAAAACTCTTACTTATGATTAGGGAGAGGGAATATTAGCAATCAGAAGAATAGTATCAATGAAGGGATTCCCCAACCTCTCAAACTGGTACATTACTCCAACAAGATGGAAAAGATGCAGCAATGAGAACTAAAATAAACACGATTTATCCCTTCTTCACCCACACAACCTTCTAACAGCCGGCAGATGGAGGTTTTTTACTTCAAAGAAAGCCTTTAAGAAAATACCAACGGACCACATCCGAGAGTCCGAGAGACAGAAAGAGTCTGTGTATCGAACAGTTTTCAAACATGCCTAAAGGTATGGACTCAGACCAGGAAGGAAGACAAATAAAAACAAGCAAGTATCATAACCACTTACCTTCCGCAAATAGGGAAAAGAATGTGGATGAAAAGAGCCTCAGCTCAGAGTGAGTCGGAGCCAGGGAGTCCAGAAATATCGTTCCTCACCCTGTACGTAGGCTTCCAGACCTTGCTTTACTCTCCCTTCCCAACATGGAACACAGGATGGAGGTTTATTTGGAGAGAGAGGGTAAGCCCCTACTTCTGATTTGGTACTATGCTGAGTGAAATCCACTCACTCAAGACCATGGCCCCATCCCCTGCATGCAAAGTCTGTGATGGTGACAGGAAGGGCCAATGGCTGCTGTGTGTGCTGCTCACTCAATCTCCTGGAGCCCCCAAGTACAGCCCTGAGGCCTTTGCTTTTCCACTGGGACCATCTTACTCCAGACACCCACTGTGCTGATAGTGATAGGGTCAGGGGCAATAATCAGATGTAATTAGTGCCACCTTCTTCAAAAAAGGAAACTATGAAAAGCAAACAACTTACAAAGAAAACTTTGGGGTCTCATTCCATCCAGGGCAAGCTATAGCTGGAAATTTTGAACAACTCTACAATGAGGAGTAGATTACTTTGTATCTTTTTTAAAGAGAAGTGTTGCAGATGTTTTAGCCAAAAGAATCATACCACGGAGGACCAGGAAAAACCCAGAATGAAATAAAGATGGAGGAGACAGGAGCATCCAGCAATATAGCAAAATATGCCTAACATTAGGATGGGGTCTTTGTGGTATTAATATTGTCTGCAGCTTCAATGACTATGGGAGTAGGGAGGCTTGTGGTTAATTTAGTTACTGTTGCAACAATCTCAGAGGAAACCCAGAATCACATCTGTATTAGGTTGAGGTTCAACTAGAGGTTTTTCAAACACCTGGAGATTCATAATGCTAGTTGGAACTCGCCACAGAGAGTAGAAGGAAATTTTTCTATCTCAAACAGTAAGCTTGCCTTTACCCAAAGCTATCAATACAAATTTTTGCTAAAGGCCCACTGGAGCTCCTCAGTATTCCCAGAGTGATGGGACGATAGGCCCAAGATCCCAGCTGCTTTGTACCTGTGGCTCCTGGTCATGACCACTGGGATCCCTTTCGTAGCTCTCTGCATACAGCCTGATGGTGGCCCGCACTCCACTGGAGGAACTGAGCCGGAAGATGAGTCGTGACGCATCCGAGAAAATGATCCTCAGGCCCTGAGTCAGAAAACATCCAAAATGGATCCATGAGCAAATGAATATACAGGTAACAATAACTACTCCTGTTGTGGAAATCAGCATGGATCTATGATCTAAAACCATCAAGTCAGGACAGTTTATGGACACTCATCCAATTAGGACAGTACGGTAAGCCTAAAAGCTACGTGAGGTTACCCATGCGTCTCTTTATTCTATTTATGTTTCTTTGTGGTTAATACGGCAGAGGATTTGGAGTAAAACTATTAACAGATGCTCAAGTTTCCTTGATCTGGTGATGTAGGAATCAAAAAGAAGCAGAGGCAACAAGGATAGGGTCATATATAAGAAATGTTCCGAGGGTCAAAGTTCATCACTTAAAAGTCTTCTAAATATAACAGGTAGGCAATTCAGCTATTACAGCAAAAAATTACCCATTTAAAGGTTAAGATCACCCCCATTTAATGTGAGACTTTGTCACCCTTCTCCATCGTTCCCACAATCATCTGGTAGCAACAGAATCCTACAACAAAATGCTCAGGACAGGAAACTCAGCCAGGCCCTGAGGATTACTGAGTATCTCCTCATTCTCCTGGCTCTCTCCTGCTTTAGATATTTCTTCTAAACAACTTATCCTTGAAACTTCTCTGGCCTACAATCCTGCTTGTGAAGAACAAGCAATGATTAAGTTGATACTATACGTGCTGCATAAATTTGACTGCTAATGCTTTACTCCAAACCCTGTCTGATGATATCTGATGGGGAAAGGGACATGATGATTCCATCTCAATGGTTTTCTGCTTTTCTACGTTTTATAGACACATTTTGTTCTAATTCCCCCCCAAAAAACCTTTAGTTTCTTTTAGAGTGGTTCAATAAAAGCAAAAGGGAGCCAGCTCCCTTACTGGCAACCAGTTACTCTGGCTGCCTAGGCAAACAGGATGATGCTACCTAGGATTCATTAACTGAACAAATCTTTTAGAATGGCCCCTACAGATTAGGTACTGAGCTAAGCCCTGGCTATGTGCAGACAAGGACACTGTATATGCCCTCCATACACCTGGAATAGTCTCTTAGGATCACCAAATTACCAGAACCCATTTTCTTAATTACCTTGTGCTGTCAGAGAAATAGTCAACACAGTTACAAATGTAATTGTGCAAAAGAACTAATTACCTACTACCATCCAAAAACATCACATACTAAATTGTGTTCAAAATGACAAAAAAACCCAACAAACCTACAATTCTGCTCACAGCAATGATTTTACAAACTTTTGAGGCTACTGTTGATGTTTAAGCTGACATGCCTATTGTCACTACACAAAGGACCCTTGACTTACAAACTTAATCAGTTCCTGAGGGCTGGCTGTACTTATGTCAGTACAGCTGAGATCTGGATGTTTACCTGGGAACACGCTATAGATAACAAGAGGCAGATGAATCTTCCATTAACCCAATTAACTCAAGTGGTTCGTATGTCAGGACAGTCATAACTTGAGGCTCCACGGTGTATGAGACATGTCAATATGTAACTCATTCTATGGCTGAGGCCCCAACACACCCGCTGTTGCAGATTCCAAATCACTCGGGGCAACCTCTTCTGATGACCTTGTGGATTCAGCCCTTTAAGGCAGCATTTATTACACAAACTCCTAGCTCCGTTTGCAGCCAGAATTTAAGAATAAAACATCAACATTTTTATGGGCTCATAACTAGGCTTTTTTAAAACAATGAAATAATGCTATCTGTTCCCTAAGGGTAGCCATAATATCTTTAGTTACATGCTGCACTCCTGTGTAGATTATGAGAGTCGACATTGGATAGGCACAAACATTTTGCAACTTGAAAAGATAAAAGAGTGAATACCACAGATCAGTGTACTGAAAATAGTCCAGTATCTCCTCTGTTTCCTAGAAAACCAACTACGAAAACTTAATTGAGAATCCAAGTTGCTTAGGAGACTACCAAAGGTGATGAACATCACAACTCTCCTTCTCTACAGGGAATGCAAAATTTTTTGGACACGTCACATCCCAGCTTTGCGCTGCAACGATCTCAGGTTCACATCTGCTCAGTACCACTATGAGGTCTGAACAGTTTTATTGCACTGCTTTGGGAGCTGGGTGTTTCTTCAAGAAGCCGAACAAATTTGCAACCCAGACATGACCCGGGTTCCTTCCAGCATGAATCATCACCCACTATCAATTAAGCCATGTGGCCAAAGTCACCACTGACCAAGACCTGCCAAGTTTCTAACTTCTTCGATTTTAACAAAATACCAATTGGTTTACC
>NW_022900943.1:16974508-16996598 GCF_012274545.1 Fukomys damarensis | reverse complement strand
TTTTTTTTTTTTTTTTTTTTTTTTTGGTTATACCAGGGGTTGGCAATATATGACCTGTAGGGGAACCTGATGTGCCACCTGTTTTTATAAATCAACCATGCCCTTCAGTGATATATTTCCTATGGCTGCCTTTCATGCAACCATGACAGAGACAAACAGCTATGACAGAGACCATCTGGCCTACAAAGTCTGAAACATTTACTACCTAGCCCTTTACTGACCCCTGATGTAAAACATTACATTATCCACATCATAGAATACTCATCCTTTAATCCTACAGAGGAAAACAGAAAACAATCACCTGCCCTATGAAAATCTTGGCCAAGAGAAATTCTGGTTATGGAGAATGTTATTAGGTGTCCAATCCCTCTATTTCCCACGTTTTCCAGCTTCTAGCCACAGACTGGCATGGACTCTTCTTTGTTCTTCTGACCAACCATTCCTGAACAAAATGGACTGATTATATTGCATTTTGTATCATATCCTTACTTCTGTTGAAGGATGATACAAGGCCTTGTCTTATAAAGTCCACTTCTGTAATCACTACAGGACTATTAGAGATGGTAGGAAGCTCCATGTGAGACATTTCTTCAAGAGCCAAATGTTAGGAAAGCCTTTCCTTCCCTGAGGAACCAGTCTTTTTCTTTCTGATAGTAATAAGCATTCTGTAACCAACCCTACTTCCCTTTTCAATATGGCTGCCAGGATACTTGATGCTAAATTTGAAGTTCAGTCCAAGCAGGTCCTTATTACTTGAATGAATTTTTCTTCTCTTCTTGACTCTCAAATTTATATATGCCTTGATCTTGATTTCTGTTTCCTATTTTATATTCTAACAACTTCATTATGTGTTTTTGCTGCCACAAATCCTTTTGAGGAAATAAGTCTTGGAATAAATGAATACAGCTAGTTCCCATTGCTGCCTTAACCCTAAGATGTTTGTAATTGCTGAGTTTTGTCTAGGGCCTTTTATTCACTGACAAACTCCGGGGGGGCAGAGCCTTACAGCCCTGTTTACTTTCATTTCATCCATATAGCCTCTGACAATGGTCAGCACACAGTAAGATCTCTATAAACACTCACTGAACCAAAGTTTCTGCATGTTCAGCAAGGCTTACTCTAAAGTCTCCCTCCACCCAGGTGAGGACCCACAGGCCAAATGCAAACATAATTACATTTCTCATGAAGAACTGGGGTGAATGCACCAGCCCTGAAGGGTAGGTATGGAAATAGGAATAATAAACACAAACTGCCTGGCACATCATCTTATAGCAGCTTCCCTACTGTATCCACTCATCTTTCATTTCTCATCATGTCCTAAAGTCAAGGTGAGGTCTGACTAAAAGTAAAGTTGAACCAAGGTTTAACTCCACTCCTGAGTGCATGATCTTGAATGAATTGCAAACTTTACTACATAGTGGAAGTAGCCGGTCTTTAACATGTCCCACTGGGTGGCTTGTCCCCGATGGGACAGTCATGCATGCACCACCAGTGCTTCAAGCCTGCAGGAACACGTTAAAAATGGTGGTACCAGGATCTCAACCCAGATGTTTTGTTTTAATTTACATGGAGCTTTGTGTGGGCCCTGGGACTTGAAAAGCTGATTTTAATGTTACGGTCAAAAGGGGGATCACCACAGTGGTGTCTTCTTCTGGGTCACATGCCTCATCTATCAAGTGGCTGGACGGGTTACACGTCAGTCTTAAGAAAGGTCTCTGTAGGATCTAAGATTTCATGCACACATTACCATCTGACTGCAATCCTAGGAGGGTCATAACGCAGCAGGGCTAATAAAACATCATGCTACTGAGTCCTGAAAGCTTCCACATAGGGTCTGGCAGCAGCAGAACCATAATAATTACCTCCTCTTGAGCCATCTGACAGTGTTTTTAGTAAAGAAGTCTCAGAGAAAGCACGAAGGAATCCATGAGATCTCTGTAGCCATAGCTATATATAATATCTGGAATGTCTCACCCTACCTTTGCTGCAATGAAGAATAATTAATAAAGGACCTGGAATCCTCATCACCTGAAACAACAACACACAAATACCTTCCAGTTGGCTTCCAGTTAACACTGCAGCATTTCTTTTTCTCTTAGATTTACTAGGGAGGGTGAGTTTAGAAATGATACCAGAATAGCAACCAGACAAACCCAGGCTAGAATTCTGGCTCAGCCACTTAATAAGCTGCTGGTCTTACTTAAGCTCTCTAAGCCTTAGCTTCCCAAAAGTCAGATGAAGAATAATATAACCTAGCTTACTGGGCCACTGTGAGCATCAGATTAGAAAATGTACGTGAAAAGTGCTTTCAATAGCATCAATCACTATACAGATATAAAATGGTCCTATACTCTTCAAGTCTCTGACCTCCCAGATTTTACACATGAATACAAAAGAAAGCCTTACTACTGATGGTTTATGATGCCATACTATATACTTCCTTTCAGATTAGGCAGAATGAAGGTTAATTTTATTTTAACAATGTTGCCATGTGCTCTGAAATCATTGCTGAATACATGGATCTTTTACCATTTATCGTCATACCTGCCACTACCTGGTTTCTTTGGCAATTAAATACTCCTTATAATTAGCCAACTTAGAGCCCTGAAGGTCCAGAAAGAACCTTACTATCATCTAGGCACTTCATCTTTTTATTGAAAAGTTTAAGAAAAAAAAAAACTTGCTCACCATCACATTTGTCGTGAACACACGACCTAAGACTTCAGTGTAGGTCTTCTGACTCAAGGCTGGTGATTTGATGTAGACTCACATAAAACTGCTGATATTCAGAACTGCCTCTCATGTGAAACTGTTTGAACAATATCTCATGTTTGGTATGGTCCCCCAAGCTGTCTCCAAGCCTTGTGTGGAGTAAATATCTGATAAATGTTTGATAAATGAATGTTAGGGATTTTGTTGTTTGGATTTTCTTTAAATTCTTGTGTAAATCAATGCAGAAAAAAAATCTGTAAGTTGCTAAATACACTCAGAGTTGCCAGATGTTAATTTGGTGACCACAGGACACATTGCAGCCAGGCGGGGAAAGGAGAACTGTACATTACCAACAGTGACTTGGCAGCAACTGTCCTAGTCCAATACTGATGCAGGACGGATTCCAGGGAAAAGCAGCACATGGCCCTGAAATCTGGTACGATGTTGCATGTGCAGTCAGTTGCATGCAAACCTGGAGACAGGACAGCCTTGGAAGAGATAGACTCTGTGGGCCTAACTCAGATACTCTCTCCCACGGGGAAATCCCAATAATTTCTCTGGAAAGCTTCAAGGTGAAAATACTGCTATACAACAGCTGAACCATATTTTGTAGAATA
Organism: Fukomys damarensis; assembly: GCF_012274545.1. Classification (NCBI taxonomy): domain Eukaryota; kingdom Metazoa; phylum Chordata; class Mammalia; order Rodentia; family Bathyergidae; genus Fukomys; species Fukomys damarensis. The sequence goes on along the minus strand of NW_022900943.1, from coordinate 16,993,269 downwards.
AAACATGCAGTCCATAAAGCAGGGGATTTGGACTGAACAGACGTATCGCTCCACACACGCACAAAGTTATACAGAGTTGTCCATTTTTCTTTGGTTAAGTCACAGAATTAACTGTGAGCATGAGTTCAAAGGCCTCTAACCAAGGCTACTCCATATGGTGACTTTGTATGGATTACAAAAAGTACCCTTTCCGGGTGGACAGGCTGCAGAAAGGCATATTTCCTCTTGGCTAGCTTGGACTGGGGCTTCTCATTCAGGCTAGGCCTTAGGCAGTACACTGCCTGCATAGCCACACCCATCTAGAATTTTGGTTTTGTTTATTTTCCCCTTAAGTTAATTGGTATGCTTAAAGCAAACAATACAGTTACATTTATCAGTGGGCTCTTGTACCTTTACATGATATGTCTTGGTTCTTTTTTTTTCCCATACCCCTGCCCAAATACAGTGAAGAAGGGAATTGTTTGTTTTTAACAACTGTCCCTCTTGGGGACAACAATTACAAAGATCTGGGGAAAATCAAGGTGAATGGCGCCTTAGATGTTCTTTTAAAATGCCAAGCTAGCATTATGTGAAGAGAGGGCTGCTTAGAGAATAAAGACTCAAAAGCTATTCCTCATTCCGATTCCACTATCAAATCTGGAACAATGGAAGTAGGTTATACACTTTCCATTTCCTCATCTTTTGACCAAAATAACTGCTGACCCCTGTCCACACAACTTATTTCTCCCCTCTGGAACTCATTCTGGGATATTCTGGAGTCAGACACACTTGACCCAGATGACAGCATAGCTTCCTCCCTTAGTTTCTCTGACAGTTTGCAGGTTTGCCTTTTACATTTGTTTTTCCTGGTGATGGTCACCCTGCTGGCTACAGACAGACAGGAGCATTTCAGTGGGAGCAAGTACAATGATGGCAGCTTAGATTCTCACTACACGTCTCAGGGTAGTTCTCACTGTTTAGAAGACAGCCCTAAGGCAATCAGTGCACTCATTATACAAAGGCATACTTACTGCAACATACAGCCCAAGTGTCTCTCCTCAGCACACTAAGCACTGAGTTTGAGGACACAATCACAGGTAACATAATAGCTCGTGAATAGTTTTCAGCTAGATGCCTCCCCAATGCCTCACGCTTTGATAGGTGGAGCTTTTGAGAGGCAGTTGGGTCATGCGATGTGATAAGCATCCGTGGATTAGCCTACTCACGAACTTATAGCTAAATGTTATGTTGGAAGGCAGAGACTGGTTGAACGAAGAGGGTCTCTGTGGGCATGGCCTGAAAGGGTGTATCATCCTCTTCCTGCCGTGAGATCTCTCTCCCTCTCCCCGACCTCCTTCCTGCTGCCATACCATGAGCTGTTTCTCTCTGCTGGGCCCCTCTGCCATGCTGCTGCTCTGCCTTGGGGCTGCCTTGGGGCTGACTATGGACTGTACAAACCGTGAGTCAAAAGAAACCTTTTGTCCTTTAATTTCTGGATATCTGGTATTGTGTCTCAGGGATGAGAATGTAACTAAGACAGCTCATGAGAATGTCTACAGGAAAATCCAGCTTTTTATCTGCAAAGCTAAACAACCATATAACCACATTCAATGGAGGAAAAGTGTGCAGTAAGACATGATTTCACCTGGGGCAGCTCCCACTTAATCTTTAGGATGCAACTTAAATATTGCCTCCCCATAAAGAACTTTCTAGAATCCTGATCTACATTAGCTCTCCCTGATGTGCATGGCTAACCAAGTTCTTTGTAATATCTATTTGGTACACTCTGTAGTAACTTATAGGTTTGATGTCCATTTGTTTTTTCTGCTAAACTGTAAGGCTGACTAGCAGACAGCAGGTGTTGTGTTGTATTCACTTAATGGATGAAGACACAATAAATAAATTAAACTTCAACTACCTTTACTATCTTATCCTGTTTGGAAAAGATATATATTACAGGGATTTTTTCCAACATTACAATTTGTAATAGAAAAGAAAGTTTATATCAATAGTCAATCACAACACGTATGTAATGACAACACCCCAACCCCGAGACATTTCTGCTATTTAGGATAGAATGACTAAACTGAGTAACAGCTCTCAAATTTCACTAAACTCTACAGGTGGGCTAATATCAGCATGACTAAAATTATTTCCAGAGTCTTACTTTGAGCCCCACGAACCATACTCCAGCAAATGGCACATGATAAAGACAATGACAAATTATTACTAGACATTCAGCTGGTTCACTGACTACGGTGTGATCAGAGGTGAAGGTTGACCAGCTAATGCTGAAGAGAGAAAAAAGCTGAGCCTTGAAGCTCCAGATACCTCAGCAGGCACCGTTCGGGTGCTGTTCTGTGATGCTGTGGGTAACAATGCTCAGTGAGATCTGAACGCTGACGAGGTCTTGGAGGACCACAGTACATATTAATGCACCACATGCTAGAAATAAAACGTAACTTCCAGATTGCCAATTTACTGTGATATTTCTAAATACTGAAGATAGGAAGTACAGGCACCTTCCTGAATATTAAAATAACAACTCTAAAAACAACTGACTTCATAGTCTTCAAAGTACCCTTTTTCCTCTGAAATAATTTCAAATGGTTCTTTTTTTTCAGGCTCAGAACATCAAAATGTTTCCGCACAGGCTGCATAACTTGAAGAGGTATTAATATGCCCAAATTTAGCCTGACATGATTAAATTGGATTTGGCTTTCCACATCAGCTAGCTGGTATGCATTTATTTACATTAAGTTTTTTAATATCAGCCCAACTGTTCTGTGCAAATGACTTCAGCACTGGTAAGATTTCATGACATTTGAGCTTGCAAAACACGAATATAGGAGTTGGATGAGTCTTTTAAAGAGACTCAATTGGTTTAATTTTATGCCTCAAGCATCAAAGTTTCTCACTTGAAAGCAAATTTTTAAAACATGGGTCATAACTGCGCATCAACACCACCACAGTAGCGATATTCCATCTCTCGGCGTGGTGCCAATTTGTCAGATCATCTTTCATTCATGTTAGGATGAGAGCATTCATTCTGCCAGAGCTAGGGAAGCCTCATAACTGTGGGCCCTTGTAGCACTCAGGCTACAAGCAGTAGATAGGAGGAGACAATGATAAGAGGTCATCTGGATACTGATGATTTCCTTGGATACTGCTGGTGGAGGGAAGAGAGTGCCTGGTGTACAGGGAACCCTGCATGTCTGCAGAGTGAGCTCACCCTAAAGAGAGTGGGCCACCTCCCATCTTTTTCATCTTGTCACAAGTCATAAATTGGGAACTTCTTAAACCAGTCAGTAATTTGATCACACTGTTCCCCTACTCTTATGATCTCTGTTGGGTTATTTTCCCCACACATTTGAAGAAACCAGTGTCTGTAATTCATGCAACTAGATCTTACGTGAGAATAAACAGTGATACATCCTCACGGGAACTTAGAACTGCAGTGGAACTGAGGCTTGTTAAATTCCTACCTAAATCTAAGAGTCTCCCGTGGGCCATTTAATGTACACATGAACTACTCTCTTGGCACCCAAGGTCACAAACATAATAGACAACTCGAGGCAGCCACACAAGCCCATGAAACCGGATAGGCCGCAGTATGGTAGAACAGGTCTCTGAGAATTCAATCGGGGGCCCAGGGTTTCCTTCTTACTCCTTGAATGATCCTCACAGGGTCTCTCAGGCAGGATGGACTTCACTGAACATTTCCACAGTGGTGGCTTCTTATCAAATAGGACTTTAATTTCATTTTGGTTGAAGAAACATTTCTACTTTATTTCTAGAGTTGTATGTGAAACAGCTTTCTGTCCATGACCTGTTTCCTCACTCTGAACCAAATTAAGGACAGAAAGGAGACGAAACTCCCTTTAAAATCCTTTTCTGGCTCAGTGTGTGTGTTGTCTTGGGGCAGGCAGTGAAATGTGAATTTGAATCAATTCACAATTGACTCCAAAACTAAAGGGGCCTTCTCAAATCTTCAAAGACAACTTGCAAAGCTGTATATTTCCCCTCTGTTTTTTTATCCTCTGCCACTCATTATATGCCAAGATCTTCCTTTCCCAAGGATACTCTTTCAAGGGATGCTAATTTCCATTAATCATTTACTAGTAGTTGTTAAATGCCAGGAATGTAAATTGACTCATTTAATTATTCCAAGGGCTTTATGAGATAACCTCAACTAGTATCCCTGTTTCACAGATAAGGAGAAGACAGCACAAGGAGGTTAAATAACTTGCCTAAGATAACCCAAAAAGGAGGTGGCAGAGTCAAGACAAAAACTCAAGACTTCCTGACTTGGAACTTGTACATTTAAATTTTGCTCTAACAATCCAGTAGCACCAGGAGGCATGGGCTGATCTGAAACCAAACAATGGGCTTAGAGATAATTTCTGAGTAAAACAGGAATAGCAAAACAGTTGTTTAAAAATTGTTGCTTAAAGTCATATCTGTTATCTTACTTTTGTCCTTAGTAAGTAGAATTTAAAACAAACAGAGATAACTAGGAACTTCCCACTACCTTACGAGCATCAATTTGAACCTTAAATTTTATTGTTGAGTATTTTAAGCACACTTTAAACAAAATATTTAAGAATAGGGTAAAGAGATTTGGGGGAATATTTTCTATACTGGGCTATAGTGAAAATGATTTTCAAAAATGTGTGTGTGTATGTGTGTGACACTCAGTCAAGAATTCTGAAAAGGGAGAAGAAACAAAGGAACTAATATTTCTTCTTCTTTTTTTTTTTTTTTTGTACCAGGGATTGAACTCGGGCACTTGCACTTGCAAGGCAGGCAGCAGAACCACTGAGCTAAATCCCTGGCTGGAACTAATACTTCTTGAGCATGGATTATGAACCATCAGCAGTACTTGGGACTTTATAGCACTTTCTCCTCAAGCCTTCTCCATTACCCTACATGGTAATTATGACCACATCCCCACTCAGACTGAAGTTCAGGGAAGTTAAGTTGCATCCCAGAGACACAAATATGGACAGCAACAAGGTCAGCCTCAGACCTGTGTCAGTTTGATTTCTATGCAATGGAACACTGAGAGGACCTTAGCAATCACCCTCCCATTGCAAACCTAGATTTTGCTCTATTAAGTTTCCTTTGGGTTTTGCTAAAGGAGAAGGCTACTTCTATTTTTTCATAGGGAGATGAAATTTCTTTCTTTCTTTTTTTTTTTGCACCAGGAATCAAACTCAGGGCCTTGTATTTACCAGGCAGGAGCAATGCCAATGAGCTACATCACTGGCCCTGAAACTTCCATTTAATTTAAAAATAATCTATCATATGATATGTTGTTTTGGGCCAGGGATTTAGCTCAATGGCACCACATCTGCATGGCAAGCACAAGGTCCTGAGTTCTATTACTGGTACAAAACACACACACAAGATATGTTATTTTAAAATAAAAATACTCAAATCAGAAGGACATAATAACAAAGGTTAGCAAAAGTATGGAGAAACTGGAGCACTTATACCATGCTAGTGGAAATATAAACTGGTGTAACTGCTTTTGAAGATGGTGTGGTATTCCTCTAAGGTTTAAAATAGTTAACTCTAAAACTCAAACATTCTACTCCTAGGTATATACCCAAGAGAACTGAAAACCTATGCCTACAAACAATATGAATATCCACCAGCATTAATCATAATAAGCAAAAGTGGAAACAAGCAACATCTTCAACACCTGATAAGTGGATAACAAAACTCCCACACAAGGGAATATTATTTAGCAATAAAAAGAATGAAGGACTGATTATGGTACAACATGGATGACCTGTGCGAACACTACACTAAGTGAGAGAAGTGAGTTACAAAGGACCACATGTTATGACTGCATTATAAGAAATGTCCAGAATAGGCAAATCCACAGAAAAGCAGATCACTAGTTTCTGGAGATTGGGTTTTGGAGGGCATTCAAAGGGAGGTGATAACTAAAGTGTGGAAAGTTTCTTTTGAGGGTAATGAAAATGCTCCAAAATTAATTGTGGTGACGACTGCACAACTTTGTAGATTAAAAAACCACAAAGTTTACACATTAAATGAGTGCATCATTTGTTATATGAATTACATCTCAATAAAGCTGATGTATTTATATTAAAAAGTGTATCATGAAACTAAAATTATATATTTGGTAGGCTTTCAACAAATAGTGAATATACCAGGTAATTTATTACTATTTTTAAATAATCCCAGTAAATCTAAATTAAAATACATCTTTTAAGTGTCCATAGTTCAAAAAGTATGTTTATTTTGCCTGATCTTACCTGCGGCATGTCCCAAACTCAATTACCTCTGGAATTCAGTGTGGATATGAAATGACAATTCAAAATGTAGCACAGTCCTATAATGCGGGTTTTCTCCCACTACCCAATAGGACCAATGCTGGCAAAAAATAGAGATGCTGCTGAGTTTTACCATTCTCAGAGCCAACCCCAGACCTACAGAGAAGTTTTAGTGTGACTCACAATCTATAGCCAACAAAGACGTCATTAGCGACCTGAAATCTGGGAAAATGAACCATCTTCCGTCCTCTACTACAAAATGCGCAAGAGCAGGTCCTCGAAATACTTATCTATGTATAGTCACATCTGAGCTCAGATAAAACAATGTGGAAAGACAAAAAAATTTTTTCAATAAATTTCAGAGTCAAAATGGAAATCAGTGCCTATGATTTAAGAAGGCCAAGGGAGGTAGAATAAAGTGATGTCAGCATTTGAGCTCCAGTTGAGGAATTAGCCTATTGTGAATGGTGAATGAACATCCAAGCAAAAGTACCTAGATGCTGAGTGACCTAAAGGAGAAATAAGGTAGAATAATACAGTACAACAAAGGAGCTCAACAGAAAGCTTCCCATGAGTAGATAAAGTCCAGAACCTACCACTGACTAGAGCAGTCCTCCAAGGAATGCTTTCCAAGCCTTTCTGAAAAGGGAACAAAAACCTCCCAAGGATAGCTTAGAAAGCGCATATTTTACCCTTTTTAAATCCTACAGTGACAAAATGAGCTTCAGATTTGTTCAGGGAGCCTTAAATAAAATGGAAATGGGGATATTGCATAAATCTCAAAAATATATATATACAAAGCACAGGGCTCAAAAGATTCCAGCTGAGCACCTAATTTTCTATCTTCAAAAATTGATTCATTAATGTTAGTCACTTCAGAGCAAATTCAGTCTAGTCTACAAATGAGTGAAACAAATCACAACTACAGAAATTTACTGTGACCAACTCTTGATGATAACTGTAATCATTATGTACTGCATATACTAATAAAAATTTAAAAATATTAAAATGTATTAAAACTTCATAAAGTTTACTAGATAAAAACCAAAAACATATTGTATACTCCCTATCTAAAGGATAACTAGGAGCTTTTGTGTATTTTATTTTAGTCTATTTCTAAAACAATTCTGTTGTGTAAGTCTCCTACTGATGAGGAAGAAACCATGGCCCAAAGAAATTAAACAACTTTCCCAAAGTCAACAAGTGGCAGGATCAGATTCGGAGTCTTCTACCTTCTTCCCTTCCCATTTTCCCTACTACCCTCACCTTTCCAAAGTGATGTTCCAGTCATGTTGCTGGGCCATAGAAGGGCTTCTAGAATGAAAGACTGATATTTTGTTGGAGTCAAAAGACTACTATGAAACTAAGCAAAAGAGAGAGTACAAAGGTAATAATAAGAAGGCAGTGGGATTTGGAAAATCTGCAAGTCAAGGGATCCTATGACAAGGAGGATCTAGAAAATAGTAGTCAAAATAGCAGTAACTACATTATATATAGTCCCCAAAGACTTCTAACTTATTATCTATGCTTAGGAAGAAAGTATAAAAGGATAAGAATTTAGGATCTGGGGGATAGAAGTTCATTTAAAATTGCTTGGAACGTATCATTTAGACTGTAAGTGTTAATACCTACAATGTGTATCTAGAAGGTTAGCGTTTACCATATCAAATAGACAAAACTGAAAAGAAAAATAACCACACTAGTAACCAGCTTTTCTTCCACAACTCATGAAGATGAGACCAGACATAAATCACGGCTGGTTTTGTCACTTGTCTATGATAACTGTGCTCAACCATAAATCTTCCTTTTGGGTTTTCTGGGCAAATTTCCCAATTGTTTCTTCTCTACTGGGGGTGTCAAACTCTATGGGTTAAGCTCCTATGGTCCTTCCATGACAAAAGATAATAGACAGTGAAGCAACTCTACACCTGGGAACTCCAAGGACTGGGATTTTTTTTGTCCTTAGAAGCTTCTTTGAATCTATCACTACCATATAAGAGGAGTTGCAGGCTGCAAACATTTGAGAAAAACATGTTGAGTATACACCTGTTTGATGTGTTAGCTCATCAGTTACCAAGCTGCAAAAGTACTGGAAAGAGAGGACCCATGTTCAAATACAACCTCTGCCACTAGTTAGTGAAGTAACATGCATCACTTATTTCCTGGATGCAGAGGTCTTCTGTTCAGAAGGAAGAGCTCAGAACAGACCACCCCCAAAGACTTCTCTAGTTCTAAGACATTTTGGCCACCTGCTCGACTGGTAATTGGTAATTCTCTAGCACATACCTGTTTCTTGGTCACAGTGCCATCCACAGGGTCCACGTACTCGAAGCTATCTGTCTTCGCCACGCTGTAGATATGGTTCCCCACAGCAAACTGCTGGCCAATGAAGGACTTGTCTGTGACCAGGGCCTCCAGGTCCCTCATGATATAATATGTTGCTTTGGGCTCCAGGCCCTCATAGTCAAACCTAGTGAATGAGGGCAGGACACAGGAATAAAAACCCAGTCAGAGAACCAGCCATCGGTGGATGCTTCAAAGGCATCTAATCACTGGTTCTGATTCCAGGAAAGGAAAGCACAGGAAGTAAGGAAATACCCTCAACTGGTCTTCCCTCTTTCAGTCAGCCCTTGCAATCTAGTCCTCACACAGCAGACAGAGCAGTCTTATAAAAATCAAGACACATTAGGGCCCGGGATTTAGCTCAGGGGTTCGGTGGCCTGCCTTGCAAGCGCAAGGACCCGAGTTCAATCCCCGGTACCAAAAAAAAAATCAAGACACATTGCTCCTTTCCTTTAAATCTCTCTCAACACCCCTATCATACTAAGAACAAAGCTCAAAATTCAAACCACAGTGTATTAGACACTGTGGGATCTGCCCATGCTCATCTCCTTGACTTGAATTTGTCTCTCTTTGCAACCTTGTTCACTTGCTGTAGCCACCATGGCCTCCTTTCAGTCTTCGATGACCCTTTGCCCTCTCCTGCCCCTGGGCCTTTGCCATTGCTGCTTGCTGCCTCTAGCTTACATGCTGTTCTATTCCTCTATCTGGTACCTTCAAAGAGCTGGCTCATTCTTGTCCTTAAATCTTCAAACCTACTGTCACCTCCAGAAAGTGACCTTTCCTGACCATTCATCCACCTGGGCAGGCCACCCCCACACATATACCGCCGCTCGTCACCCTTTACATTTCTTTTTCAGGAAAAAAGAAATTCTGCTTAACTTTGCTTTTTTTTTTTTTTTTCCTCATTGAGTTTATTGGTACATTTTAGGTATACAGAAGAGTTACATTCATTACTAAGATCTTGTACCTTTACATGACAGGTCTTGGTCCTCATTTTTCCCCCTTGTCCCTGCCCTCCCTTCACTCCCTCCTCCCCTCCCCCTTTACAAACACTTTATTTCCATTTTTTCATTTTCTCATATTTTTTCTTTTCCCGGTCACCTTTCCCCCACCCTTCCCACTTTCCCTACACCTTTAGCCCTTTTCTTCCTATTTCACACTGTCAATTATCTCATTAGGATCTTATGTACCCAAGCCTTTACATTTTTCAGTAGTTATTTCAGTCTGTATTTACCTTTTTTTGTATTTGGTTACTTGCTGCTTGTCTGGCTTTGCCCAGCGGAATATGAGCTCCAGGTGGGCAAAGACCTTAACGCTCTTATTTTCTGGAGTTCTAGATTGCAGTGTTATGTAAATAGTCTAGATGGGAAATGGGAGGAAGGAAGTGAAGGGAAGGAATGGAAGGAAGGAGACAGGCATCAAGAGGGGTAGAGAGGGCAAAACTGAAGTGAATGCTCTGTATAACTCTTGGAAATTTGGAAGAACTGTCACAATCATTCCCTTCGAAAAAGAGCAGAAAATACAGTGGGGATAGGAGGTGACTAGAAACAAAAAAGACCAAAAATATTCCCTATCTTATTTGTTGATTTGGAGTTTAAATTGTGATAAAGCAGTTGGCACAACACCAGGCACCAGAGTGTAAAACTAGTAACATTTACTCTCAGTCACCACCATGAAAAAAAAAAACTGTACTGTCTCTCCCAACATCAGAGAGTCTTGACATGGACCTTACTGGCACACCCAGGAGGGGCTGTTTAAGGAGGAAGCCTGAGGAGAGGCAGCTGTGCCTAAGTGGCTGTGGATGGGTCTCATATTTGGGCTTCTTGTAGCACAGAGAAAGGATGTGAATTCCCAGGGTAAAGTGAAAGGGAGAAGCTCTGAATAGTTACTATTTTTTTCTGCTGGATACCTTTTAAGACATTCAGTAAACATGAGGGCATTGCCCAAAATGGAGGACATGGAATGATACCATGTCTAGCAATGAATCCCTACCTATTCCTATATCTTTTTCGTCTCTTCCTCCTGCACAAGGTGTTTCTTCCCAAGCCCCAGAAGCAAACCAACAAGGAGCTCCTTACAATGTTCTCATTGCATGTGTTCTGAGACTAGGTTCTCTTTAATAAGTTATTTGGGGGAGGTGAAGACCACCCAAGTAGAAAGGGATGGGAGGACAGGATAGGATGGTCTAGTAGGAGATACTGAGGCATTGAAAGAGACTCAGAAGTTTAAAAAATCCACTGATAGTATAAACCCATATTTAGATCAGCCTGCCAAATGTTTATCTTCATACACAAGCAGGTGTTAGGCTCAACTTCCGTTCACCACCGCAAACACTCTCTCCAGCCACTATCACCACTGCCACTAACACTTACTTCACATGGAGAATTCCTTCTGAGGTTAACTCAAACCAAGCAGACTTCCTGGGAGATTTTCCTCAGGAATAACTTCAGGCTCAGTATTAGTTAAACTGAAATTGTTTTATTATTTATTCTCTTCCAAGAAAACTGTCAGGTGAGAAGTCATTTTATTTCACAAACATTTCAACTTGCCATTTGCTGGTGTCAAAGGAAAAATTTATCTTTCATTCTACCTATTTCTTCCTTTCTCTTTCTGTGATCTTTTCAGACAGAAATCTGAAATGTAATTCAATGTCCTACAAGAAATCAAATCTCCAAGGCACATTATTCTCTAACATGGTACTTTTTATGAAAAATGTAATCAGCACATAAATTATTGGCCATAAAAAATGAACTATATTATAAATACTCTTATAACACCATTTGGCTAAAACACTGGCAGAAACTTAGATAATCATTCCACAAATTATGAGGACTACATCTCTGACTCAAAACAAATGCATTAAACCAGAGGTTGGCAATAATGATATATTTTATCGGGTTGAGCTTTTTGGAAGAGTTTTTGGAAGAGCGTCGTGAGCCTCTGGCATACCAAAACCAACCAAACAAAACCACACACACAAACACACACATAAATGCAGTTCCACAAAAATCAGAGGTGTTGAGAACTTATTAAAAATACTTATGAGTTGGACGAGTTCTTGTCTGCCCTACGAATCTTGATTTTCTGGTGCAATGAATAACTGGAGGAGGTTTGCAGGCTATTGCATTCCCAGCCTTCTTAACTAAACAGGAACCAAAAACGTTAGTGTTGTCTACACTTTCCAGAACATTCCAATCCCTTTAATTTTAATAAAATTAAAGTCTTCTTTATTCTTTGATATTTATCTAAGTACACAGCTTCCTAAGAAAAGAAATAATCACCTTATAAGGGAAGGGTCTAAAGCTCATTCTGTCCCCCAAGCTTTCGAAAGACAACTAAACACCCACAGCAGTTAATTACATATTCAAAATCAAAGCAATGAGCCATAGTATCGCTGTTTTTAATACACAGTCTCTAAGACACTCAACATTTCCTCACCCCACCCCAAGTTCTTTACAATTTTCACGCTCTCCTATGGCCCCTTTCCCTAAATCATGGCTTAACTAGATTCACATACGTAGTCAGCAATCATGCCCCCAGAATACCCTCTCAATACATCAACAGGAAAAGAATGCACCCCATCTACCCTAAGCTCCTACAGACCACCTTTTAATCTCCTCCTCTTCAGGTAATATTTTCCTTTTCTGAGTTACTTTGTGAGAGTAAACCTCTAGCAAAATCTGAGGCTCCTGAACCATGTGGCTCCTTCAAAGAGTACCAGCTTAGATATCCTGGACATTGTTCCAACTATTGGTCAGAAGGCAAGGCACAGGTAGAAAGAGGATTATAAAAGTACCTCAACTAGCCACAGCTTTTATGTCTGTTTTCCTTCCTTGATAAATATGGATGGACAACCAACAGGAAATGCCTCCAGTTTGACTGTGAGGAGTTTTCAAAGCTCTGCCATTCATCTATGCTCTTGGGATGGAGACTACCTTCTAGACAATGATGAAAAGATGATTACACTGAGATGCCACCAGGGGAGGGAAAATCTGTGCCTTCCAGTTTGATAGCTCTTGACACCGCCCGCCATATCTTTTGGGGGTAATCCAGCTCCAGCCACTGTATCTTTCAGATCTTCCTAAAAGCTGCCTCCTCCTTAAAGTTCCAGCCCATCAGTTTTAAAGAGAACCTAGGAGCAATTCTCCAGAGTGCATGCAGAGACACTATCTTCTCACCTGCAATAGTAATGGCGTCCATATTTGGCCCAGTGATCCCGAACAATTTCTTCCACACCCTGCTTCCGGGCAGCAATGATGGAAAGCCAGACCAAGACAGCCCAGAGGCCATCTTTCTCACGTAGGTGATCAGAGCCTAAGGGAGAAAGAAACATTCCACTGAGGACTCATTCTTGGGAATTGGGGAGCAAAAACAAAAGGAACTAACAGGACAAGTTAGGAATTGAGTGTTATATTGAAATGGTTGGATATATTTACCCACTGTGGCCTATAATACATTTGCTTTTCCAAAAATATTCAACTAAAACTCAAAACTTAAAAATAGTAACAAAAATACAATAAAATCCGGGCAATTGTTAAAAGAAGCAAAGGGCCAAGCTGATTGCCTGTGTCATTACTTCATCCATTTTTTTGAGTAGATATTTGGTGATCCTTACAGTAAATTAACATTATTCTATATCCTGTGGATATAGCAATGAACATGACAGCTTTTTATTGATAAATTCTGACTTCAAGAAGATAGAGATGGGCAAAAGAGAAGTAGACACAAAAAGAACAAGAGGCATAAAATAACAAGTGCTCTAAAGAAACGAAGTGGAAGCTAATGTCACAGAGTATAACAGCAACGAAGGCTGCTTTACCTCAGGTTGGATGGTGGCCCCTACGAGACTCAGCCTCCTGAAGCTTACTTGGGGAAATTGTCTTTGCAAGTTAGGATTTTGAAATGAGATCATCAGGGATTATTCCAGAGTGCCCTAAATTCAAAGACAAGTATTCTCATAAAAAGAAGAGAAACACAGAGGCGCGAGCTACACAAAGGCAGAAAGAGAAATAGGTGTTGCACTGCTATGAACCAAGGAACTTGTGGAGCCTCTAGGAATAGAAGAAGTAAGGAAGGAGCCTTCCTTGCACCATTCTGAGGAAGTCTGGCCCCATCATCACCTTGGATTTGGACTTCTGGCTTCCAGTACTGTGAGAGAATAAATTTCAGTTGTTTTATTCCACTCAGTTTGTGGTGCTTCGTTGTGGTAGTTCTAGGAGATGAAAACAGGATTTTAGGGCCAGGCCCACCATGGTAATGGCATTTGAATGACACCTGAGAAGGAATCAAGCAGGGCACAGTCTGGGGACAAAGTGTTCCAGGCTGAGGAATGGCAAATGCAAAGTCCCAGAGGCAAGAATCAACCAGAAAGCCAAGTTCTACAGCTATGTCACTCACACAAAAAGAGTGCAATCTAAATAAGGTCTCCCTGTGCAAAAAATAATCTGCAAGAATGTGTTTCACTAGACCCACTTCCGCATCTGTCTCCTGGCCAGTTATAAGCTTTCTCTGAAGTGGACAAAACCCTAAATTCAAGAGAACATTTCATAGTATGAGAAAAGCATGAAAAAGACTTTAGAATTAAGATTTCAATTAACTGCTGCTACTCTTCAGGTGTGTGAAAAGTCACTGCAAAGTTATTAACGCCTCTGACCTTCAGCTTCTCATCTATAAAACAATGATACTACCACTAATCTTGTGGTATTGTGGTATTGACTTAATGAGTAAAGGGGCAGGCTGTAGTCAGATTTTTCAAGTTCAAATCTTGGAGCCGCTACTTTGTTTTCTGTAGTCATCTGGAATATAGGGATAATAATATCCCCTACCCTATGGGGTTAATTTCAGGAACTAACTATGCCTAGTTATTTGGAACAATAACTGAGACCTTACACATGGTTGTTACTGGTAATCTTGTTACTGGTAATTCTTATAAAGCACCTACATGGTACTGATTTCTCCATACATGCTTTGAAGTGAATCAATTCCAGCCATTTACATAATTTTTATTTCTAGAAATAGCCTGAGAGCAAGAGACAGATAATTTCTTCTTATAAAGGGCAATAAGAATGGATCACAGCATTCTTATTTGCAGGATTATGAAGCACACTCAGAAAATTAACAAAGGCAAACCATGTTATAAAGCTGTTAAAACTTTAAACATGAGATGAAATAGTATATTAGTTTGATATATTTGACATCTTCGATAACTTCTCACTGAAGCTAGGGACCATTTACCATTCTTGTCATATTTATAATGTTAAATGTATTTCTTTGAAGGGGAAAACATAAAACCCTGAGAGAGCAGGAAAAATATCTAAATCAAAAGGAAAAAGGGCCATATCTTCAGTGCTTAATACATACGGACCAATGGCTCCTTATGACAAGCTGAACATGTCCAGCTGTGGCTGCCTCTAGGTTAAGAGGATCCTGGGTATTCACACCATAAAGAGACTCCAGTCTCAGCCAGGAAATTCTTCACACTGCTACAAAAATGTAAGAAGTTTGGAAGACTTGGGCTTAGCTCTATGGCTAACTGCCAGAAAAACAAGTCTAGGAAACCCTGCCCAGTGGGATAATTTCAAAACCTTTTGTCCTTTTATAGCTGAAAAAATCACTTTTACTTACTGGCTAGAGAAAAGTACCCTTTTGTTCTAAAAACATGGGCTTTGCATACCTTGAATCTCCAGCTGGATCACATTACCTAGAGATAGAACAATTAGATGCTCTCAGGTCTGTGAGATAAGTGATCATAATTTAGTGTTCAAGAGACAGAGTTCTTTCAGATGGATTAAAAAACACCTCAATAATTTGTAGCCAACTGCAGAGTAAATTGTGAGTTGGCTTGGATATTCTCGCCTATAAGCTGAACATTCACCAAGATTCATAAGGGCCTGATACCAAATAAAATTAATTGTTCTTTATAGTTCTTTGAGGTAGCCACAGAGACATTAAGGATGTTACAATTACACAGATGTTTTCATTGGATGATCACAGCATGCTCTGGAGGGATTTGGGGGGGTTCAACTCTCCTTTTAATAACTACTTATGGCAAGTGAACTCTAATGCCGTGCCACTGGTAAATTAAATAAAAAATGCAGAAAATGCAAAGGTACCACGTGATTTTCTAAAACATACTATAAACAGAGTAAGAATGAAGAGGAGAAATACTCACACTATATATGATAGGGCTAATAACCTTTGTTTTTATTTGCTTGTTTGTTTGTTATCTTTTGTTTTTTGGTACCGTGGATTGAACTCAGGACCTTGTGCTTGCAAGGCAGGTCGTGGCACCACTGAGCTAAATCCCTAGCCTTAGGCTTTGTTTTTAAAATGGTTTTATAAGTCAGTGTGAAAAAGATAATCTCAATAGACAACTATGTGAAAGGGCACAAACATTTTCAAAAGAAAAGTGCTTAACAGTCAATGAACACTTGAACAAATGTTCAGTGTCACACTGGTCAAAGAAAAGTTCATAAAGTAGAAAACCATTTGGGGCCTGTTAAATTAACAAAGATGAACTGGGGGAAGGAGAGTATCCCATGCCAACCAAATCCTGGTTTAAGTGAAGTTTGTAATTTACATACAATGAACAGTAATTTCTAAAAATTTCTTAGCTTTAGATTCAGCAATTCAATTTCTTAATCTTTAGTCATAAAGACATTCACGAAAGTGGCTAAAAGGGAAAATGGAAAAAAATTTGAACAATAAGGTAATTGTAAAAAAAATCCACACAAAAGCTTATTGTGTGAGTGAAATATTAAGAATCTTTAGGCTGGGGATTTAGCTCACTGGTGCCTCTGTCTGCCTCGCAATCTCAAGGTTCCAAATTCAATTCCAGGTACCAAAAAAAAAAAAGAATCTTTATTAGCAAGATAACATGAATCCAAGTTTAGTGAGTGGAAAAAAAACAGTATATCAAAAAGAATATCCAGCATATATTTGGAGAAAATATGCATGTACTGTGTGTGGACACCTAGGTGAACAACAGAAAGTCAGACCACAAACTGTCAGCAATGGTTGCTATTTCTGAAGTGGCAGAATTCAGGAGAAGAATTTCTTTTTTGTCCACAATAATTTCTATGATAAAAATGTACATATTATCTTCATAAAAAATGTTTAAAACTTGTCAATGGTGTATAAATTCAGGTTGAAAACATGCCTTTTTTAGGATGCCACATAGCCTTTCCAGACTGTGCTCTTCAAGCTAGTAACAGGCATCTAAATTTCCTCGCTACCCTTTTGCAGCTGAGCGGTCACGTCTATTGGGCCTTGACCAACACCAGCACAACATCTGAAGCTTGCTTCTATTGGCTGGTGCAGCCAGAGCTTGCCCCTCATTCCAGGTGTTTCAAAAACTGAGCCTTGCTCCCAAAGCCTGTAACACTACTCACCTTGCCTCCCTTCCTCCCGCAGCCCACTCCACTTTACCCTGAGCAGCAGCCATCTCCAGCCAGATACCAGATGGAGCTCTTCCCTGCCCTGATGCCAGCGAAACTCACCAGCCAGCTCAAAGAAAGGGGTTAACATTTCTCATCAGAAACAGCACTGCTCCTTCTCCACTCAAATTAAACGCTTCATCTTCTCAAGCTTTAAAACGATGTTCCCTGAGGTAGGCTATGCATGAATAAGTATGTTACCTCCACAGAAGAGGCAATAAATAAAAGAAAAAAATTAAACAGCAATAGA
Organism: Fukomys damarensis; assembly: GCF_012274545.1. Classification (NCBI taxonomy): domain Eukaryota; kingdom Metazoa; phylum Chordata; class Mammalia; order Rodentia; family Bathyergidae; genus Fukomys; species Fukomys damarensis. The sequence goes on along the minus strand of NW_022900943.1, from coordinate 16,975,957 downwards.
AGGGGAAAAAAGAGAGAGAACATTCAATCACCTCAAAGGAATTTTCTTCAAATGGAAAACCAAGTATGGACAAAACAATGAAACATCACATGTTCCTAATAGGTCTGATCGTCACAGCTGGGATTTGGACCAGGAAATTTGGAATTCGTCTATTACCACAAAAATGTAAGCCATTTTATACCTGTTGGTTAGCTGTGACATACTTTAGTAACTCTCCAACCTGGATGACATACTAGAATCACCTAAAGAACTTTAAAAGTTCCAAGGTTCAGCACTGCCCACCCCAGGCCAACAAAAGCAGGCATCCAGATTTCTTTCTTTAAAAGCTCCTTGGGTGATTCTCAAGGGTAGCCAGGGCTAAGACCCACATCTTGAGCAGGTTACTCCGCTTAGTCTGGTGTGAGGGTGGAAAGTTAGACTTCTTCCTCTTTTGGTTCTAATTTGGTGTGGAAGGACAGAGGCCATTGGTCTTCAGTCCAATGGACGCCACTGGCTTGTTCATGTAGGTGGTTCTCACGGTGTCAGCTTCAGTGTCATGGCTCCTCCCCGCCCATTGAAAACTGAAGACATTTCCAGCTCACCCTGCTTGGCCTGGGACTTTCTAGTTTTATCATTTAAAGTCCCACATCCTCGAATCTTCTTGGTCCTGGGCAAAGCAAGGTGGCTAGTGATCCAGTAAGAAAGGACACTGAACTGACTCCAGGAGATTCCTGGTTATGTCCAGGAGATGCACACACTCCACACATATCTTAGTATACCCATTTCATGGAACCAGAAGTGACGGGCGGAAGATTATATACGTCCTTGAAGCAGAATAATGAGCAAGACAAATTCCCTTCCAAGGAGAATAACAGGGAGGCACCATGCACTGTGTTCGGTTACTTTATACACCTGTTATCTACTTCTCACAATTTGTTGGCCCCTTTTTACAGGGAAGAGAAGGAGGTTAGGTCATCTGTATGAGGTCTCATGGCTAAGTAATAAAAAGAAGAACTGAACCTGGGCAGTTCGGCTCCAACCTATCGATTTTACTATTACTGAAATGACAGCCTCCTCGAGAGTTGCAATAAAGCACGTAAAATGCCCCCACACAAGGCGAGCTGAGGCTGTAAAGGATCAGGTGATGAATTTGCACTCCCTCACAGCAGACACCTCAGGAGGAGCTGCCCAATCTCTCTTTACTTTTACTCTTATGTCTGTTTATCTTTATCTACAAATGATTTTCATTCGTTTGCAGTGAAATTCTTTTCATCTACTCAAGATTGGGATTCAATTTTTTTAAATGGAGTCATGAAGTGAAATCAGGGGACACCCTTTTCAGGTGGATCAGAGATTTGAGAATAGGTTATAACATGGTGACTGCATTTGTTTGTTTTTGATTTCATTTCTCAAACCTCTTATGTTCAGCTCTTTGACCTCTGGCAAAAAAAAAAAAAAAAAAAAAAAAAA
>NW_022900943.1:16963438-16974460 GCF_012274545.1 Fukomys damarensis | reverse complement strand
GAAAAAAAAAAAAAAAAAAAAAAAAAAAAAATCAAGCCTCCCTAAAAATAATGTCAGATCTCTACACCTAAAAAGAAATGCTCTCAAATGTAGCAAATGCTCATCAAAGAAAGAACAAAGTTCTCCTACATGTCAGGGGTTTAGAGCCCACGGGCTCAGAAAGGACAGACAGCAGCACCTGACCCAAGATGGTTATCTTTTGCCGAGGGCCACATGGCTCCTAATGAATAACGGTTCATGGCAATGCATTTGCAATAAGTAAAACAATCATAGCATTTGACACAGACAGACTATAGCTAATCTGCTGGCCACAGTCACATTCTGCAAGCTGTATGAGAGAAGGGCCTGAGTCTGAAATTACTCCATACCCTCTCCTGGGCAGGGCGCATAGAAGGTGTGCAGAAAACCTTTATCAAATTAATAAATGAGTGAGTGAATGAACCTCTAGTATGAAGGCCAGTGTACGTAATCAGATTCACTCACCCTGAATATGAGGCTGGCTAAAAGCAAGCCAATGTCATTTTTATAATGGAAAAAAATCCTTGCAAGTCATTCTGTTAAACAAATGAGGAAGTGAAGTGAAGCTATTTGTCCAAGGTAGTTCAACTACTTGGAGGAGATGTCAAGACTGGAGCCTCTGCGTGCTGTGCTCTTTTAGGACACCATCCTCCCAAGGCTCCTGGTACTCACTGCACCACCATTCAAAACAAGTCAGAGAGATTAAGAATGAATCATAGCTTAGCCAATATGACCCTGACCAGTGGCTTACACTTCCTTCCTAAGGCTCAATGTCTTCATCTACAAGCTGGGAGTCATTTTGGTCTCTGCCTCACTTTTAGATAGGACTTGGTGAAATAAAGCATAGGGAGTGCTATCACTTAGGAGGTACTACTAAATAATACACATCAGCACTATTTAATTAACACAGGCCCTGGGCAATCCTCCATCCATGCCAGAGGAGCGGATACTTCACAAATGCACAGCCAGACAGTTGGCACTCCACAGCAGAAACACACCTGCATAGAAAGTAGAACCTCCAAACTCATGCACCCACTCTATTCCTTTGTAATTAAGGCTAATAGAACAACAGAGCCCTGTAAGAATTGCTCCCTGACAGGTCATATGTGGAAATGAAATCTCTCCAGTGGGCTCTGGGTTGAAGACCTATCACTCAGTGATCACTGTACTATGTTCTTGATAGAGCCACTTTGTGACAAGTCATCTCCCAGAGGGCAAGTAAGCAAACCTCAAAGCACATCTTTAAGGACTGCATCTAAATCCCAAAGGATGGGCCTCCTTCTTAGAAAGTCCTGTGTTAGACGGTGCAAAGAAATGCTTTATCTGCTTGGAAGTCTTCGGTCTGTGACCAACGGCCCTGATCTCCAGGTCTCCCAGTCCCAGAAGTCACTGGTAAGTGACTGGTAAGTGTGGATACAGCCTCAGAAGTTTCATTCCTCTGTTTCTGTTCATACAACACTCCCTCTTGCCACTTTTCCTCAATTTGGGGAATCAAATGAATGGCCAATGGAACTGGAGTCATAAAGTCTCTAAGAAAAGGATTCTCAGTTTCCCAGCACTGAGGTGATAGTCTGCAGAGAATCCAGAAGGGAGTTTTATTTTCCACTTCTATAAAGGAGCTTGTGGGGGTGTCAATGACAGCACCTCTGCACTCTGCTGAACCTAATCAAACCCCACTTGTGCACACCACCTGCTCCTAACAGTCCAGGAGAAAAACTGTTCTCTCAGCGCTGATAACGCTGCCACCACAGCACTGCTCCTCACCCTACCTCTGAAATCCAGCCAAAGTCACACACGCTGGACACAAAGCAGAAAAAGAATCATGGAAGAACTTCAGTCATCTGAACTTCACAGAAATGTGGGCCTTTTCCTCTTTCCTACAAACTGGTCAGAAGTTAAAATATTAACTCTAGAGTTCACGACTACCTAGAGAAAAGTCTGAAGCTTTCCTTTATTTGACTGTGAAAATGAAACATAGTTGTAAAACTAAGTGACACCTAAAGGTAGTCAGTATGTGTGCTTCGTCACTCTGGTGGACTTAATCTTGAGAATAGGATGTATGAAGTCTACATGTGAAATATAAATGAAGAGACATGCCGTGGAAGGATTAAAAGCTGCACAACTATTGGAGAAAAGAAAATGTTTTTTCACAAAGTAAATGGAGAATAAGTCAATAATATAAACCATAAAACAATGGAGCACAGAGACTATACTAAAGACAGCAAAAATTTAACATATAGCCCAAAATTGCTAAAGTTGGAGCACAGCCAACTGTCAAATATCCCTACTTCTCAGTTAATGTCAGCAGTCACAGACATGGGAAATGAGTCAGTTAAAAGCACAAATTACAAATAGTTTAAAATGTGCTTATTATCACTGGCTTCAGGAGAGGTCTTCCCTTCAAGATCAAGAGGGAATATGTTATGTATTAATTTGTGCTGATAATTACAGTGTGAATGAAAACATCAAAACTTTCTTTTTAAACTTTATATAACACTGATTTTACCATAATTCAATCCATTCAACCCCTTTTAGCTGGTCTACATTGGTGTGGTTTTGCTTTCATGAATTCCCCCCAGATCTTAGGATATTCAAATGCCTAGCTCTTCAGAATGCCTTGAGATATACTAGATGCTCGTTTAAACAAACAAACCAAAAAAAGCTATGATTGTGGATTGTGGAAAACTCAACATGGATTATTTTCTTGGAAGCAATTGTTGTATTGCCTGATTTTCTTTGGCAGATTTGTACGGTTACTGACATTAGCTTTTTTAAAAAAAATACGCATTAAATGTAACAAAACTACTGAAGATGATGGTCGAGCTTGGAGATCATCTAGTCATTCACAAAAACAATTCATCAGAGTTACCTGTAAAGGGGCAAGCTCTGGCTATGACAATGCGCATACTCCAGAAAAGGTATGGCTTCTTAGAAAACCGATGTGAATGACAGACACCAGTGGAACATTTTCAGCAAATAGAAAAAAAATCAATTTTTGAGTTTTTGAATCTTAATTTCATCATGTCAGTACATCTTCTTTGTGTATGGGAATAGGCCTAGATTCTTTTAAAGGAACTTTAGCATAGGAGCCAGACCGCTGTTCGGATAGAGTCTTCCACGTAAATCTGAGGATTTACAAAGCCTTCTCCTTGTTCCCCTTTCGCCCTGTAAAGTAGTTTTCCACAGCCACTTCCAGGAAGTGAGTGAACACCTGGACCTAGCACAAAGGATGATTTGGGTTTGTAAGTGACCTTGATTTTCTCATAGAGCAAGGAACACAAGTTTCCTAGGGTACAGGACCTGGATCTTTCCATAGAACAAAACCCTCAGACTGAATCTACCACTATTTGTTACTCTGGCTCATTCTAGGAGCTCAAGTTGCCAGCAGGAAGAATTTCTACCGGGATATATGTTGCTGTACCTGGATCTAGTTGTGGGCAAAGGTTTGATAGTCTTAAGACTGAGGCAGATCCATACTATATTTCCAAGCACAGAACTATGCAGTCCTGGTTGGTACCCTAGCTCCATGCCCCCAGGCATGCTGGGAAAAGGCTCTGCTTGGCAAAGCTTGGATACATGAGTGGCTTCTCTGCAGTCTTAGGATGAGAATGTTTCCATTTCTCCATTCATATTCCTTAATTAGCTCATTTGATTCTGAAAATTGTATCCTAAGAGAGAGAGTTCCAATGACCTCCCAAGTTTGATGGGTCAGAAATGAGACTCAGAAAGGCCCCCTAGGTGGTCCACGAGTAGCAGGCAAGGGTCTTGAATGTGGATGCTCAGACTCCCACTTCTCGTCTCTGCACTGCCCAGATCAAAGCTCACGTGGCAACTCAATAACACTCTTCACAAAGGTGTAGGGAAAGTGGGAAGGGGAGGGGAAAGCTAACAAGGGAAAAGAAAAAAATATGAGAAAATGAAGAAATAGAAATGAAGTGTTTGTAAAGGGGGAGGGAGGAGGAGTGAAGGGAGGGCAGGGACAAGGGGAAAAAATGAGAACCAAAACCTGGCATGTAAAGGTACAAGATCCCAATAATGAATGTAACTGTACTGTCTACCTAAAATGTACCAATAAACTCAATGGGGGCGGGAGAAGACTCTCCACAATCCTGGCGAATAGCCAAAATACAGGTTTTCAATTACATGATACTTCATTTTCCTGGCTGGCTGTCAGGATTATTTGAGGATATTTATTTAAAATGCAACAATAAGAACAAAAAGCAAAACAAAACAAAACAGACAAAGCCTAGGCGGGCGTAGTGGTGCATGTGTATAATCCCAGCACTCGGGAGGCTGAGGCAGGAGGATCACTGTGAGTTCGAGACCAGCCTGGGCTACATAGTGAGTTCCAGGTGAGTATCAACTATATAGTGAGATGCTGTCTCAACACCCCCCACAAAAAAGAAAACCCCCAAAACCAAAATAAAATAAAATGCAGATTCTCAGGCTCTGCTCTGCCAGGGATTCAAAGTTGGATAGAAAATCTGTATTTTCAACAACTTTCCCTGTAATTCACAAGGCCAACTCAGAACCATTCCAGGAACTGGCATTAGGGAAGCCAGTGCAAGAGCAGAATGAAGTCATTTTTCCATCAAGACTGAGTGGTCCAGTTGCTGCAGACTTTCCTGCTCAGTGCTTCAGAGATGGAAAGAGCTATTGCTTTCTCTGCTTTCTTCCGAAAGACTGATCAGCACGGTGTAAAGCAGCAAACACTGTAGAGCAGGAGACCCTTTCACTCCTTCAGCTGTGCTATAATTTAATGCACTTGGAGATCTTCTCCAGACCCCGGGGGCCTGGGAGAGTCATTTAATTATTTCTTGGGCCTGGAGGCACCATCTATCAAACGAGACTAAAATCACTTTAACTTCCAAATGGGAGAGGGTGCCCTAATGTTGAATAAGCTCTTGTGCTCCTTGAAGGGAAAATGTTAGACAATGATAAAAATACTTTGAAAACCCCCGTATGTTACAGTCAGCACAACTGCGTGAGTGCAAACTTGTTGAGAAGTGTCTGCAAGCCAACCTCTCGCTGTGCAGAGCGTGGCTTACTGTTTCTAGTTAAGTCCCAGCGTGGATGCCACACGGGCAAAAGGCTTCAAAAATTGGCTCCTCCTCACCGTATTTCCAGGACTGCTTCTCGCTACTCCCTCTCATCCCCTACCCAACACCCCAGAGGAGAGCAAGTGACAGTCCCTGCGCCAAATCTGGACTCACGACTATTCTTCTGACTAACTTTTTTTTTGGAACATATCCATGATCATTTGTTTATGCAGCATCTATTGCTGCCCTTGTGCTACAGTGATAAGAGTCGAGTAACTGAGACAGACACTGTAATTGGCCTTGTGGTCCATAAAACCTGAAATATGTACTATCCAGTCCTTAATGGAAAAAATTTGCTGACTCTTGCTGTAGAGCAGTCCTTTTCAGATCTTTTTCACCATAACCTAAAATACAGTTATCTATATATCTTCTATATACTTATATATGTGTATATTTCTATATATTTCATATATGTGTGTGTTTTAATATAATTATTATCATATTTCTATATATTTCATATAAATGTATATTTATATTTCTATTGTATATTTCTATACACACATTAACATTTCCAAACAGATCTCTGCTAAATGCAGTGCTCCCTCTGATAAGTTTCTCTTTTATTTCTTAAAGCACTAATGATATCGCATTAATGTCATGACCTCGAATAAGTCTCAATCCACATTTGGAAACATGTTCCTCTAACAGCACCAAACATTTGGCTATTTACAGCACATGTCCCTGCTCTCCCACCTCCATCCCTTTCTTGACGTCACTCCATCCGGCAGGGGCTTTCTCTTTCATCTCTGTGTGCACAAATCCTCCCATTTCTTCAGCACTGGCTTAACTTCCATCTCTTCCACAAAGGCTACTTCAAACTCCCAGTCCAAAAGCACGGTCTCCTTTTCTCATCTCCTGCATCGTATTTTCTACTCCTGTACTGAGGTTCTGTAAAGCTTCTGCTTATAGAGCAGTAAATCCTTCTGAGTATTCTAAACGGTATGGTCTTAAGCACTTTATATTCTATATAATATCTAAGAGAGTACCTTAAACTCTTATTAAACTCAAGTAAACAACTACTTATTATTAAGGGTGTCACATGATTTAACAGCTAATATTTTATCCTATTATAGAGATTATAAAGTATATGGTATATTGTAAATGCTTATGGAAGACAGAAAGGATAACCTGGACTTACCAGTTTTCATTGCAGTTGCTAGATTTGTGTTATTGTACTGCTGAGTAGAATTATTGTCTGCAATACGTAATTCCTGATTTTTTTGAGTCATTATCCTTAGGGTAAGTACACAGAACAACAGACAGGAAGGAAATTATTCTTTTTGTTAGGCCTCAGCAAAGAAAGGGTTTAATAGTTTTGGCTGTCCCAAGAGGGGATGCCCTGTGTACATCTTGAATTCGGACAGGAGTACTAAAGAGAGCTTGGTACGGTCTACTGATCCAAGGAAACAAAGATATATGCAAACCTTCCCGGATTATTAATGGTAAGAGAAGAAAATATCTGCAGAAGAAATTCCTCTCAAAATTCAAACATAGCCCAAAACATGAACATTTAAAATGGTTTTACTGTAATCTGTTTAAGTATGATCAAATAGTACTTATTCTTAGGAATTCGAGTATGGTTTGGTAGCAGGAAATCAATCATATTTCACTGCATTTACATAATAAGAAATATATCAACATATCATTAAATTCTAACCAGGTACCTGATAAATCTGACAGCTATTCTAATAAGTCTATAAGTAAAATGAGAATTGACAAATAATCTACATAAACATAATAAAGATTGCACCAAAGTTGAAAAGCAATGACCAAAACAAATGGTAAAATACTAAATCCATTTCCATTAAAATTATGAAATATCACAATTATTATTTAATATTATTTTGAAGATGACAGCTGTGCAATAAGAATATGAAGTGAAATAAAGGGTGTCAATATTAGAAAAATATAGAAATATTTTAGCAATAGGTTATATAACTGTATACCTAAAAAGAGAAAGTAATGGTTTTAGAAAATAAAAAAAGGTAATCAATAGCAGAACGTGCTAAGAAGATTGCAAACTTAAAACATTAATAGTTTCTCCTTATGCAAGCACTAAACAAAATAGAAAAACGAGCAAAGCAAGGTCAGAAATCAAAGCTCTACAGAATATATAACACTGTTTCTCCAATGAATAATCTATAAAGGGAAAAAACAGAGTTAAGAAATGCATATAAAAGACATTAAAATTCATTATCAAATTGCACAGTAACTGGTTCACAACGGGAACAAACTGTTAAGGCAGGCCAGGGACAATGAGAATAGGGGAAATTAAGAAATTACTTCTGGATTTCCACTTTTGTACTCTGTTTAGGAGATTAAAATCTGTAAGGCAAAGTCTTCAGTCCTAGCGAAAAGACCAAGAAATCTACAAAACGTTCTCAAACTTATCAGCAATCTGATACCCACAATGCAATAACGTGAATTATAGAAAGTGACAAGCTCACTGCATGGATAGGACACAAAAATTCTCACCTTCGTCAGAGCACAGGAAAATAAAAAAGAGCACCATACAGGTAGATAATAAGTCATGTCAGCCTTCACGGAACACTTACAGGTCAGCTGTATTCTATCATGTTAGCTTAAAATCACTTGAGTCTCGGATACAAGGGAGACACTTCTGAACTCTTTTCCACAGGCCTCCACTGGGTGCTCTGAAGGAGGGTTAGGAACCGGAGGGAGGCTTGGAGGAGATGATCAGCTGCTTTTTAGAAGAGCAACGTCAAGCCTGTCCCCTTCCCCCAAACCTTTCTCTTGTCTGAAACCAAAGCTGTAAGCCCTGAGTACAAGCTTTAAATAGCTCCTAGGGAGAAAATAGGGAGTTTTCTTGGACTCAGTATCCTGTAGCCATGGTAAGCAGAAGTCACGTTTTAAGTCATAGGCATGTAGTAACTACTGAGAGTTGAGGAAGAAGGAGGAACACATAACAAGCCATTCCCAGGGTAGGAAATAGTAAAAGTATCCCACTGTTGGAGGAATTTTAAGCCTGTGGGACACTACAGTTTATAACAGAAACAATAAAAGACAAATCCAGCTCAGCTGCTGACTAGCTTCGCGTAATCTTCCACATAAATGCCCAAGAGAAGAGATTTGCCTCTTCTGGGCAAAGATGCTATTAACTTACTTCTCTTATCCACATATTGGACAACATTCAGTTAAAAACTGAGAGCTGAGGCTGGGGATTTAGCTCAGCGGTTCGGTGGCCTGCCTTGCAAGTGCAAGGACCCGAGTTCAATCCCCGGTACGAAAACAAAACAAAACAAAAAAAACTGAGAGCTGAAAAAGGCAAGCAAAAGCCAGTCACTGTCAAGAGATAAAGCAATCAACAGAACTATAGTTAGAGATAAACCATATCCTGGAATTAGCAGACAGGGAGCTGAAAATATCACATTGAATATTGTTAAATGATCTCATGGAAAAGAGAAGTAGCATACAGAGGTGGACATGTATTTTTATTAGAGAAATTAAACTATAAAAATGTAAAGAGAAATGCTAGAAATAAAGCACAAAATAGAGAGATACAGAGTTCCTTTTACAGACTCATAAGCAAATTGGTCACAGCTAAGGGAAGAATCAGTGAAATTAATACTATGCCAATGTAGATTATATAAACTGAAACATAAAAATTTAAAAATAAGTCAGATGAGTGCATGTAAGAATTCTGGGGCATGTATGGACACAAATTATCTAACATTCTGTAATGGGAACCTCAGAAGGAAAAACACAGAATAGGAGTGGAAAAGTATTTGAAAATACAGTGACTGAGTATTTTCTAAAATTAGTAAATATCAACAAATAACAGGCCCAAGAACCTAAGAGAGCCAAAAGGAGGGTTAAACATACACCCATAAACATATTATAAGTAAAGTGTTGCAAATCAAAGATAAGAAAACACTGAAGGCAGTCAGAGGCAAGGAGTTGGAAAGGTGTACTTTATACAAAGATAAAATTATATCAGACTTCTGGGAAACTATGCAATCCAGGAGACAATGGAGCAACATCTTTAAAGTATTAGGAAAAGAAACAGTTTCTAACATTTTTAAGTGTGATAATGACATGGTGCTTATACGCTTTTTCCAAAGTTCCCTCACATTTACAGATGCACACTGAGCTAGCCCTGGATAACATCAGAAGCTACGGAGGTCGCCTCCCAATAGTCAGGGAGGAAGTCTTCTCTTGCGGTTAGGGGTAGAAACAACCAGCAACATGGAACATGCATCGGTGGTGACTGAAGTAGGTGATGTGCACGTGGCGATTCACTACCCCCGTTCTTATGCAGCTTTTCGAATTTTCATAATGGAAGTTTTTTCAAAACAGAAATTTTAAGAAAGAAGAAATAAAACAGCCCAAAGAGATGAGTGTACTGGCACACACTCTAGTAAGTATCTCTGATTTTTTGCCTCCAATTATCTCTTCCTCAGCCTTTGAGCCACAGAAGGTTCCCTGAGTGGGGTCACAAGGCTGCCGTCACCCTCCCCAGTAACATCACCCTGCAGAGCCTACCAGTGCCAAAGCTCTCTTCTCCACACAGAGAGCACCGTCCTGAGTCCATCAGGTTTGAGAAGAATCTCCACCCAGCAGGGGTCTCATAGACAGGGACCTTCATTGATTTGGCCACTCTGTAAAATGAAATGGAAGGCAACAGTCAATTAATACACCATATCTTCTTCCTTTTCTCAGCACAGTAGGTAGTCTTCAAACTCCATTACATCTCTTAATAGATTTCAGAAAAACTCAGCGTTGACAGTTTTCAGGGTGTCGAGATGTAAACAAATCTCTCTTCCTTTAAATTGTGAGTGTTGGGTATTTGTTCTAAGAAGAAGAAAAGTAATTAAGACAAATAGAAAGCTGACTAAATAAGTATTGATCTTAAAGGCAACTTTGATTTTGTAGATAAAAAGGAATAAATTTCCTATTTCTCTCAGAGTTGCTTTCTGAGGAGCCCAGTGTGTGATGTACTCAATAGAGTATGAACATGAGGATTTACAATAATGACAGAATCACAATTTCAGATAACTGACACAATCCAAGTAGGATGGGCAAATAATTGGTTTCTAATGTAGTCCCATAAATTCTATTAGTTCAGGCAACTTAGGTAAATCTCACAAACATATTGATTGAAAGAAGTTGTTATGTTTCAGCCTGAAACTGCTGCGTTGAAGGCTTGGTCTCTAATGCAGCAGTGTTTAGAGCTGGAGCCTTGCAAGATGACTGGATCGTGAGATGTCCTGTCACTCCCTCTCTTCTCCTTCCCTGTTCTAGGCCACCATGAGGAAAGAAACACCAGTTACTCCTCCCCATGATGTGCTACCTCACCACAAGCTCAGAAGCAATGCAGTCCAATGACCATGGAATGAAATCTCCAAAACCATGAGGCAAAATAAACCTTTCCTCTTTGATATTAAATCTATTTTCTCAGGTGTTTTGTTACAGAAATGGAAAGCTGACTAACTCAGAAGTCAAGAATGACGACATATACGTTGTCTTGTTCCATTTAGATAAAATTCACAGCCAAAACCAACCAATGCTGTCAAAATCCAGGCTCAGAGGCTCAGAACAGTCAAGCATTGTGTTCAAAATTCTTCAGAGATACTAAGTAATACTACAATTTGGACCCAGGTATTCTTAATTTCTGCTGGTGTTCTGATGACCCTGTTATCTCCCTAAGTGTCATAGTTCTTCAAGATGAATATCAATCTCAAGGCACACTGGGGAAGAAGCTGATATCACAGACACTAACCTGAAAACTTATCTACCCCATGTGTAAGAAATGGAAAGAGAAAAAACACCAAATTTCTACCAGATGCAAGGTTTCCTCCTTTGAAGGCTATGAGTGAAAAAATGATAGCCAGGGAAAGGAATCAGTGAGTGTCTTGGTACAAAAGAAAAAAAAAAAAAAAAAAAA
>NW_022900943.1:16927818-16963385 GCF_012274545.1 Fukomys damarensis | reverse complement strand
AAAAAAAAAAAAAAAAAAAAAAAAAAAAAAGGAATAAAGAAACATACAGGATAAAGGTTATGCTATTGTAATTATTTCTTTAGGTTTTGTTTGTGACTGGCTAGAGGAAAAAAATCAACTAGAAACCTTGGCCTTTTCACAATCACTTCTCTATACTGTAACTCCACATATAAATATGCTCAAAATTGAAAAATCATGTGTTAATACTTTTTCAAGTATTAACTTTTGGATGGTATATGTGACTTTAAAAGTTCCACCTTACCTCTTTTCAACGGTTTAATATGGCTAGACCATCATGCTCATATTTTGGTAGAAACAAGAGAAATCCTCCCCAAACTGAAGAGCAAAGGTAAAATTCCAGAGCCATTAATATTATGGTCATAAGCTCAAGAAAGGAGGAATAAATCACATAGAAATCTCCTCGGGGTGTCACACCAAAAAACATGGGTCAGAATTAATTTATAAATGTGAACGTATATGATTACCAGACAGAATGTGCAACATGAGGACAGAGGTGAGGGTGAACAGGAGGGCAGAGGGTGTGTGGACATATATTCTCTGACCAAAATACTCTTGTGGGTTCAGAGCCAAGTTGGCAGGACTAAAGGGAGGGGAAAGGATTTCCCTAGTTCCCACCCTTCCCAATTAATCACTGTCAGGAGGTCAGGCTGAAGGGATGCAGCTAGGTTTTAAAGGACCAGATACTTTTAAACTATGAGCCACAGTTGCAGCTATGCAAGCTAAGATAACAATATGGGTAATTAAATTCCAGGATCCTGAGCATGAGCTGATTATGTCCTAGGGTTAGAAAGGAATTCCCCTCCCTCCTCCCCCTCCTGAACTTGGGATTCATTCCAAATACAGCATTCAGCAGACACCATGCCTTAGAATGGTTTCTGGCTGAGTCCCTGGTGCCTCTAACATCCTCTGAGACAAAAGCTCTAGACAAAGCTGTATTTGCTGAAGGTCAGAACCCCTCTCCCTGACATCTGCCACCAGTGGCTAGAGACAAACCTAAGAACTTCTGAGGAAAGGACTGAATATGAAGGAAAAAGAAGAATATTAATCCAGGCTACACTACATTTACTCTGCAAGTGAGAATGAGCTCCAGGAGCCAAGGAACTTGCTGGATATAAGGTTCACAGTCTGGAACTCAGCAATGGAACTTTGAGATGGGCACAGTCTCAGTCTCCCTTTCCATACACTTACTCCTTGTGTTCTGGACTCGTAACAAACTGAAATCTTCCCTGTTTCTAAGCATACTTGCATCTTGTTCTTGCTGTATGCACTTGGTTATTTATGCTGTTCACTTTTCCAGTCTCATTCAAAGCCTATCTTAAATGGTCTGCCATCGCAAAGCCGGTCTTGGACCATTTAGTGGTGCTTTAATAGAATACTTGAGACTGGTAATTATAAAGAACAGAAACTTGTTTCTTATAGTCCTAGAGGCTGGGAAGTGAAATATCAAGAGACCAGTATTTGTTCTGATGAGAGCTTTTTTTTTGTTCTCCCAAGGCAGAAGATGGAAAGGCAAGCAAGCCAAGTGCTGCATGAAGCCTCTTTTATAAGGGTATCAATTCCACTGGCTGAGAAGGTATTCTTATGCCTTAATATCCTTTTAAAGGTCCCACCTCTTCATGCTGTAACTCTGGTGATACCCAGATTTTGGAAGAGCTTAACTTTCAACCTAAATTTCAGGAGGGGCAAAAACACATTCACATAGGAAAGCTTGTGGCAAAGTCTTCCAGGCAATCAATATCCCATCTCATTTTCTCAAACACAGAGGTAGACTACATTTCCCAAACTCTCCTGCAGTTAGCTGTGGCCACGTGACTGAGTTTGGCCAATGGAACTCCTTTTTCACATTACATTGTAAAAACGTGCCATAGTCCAGGCTTATTCATTTTTACCACCTCCATATGGACCGAATCTCAGAAGCTGAGTGTTTAGAATGACTGACTTAAAAAGACAGACAGATCTGGATACATGAAACATCATTTGGAGCAGTTAATTAAAAAAACTGTTTTTAACACTGATGCTTGAGAAATAAACTTTGCATTCATGCCTTATGCATTTTGGGGATGGTTTTGGAATGGCAGCTACCTTATCCCAATATATACAATCCTTTTTTGTCACTGCTCTTAATTGAATATGACCCTTCCTGCCCCTATGCTTCCTATCTCTCAGTATGGGATTTTATATTTACTCTGATGAACACCTCCTTTTCTGTCCGTACACTGACATTATCACCACCACCAATGTGCTAGAAGTTCCGTGTGTTTTGTACAACTAAATGGCTTCTTCATTATCTTAGAGCATATAATACCTTGCCAGATGCTGTCAACAGCTGCTGAGTGATTTCAACTGACTACTATTTAAGCAGTTTTGCCACATATCAGAGGGCTATTTATTTTATGGCCTTTTCTCTATGTAGCTTCCTTAAAAATGCAGCAAGTTATTTCTGCACATCTCATTTAAATTGGTCTTTATGAAAAAACATAATTTCGTAGACATTAATTAGGGAAACTAATTAGGTTGAGACAAAGATGTGTTTTTTAAAAGAAAATCTTATAAAACTAGTGCAGTGTCTCAATGAAAATGAAAGGACACACTGTTTTAATTTTACCACATTACCAGTCTAATGGTCTTCCTACTCTTGTGTGATCAAACAGGGTAAGAGATAGAAAAACATTCTAAATTTCCTGACACTCAGGGTAGGGTTCTGGTATATCCAGCATCCTGCACAGTGCGCACCTATAGCGAGTATTCCGATATTTTTTTTTACTTCAAAGCACTGCATCATATGGGTGATGAAAATACATCTTACTAATATCATATTAACTAGTGCTTTTAACTTGCAAGAAAATAATTAAATGGACAATAACGAATCATACCAAGTGCACAAGGCATACCCACCTGCTCTTGGAATCCTACTTCAAGAAAATTGTAATAGATTTAAAGAGGTCAAGATCCAGGTCCCTATTCCTTTGCTCCATCTTCAGGCATCTTGGCTTTGTTAAGAGCCAAGAAGGGCTTAGGGCAGTAGAGGCAAACCTACGGCACACACAGGGTGCCAGGTGCTGGATATTATAACAGTTTGTATCACTGAAAGTTCTAAAAGGTTCACCATCACTGCTCTAAAATGTTTGCCATTGCTGGCCTATGGTATCATTTTCCATACAATGAATTCTTAGCCTCACTTTAAAGAGCCCTCTCAGCCTAGGAGAAGATATTTACATCACACAAATCCTGTAAGAGTCTTATGCACTTTACATTTTTAAAAGCCCTATAAAAATGAACAGACTTCCACTATACGGAACAATATAAATAAACTTCACAAACCTGACACTGAGGGAAAGCAACTAGACATGGAGGAATTTACACGATATGACTCCATTCAAATACAGTCCGAATGGCTAGGTCATTGGTGATAGAAGTCATGGTAATTAGTATCCCTGGGGAGCAGGGATGAAGCAGTGATCAGCATGGGGAAGGAGGAATTTGAGGGGAGCTGTTGAGAGGTGATTATCCCAGTGGTAGTAAATGGATGTGTTCACTTTGAGAGAATTCCTTGAACTTTGCATTTATGAGCTGTGCCTTTTCGTATGTCCATTACATTTCAATTTAAAAGTTTATTTAAAAGAAAAAAAATCCCTCTGGAGTATTTATGATTAAATGCACATTTGAATTAGCTATGTTTACATAATCCCAAGAAACGAATCACTGAACATGGAGTTTAATAGCATCCCGATATGCTGGTTAATGTCTAACAGACATTTAATAAAACAGCTCTAAAATTAGTTCTTCAATATTTTCATATTGATGAGTTCACTCCCAGATCCCCTCTTTGATGTCTTGCATTGCTGGCTGGGATTGCTTTCTGGTAAAAGGCTTTCATGAACTTGCACTTTAAAAGACTTTTTCAGGAAAACTGCCCAGCTCATAAACACACACGAAGAAGAGTAACCTGGTTTTCTGAAGGTAAATTTTTTATGTGTGGTACTGAAGACTGAACTCAGAACCTTCTATGCTAGCCAAGCATTCTACCATAAGCTATACCCCCATTCCCCCTAAGAGCAATCTTAAAATCTATTCTTAAATCAATTTTTTGGATGGACCAACTTACGCTTTCAGGTGAAATAAACAGAAAATAAGGGGTATCAAAATAAGATTACTACCACAAAGGTTTGTCAGACACATATAAACTTTAATAAATCAGTGCTTGGCCCTGGGACCTGTAACATCTCAGTCCGGTTGAACCTCAAAACTCACATATTACATAATGCTTTCCTTGCCTGTCATATCAAAGAGGTTGTAATGATCAAAAGGGACAGACCACATTTTAATGAGAATGCTTGGACAACTGCAGAATGGCCTACAGACTTAGAACAGTATCACTGTTCTCAGCAGTTATCTTTCACTTAACCCAAAGGGAACTGGATATTTTGTCTATAGAATGCTTAAAGAGGAACGCAAAGGATACCTGCATGCCTCATGATCCCTCTAGACTTCTAGATACTGGCTAACTGTAGACCCTAAAACAAAAGTAGACCCTAAACCCAAGGAGCTTTGCTGGTTTTCCCCATGGCACCCGTGCCACTGCAGGCTGTTTATTATCACTGAAAGCTCTAAAAGTTTTGCCATCACTGACTAGATGCTTCAGCACTTCCATTTTAGGTAGATGTCATGAGAGGAAAAAGAGGACCCATTGCAGTCAGATTTTAAATTTTATCAGGCAACATAAGGCAGGCAGATTTCTGAAGATTCTGACTTTACTTGAAAGAAGAAAAAAAAGGGCTGGTTTTGGGAAACTGACAAAGATCCAAGAGGAAAATACACATAACTAAAACAACCACAGATCTACATTCTTAAACTAGCAAATTATCTAGAACCCTATATGTGGGGAATTAAGTATCTGTGTTTACAATGTTGGTGCTTGAGCACTTTGATGTAAACTCTTCCTGGTTCTGGTTACTTTAAAAGAAAACTGCTGGACTGGAAATTTTAACTCAGTGGTTCCACTATCTGCCTCGCAAGCGCAAAGTTATGAGTTCGATCCCTGGTACAAAACAAAACAAAAAAAAAGGAAAGAAAAGAAAATTGCTCGGGGCTAGGGCTGGAAAATTTCAAGTTCCAAGTCCTCCAGTTTAGTAAGCTAAAAGATAGTCAATACAATTGTCTTCTTCAGATTTCTGAGAAATTGTGCTTCAAATTGGGAAAAATAAATCATCCTCTTATCATTTTGTGTTTCCTGACTTTTGTGTTCCAGGAATTCCAGGTCCTTCTTCTCCTCAACCAGTACAGTCAGAAGCAAAAATGAGCTTAAAAGCTGCTTTCACCCAGCAACATCCTCCAGTTACCAATGGTGATACTGTCAAAGGTCATGATAGTGGACTGGTTAGGACTCAATCAGAAGAATCTCACCCACAATCATTACAACAACCAGCCATATCCTCTACAGAAACTCTGTCTTCTCCACCTAGTACTGAAGTTTTAAAGGAGCCTATAACATACTGTGACAAAACTGAGAATCAGCCCGTTTACTTCTATTGACTAAAAGTGGTCAGAAATGATACAAGCTCCAATGCAAGAGACAAAACATTTCAAAACAAGAAAACTTTTTATGTTTTTAGAAATATTTTTGCTTATTTCTCTTCTAAGTTCTGTTACTATCTCATCCTGGATAGAATCTAGAAATCTTATGGAGTCTATGTCTTAAGACAAGAGGGAAGGAACAACTAAGCATTGGATAGTAAATGAATGCACAGCAACTATAAATAGATATCCCCTGCAAAGGAAGAACAAAGACTAGAGAATACTAGCATTTGTATAGTACTGCCTTGCCATTTTATGGGTAATGGAGGAGCTCTGTGAAACAGAATGAAACACATTGAAACATCATGGAAGGATCAGTTTTCCCACAGCAAACATCTGGTTTTTACTCTGAGGTTTCAAAGGAGTCAGTCTCAGCAGGGACTTGGGGAATCTCAGTGTCTGTCCCCAGCTCTCTGAGGCCACTTTAACCTAAAATCATTAATTTTAACCTTTTTTGACTAAAACAGTATGAAAGAGTATTAGCAATCTATTCCCCTGGGTAGACTCTGGAAAGATTTTGAGGAGGGTGGAGAATGGATAGAATAGTCTAAGCTTGGGTCTAAGTATAAGAAAAATTGATGAATTTATTTACATTAAAATTTTTCATTTGTCAAGGACACTTAAAAAGAGGTAACCCACAGACTGAGAGAAGATACATGAAATGTATACAACTTCAGGTAACACAGCCAAATTAAATAAAGTCATGTAAACCAATAAGAAAAAGCAATACACAGAGGACGAAGACTGTTTGGCCAATCTGAAAATATACATTAAATCAAAACAAAACAACAGCGAAATATAATGTCATACTCATTCCACTAGCACAAATGAAAGAGAGAGGGAGGGAGAGAGGGAGAAAAGGAAGGAGGGGAAAAAGGAAAGAAGAAAAAGAAAAAGATCCAACAGTACCAAGCATTGTTAGGAGTGTCATACGAAAACAGAAACCACAACACTGGCAGCAGGACTGAGAACTGGTGCACTCACTTTATAGTTATTTGACCATTTTTGTTTTGTTTTGTTTTGTGTTTTTGGTACCGGAGATCGAACTCGGGACCTTGCACTTGCGAGGCAGGTGGTGGCACCACTGAGCTAAGTTCCCAGCCCTTGATAATTTTTAATAGACTCGATTACGTCCTATGAACTAGCAAGCCCACCTCTGGGTATCTGTCCCAGAGAATCTTTATGCATGTCTACAATAAAATGTTGTTCAACAATAGCACTGTCTGTGAAAGAGAAATAAAGCAAAATCAGAAACAGCCTCACAATCCATAAGTAGAGGAATAAACAAGCTTTGGTTTACTCATCTTGGTAAAGAAATAGTCATGTTTCATGGGCACCAAAGCACAGAATGCCAAAGAGCCATACAGAAGAAAATAATTGCGTACTTTGTCATGCAACATTATTTTAGAACCTCGCTATTCTGATACTTCAGATATTCGCAACTCTAAAGAACTAAGAGGTACAACACCATCTGGCCTAACATCATCTGGCTCAGAGAACCGAGCAGGACTAAGGCCAGCTGCGCCAGAGAGGAACTTGGAAGATCTTCTCTGTCCTATGGCCGCAGTGCCTCTCAAGGCGGAAGACAAATCCATGCACACTGGATGTAACCAGCTGTAATTAATTAGTTTGGACTTCTCCTAGGATTCTTAGAGCTTTTCACTTGCACGGATAGAACTCACCCATTCCTTCATCCTTCTTCGCCTCCTTTTTTTTGTAATTAAGAGATAGTGTTTCTATTCTGTGTACCACAGATGCCTCCTTTCCCTTTTCTCCTGATATTCTGTCTACCAGCATCACAAAGAAGAATGCATCAGTCCTGTATCTTTCCTGAGACTCGCTTTCATCTCTCTTTAGGGAGTTCCCATTTCTTCGATTTAAGGAGCCTGGAGATCTCCCGGAGCCCAAACTCTCCAGCTTAGAGGAAGCGATGCTCTGAACAGGGCCACACGCAAACCTTCCAGTTCCTTGGACTTCCCTCCCGGAATGTGGGTGGCTGTCCGTGCTGGCTTTGGAACGTGATGGATGAACTCATGTCACCTGACCTTGTGTTTCATCATGGATCTCTGAGTTGCATCCCTAACGGATGACCCAGGCTGCTGTTCCCCTGGAAACCAGATCAGTTCACCAGGCAGCTATGTCTACAAGTGCTGAGAAAATTGGTGCACATCAGGGGTGACTCAGGCAGCCATTCCACCTGAAAGGTGCCACAGGCAACACCACACTTATATTTCCAGGATGTCCTTCTGTTCTTCAGAATTGGATTTAATTTTATTGACAAGCATAAGGAAAGATTATGCCCCATTAACTCTGATCTTTATCTTTCAAAAAACATTTCAGGTTAATGCCTCATAGTTATGGGAAAGGAGATACTGAAAAAGTTGATGCCCATTTGCAGGAAAACAGTTTTACAGCAGAATATAAAGCTGAGTGGACAGAAAGGGCAGGTAAACACACATCTCCTACAGAATCAAGTTCAAACCCCTTAGCAAGGAGAGAGGAGGGACCCTGAGTCTCCATCCAACTCCAGCCCTTCCTGGCTGTGTGATCTTAGCCAAGTTACTTAAACTCAGGAAACCCAGCTCTTTCACCGCAAAAATGGAGTAACAATCTCCTTACTCACTGAGGACCAAGTAGGATGATGCCAGGGAAAGCCCTCAAGTCCAGAGCACTCCACAGATATCAGCAATAGTTCAAAGTACCATTACCTCCCCCTCTGCTGCTTCCTGTCTCCCATTCTCTTCTGCCACAACACACTGCTCTTCAAGAGGACCTCCTTCAACCACCAGGCAACTTCAGATCTATACATGTGTCATTCATGTATCTGGAGGTGCACATTGTCCAAGTGAGTTCCCAATAAGAGGAGATGCCACAGTCCATTTGATTATGAGAATAGTATTCAATACAGCAACAATTTAGCATGTGTGTACAGAGGAAATAGATCAACCAGCACCCACAAGCAAGCACCATCAGGGCTACCAGTCCCCATACTCAGATCTTTTACTGGAATCGAGTCATCTATGTGAATGGCTGCCTGACAGTGGCCATGACCTCTGGAGAAGCATATTGCTAACCCATGGAAACCCTGTAGGGAGAGAAATAAATACCCAACTGAATTCTCCTCCCTCAGATTATCTGCAATGCTCCCAGCCATCTAAACTCAACTAAAACTTGGAGAGAAATGGCTCACAGTATTAGTCCATGGGAGTCATCGTGCCGGCCAGAGGGCTGGGAGAAGGATGCAGAGGGGACCCTTGGGACAAATGGAAGATAACAGCACACTCATCATCTACCCCGCACTGGAAGCAGGCCCCTTCCTTCTCTCCAGGTGAGTCTGGCCAGTTCCTTCTCCACATTGCCCCACATTGCGTTAGATGTTGTGGCAGCAGATCCCCTCTCCCATCTGGGAGGCCCCCAAGGTCAAGGACTCTGCCTGACACAGATCAAATGCTTAAAGACATATTTTTACTGTGTGCAAGTATCATGAGACTCATTAGAACATGGCTCATCCTACATGGGTGTGAAACATGATTTAAATTCCTGAACTTGATCTTTAAAATACCACTGGGAGCAAATGCATTCGATGATTGAAAGTTTAGGACAAAATGAAGTGATGATGGATGAATTTCCAAAGAAGCTTGAGAAAGAAGCTAGAAGGGAATTCCAGGAAGCAGAGATGCCCTTCCTGTGAATTGCAAGAAGCTCTGAGCTCAGTAGAGAAGGGTGGCCCAGCCGTAGGGCCCTCCTGGTGAGCCCACCCGGGCCATACTACCAGCAGGTGTGGCTGATAGTAAGGTTCTCAGAATCTTAGTGACCTATGTTCTCTTCCCCCATTTGGCTCTGGGTTTCAATAACCCGGGAAGGGTAGGAGAGGAGAAAGAAGGTGGGAAAAGCAGCTGTGCGCTGTCTGAGTGTCCCTGCCAGCTACAGCTGAGACAGATCATCTCTCAGATGACCCAGTCATCTCTGGGGAACAAAAGTCAAACATGTTGGCAAGAACACACAATTCTTGAGCTTAACTGGAGAAGCAGATGCTCTCCAGGGAAATAAGAAAGCCACTCAACAGCCCTGTCCCTCTCTTTTAGCAATGTAGGCAGGGCAATGTTGACTGTGTGATTCCATTCCATGTGTAGGTCCGTGAAAGCTTGAGAGAAACCTCAGAGCAAGGGAAGTGAGTTTTATTTTGGTATTGTCATTGCTTGCAGCACTAGGGACTGAACCCAGGGCCTCAAGCATGCTAGGTAAACACTCTACCACTGAGCCATGCCCCAGATCTATGGGAGCATTCACTTTAAGAACTGATTTTCAGAAAATAGCAGGTCAGCTGAGGGGACAAGTCCAAAAGAAAAGTCAAAGAGCAAATACAAGATATCATGGCCTCTGGCTCTAAGACCTGCTGCAGGGGCACAGTTGTGTGGGTGGGTGAAGAGGTCCCCATAAGTCAAGATCCCATAGTCTGCAGAGAAGAGATGAAAAAGATGAATGGAGCAAGATGGCAGTGTTCTCTGTGGCAGGCCACCGGCCCCAAGCTGTGCCTTTTGTTCAACCTACTCCATAGCTACAGTATGGATCTTAAATGGCTCCAAGGCCCAAATGTTAAAGGCTAGGTCCATGGCCTGTGGCTGCAGAATCTTTAGGACAGAAATTTTTAGGAGGTGGGCCCAGTGGAAAGAAACTGAAGAGGACATTGGGATTCTGATCCTTCTCTCTCTTCCTCTACCTGGTCACAGTGAGGGGAACAACCCTCCTCCATCCCACACTTGTGCCATGCTGTCCTGTGCTGCCATCATCCCAGGGACATGGCCAAAGCAACAGGGTCAAACAACCATGAAGTGCCTCTCCAATTCTGTGAGCCAAAATGAATCTTTCCTCCTTGTAAGATGACTATCTTGGGAATCTGTTATATTAACAAAAAGCAAACACATGCTTCTTCAAGACAGTAATTTCCAGCTATCCAAAAGTACTGCAGCATGTTGAGTTCCTCAAAACTGAACACATTCATGCTATCTGCTAAATTACTATCATAATAAACACTTAAATGTAGGGTTTCCTCTGTGTGAATACTGACCTCCTGGTATGTAGTGCCCTTACCCAGTACAAATGCTGTGCAACTTCAGGCAGCAGCTCTTCTTTGGCCTCATGTGAGTTCAATTAAAGCAGAGACAACTGCCCTCAAATCCCTTCAGAATACAGCTGGGATACAGACAGTCATACCTCTAAGGGTAGACCAGAAAGCTTCTTGCTGTGTTTCAACTACCAAAGATACAACTTTGAATGGCACATTTCACTTTTCTCTAAGCATGTGCCTTGCATAAAAGCACTGGGTTTTCTGTATATCTGTGTGTGTGCGTGTGTGTGTTTGTGTGTGTGTGTGGCTCCACCTCAAACTGTACAAAACATATTAAAATACATCAACATTTCACATAAAAATATTTTTTTGCTCTAAAAGCATCTTGAAAGGATTTTTATAATTTTCCTTTTGAAAGGATGAGGCTCCAAGTCATTTAATTAACTCTTGGTGATGATCTCTCATCCTCCTCACACACTTGAGAACCCTTTCAAAATGAGAAAATGTGTCCTACAAATTATTTTAAGTGTTGCAATGATTTTTTTAATACTAAATTTAATATTACAGCAACATCATGTTGTATTTTATGCCAATGAGGTATAAACGGTTCTGGTGTATGAGCATGGGTGGGGTGGGTAAGAATGTACATGAGGGAAAGGGAGAGGGGTATAACTCTTGTAAGAACCTTAGGTTATCTTGTGTGCAACAAAGTTTCAGGAACAATGTTGCATCCTGTCCTCCACTATCCCCACAACATTCTGCAGAGCCTATTACTTACTTAGAGAAGGTCCTACAAACATTTCTGAACAGTCTCTCCCAGAACCCTCTCAGCCAGCCCTCACTCCCTCTGCCAATAACCAGTGCAGTTTTAAATATGCCCATCTGGAAGTCTGGGACAGCAGATACAGATACACGGAGGCTTGCACCCCAACCCAGCACCGAGATACTGACTGAGTTTCTCAAAAAGCTCAAAACAACATTGCAAGGGTCAGAAGAAGAAATGATCATTCCTTTGTAACATATTTTCTAGCTGGATGAACTATGACAGGTTTCTTTCCCCCTCATGAAACCAAACAATAATAATATCCAACCCAAATAAAAGTGGTAAATTGACTTCACATGATGTAAAGCTTTGTTTTACTTATAGTAAGATTATATATATGGCATCTCCAGATGGTGGCCGTCACCCCCTCACCCAGAACACAAGCTTGGACAAGCTTTCCTTCTTTTCTGGGGAACACACCTAGATGGGGGAACTCGTGATACTTAAACACTGGGCTTCTGGGAAAAAACCAATGCTTCACACATTCTAGGTAACAACCACCTGAGAGCTAAATCAAAATGCAAATCTCAGGCCTCTCTGCTGGGACACTCCTAGTAGAGTTTAGTTAGAACCTTACAACATGCAGCATTTCTTATTTGTGGAGGTTCTCTCCCTAGGAAATTTATAGAAACTGACTTAAGATAAACTACAGTAGTCCCTCTACCCTCTTATCCAGAAGCCATGTCCAAAGACCCCCCCAGAAGATACCTGAAACCTTGGAAAGTACCAAACCTTATACACACAGTGTACTATGTTTTTTCCCTAGGTACACATACCTATGACATAGTTTCACTTATAAATTAGGTATAATAGAGAATAACAACAATGTTAACTATCAAGATTGAATAATCAACTATAAAACTGAGCAATCAAATCTAATAATAAAAAAGAACTGTAGCAATCAAGCATAATGACTCTTGTGCTTCAAGGACATTATTCAGCAAAATAAGAGTTACTTGAATACACACACTGTAATACCCCTGTGGTCAATCTAATAACTGAGATGCATAATGAGTAACAAATGGGAAGATAGCATACACAGCATGGAAAAGGGATGATTTACATTCCAGGTAGGACACAGACAGATGGCAAGAGATTTTAACACATGTGATTTTATCACCAAAACACGCACACCTTAAAACATGAATTGTGTGGGTCACAACTCCATTTGGCTCTGTGGTCCTTGTGCATCTCCAGCAGCTCCACAAGAGGGTCTATTTCTCCGAACATCAACTCTGAGGAGCAGAGGGCCTGGCTCTGAACAGGTGCTTGAAGGATGTCTAGTGATTAAGCAATGGCCCCTAAGCTATATTCCAATAGATGAACTGTAGATCTAAGAAAGCTGTTCAGAAATCCCAGAGCGGGGAGATCCTAATCCACAGAGTCCCGCTTGCCTTGAGAATGACCACAGTAGGAAGAGTGGCTGGTGGAAATGAGCTATACCCGGAACAGAGAAAGAGCTTGAGAACTCCTGACTCAACTGAGAGAGAAAGGTCTATTCTGACCAGTGCAGGTTATCAGCCAAGGCTCCTCGGGCTGGATGGAAACCTCGGGGTAGTGTGTGGGTCCCCCAGAGAGCCACACTCAGGCTCTCCTATGGACCCCCCAAACAACCACTCGGCCTGGGTGACTGAGATGCCAGGTCCCCGGGGCAGTCTCCCAGACACTGTACTTGTCCTGGAGCGTGTGTCCCACTTCTGTCATTCTCGCCAATCCTGCAGGACTTTGGCTTACTTGGGAATGCTCGCAGGTGGATTTCAAAGTCGAAAGGGAGACTAGGATTAAATACAGCCAGAGGAGGTGATCTGCTCGGCTGCCAGCACCTCCTCTCCTTGCGGGCCTTGTTCTCTTCCATCTCCCCCATCTCATGAAACCACAGTTTATGTCAGTGACATCTCTGTAGGTTTGTTAAAAACTATTTCTTTGTCCTTTATTTAACTAGATTTGTTTTTTCCCTTAGCAACCGCAATGTCTGGATTTAAGCAACTATCAACATCAGATTATAAAATTAAGATACTAAGAAATTAAATAGTTTGTCCTATGTCATAAGCTGCTAAATAACCGGGTGGGAATTCAGGCCCTATCCTGTTCCCTATCCTGCCTGTTCCTATTCTCTGTAGTGAATCATGCCAAGACATTCTTGAGGGACTCTAAGAATATTTCTGGATGCATTTTGCATTTAAAGAAAATCTGTTTATAAAAACTGTGCTAGATTGCCACAGAGGAGTTATAAGAAGTGCTTGCCACAAAGATAAAACTATAGCTCTCTTGTGGCAGTAATAAGTAGTTATATTAGCAGCTAGTGTTCATTAAGCATTTACTATGTGCTTAGTACTGCGCTAGTTACTTTGAATATACTTTATCACATTTATCCGCCCTATTTTTGGTTGAGAACATTGGTTCTCACAGGGGTCACATGACTCATCCAAGCTCTCAAAGCCAGGAAGAGAAAGTTCTGCGGTTCAAAGCAGGTGTTCCTGGACTTGAGACCTCAGAGATCACCTTACTGCAGCCATCATAATTCCTAACAGAGAGTGCCCAGGCCAGGATGTAGAATTTGTGAAGTTTTCACTAAAAGTCAGAAAGTCAAGTTGGGAGATAAGTTTCTACTGAAAACTAAGATGTAGGCTGCAATTAGCAATTAGCAGTTAGCATGATCTCTGAGATTGTCCTCCCTCCAGCTTGAAGCCAGCAACCCCTTGTGATTTATGTTTCAAACTCACAGAGCTTCCAAGCACCAACTCTGCAGTAGCAAAGAAAATGGATGGACTGCCTGGGGATGCTTTCTCTGCACGCACCACGTTTCCTTAAAAGGCCTCCAGTGTATACACAGTTCTGACATGAGGGCAAAGCTGAACCACAGCTGGGCCTCTCTTCCCCCTTATATGGTCAAGCATTGTAGCGGCATCCTCCCTTCTAATTTATGAAGCAAAGAAGTAGAGGAATGACGATCAGGAGATGTGAGGTTGTTTTACCAGACAGAAAATATAAAGCTCATCTTGTTGGCAAGTGACTTATGAGACCAAGTGGAAGAGCATGCATGCTTGCTGAGGTTTTTTTTTTTTTTAACTACGAAGAATAAATTCTTGTTCCTCTCTTGAATATCAGCATTTCATGAAACCATATGAAATGTATGTAGAGCTCCCCCCAGTTACTACAGCAAGTAAAAATGCAAGAATAAAAATGTTTGGGCTTTATTCTTCGTAAAAGTATCCCTCTCCCAACCTTACCTCTATTTGCCCATTTCACTCACTCACACACACACACACACACACACACACACACACATATGCATATGCACACACACATAGGGCATGACTGAAAATATAGCAAAACAACGTTAAACTTCATTACAATAAAATACACACTGACATTAACCCCCTCACCTTACTCCCCCTCACTTTAAACACACTCATCCCATCCTTCTTGCCACTGTCTGAAGCAGTTCTGGAAGTCCTCTTTTGTGAATGTCTTCGGTTGTGCTGTTGTGGTTGCCTCAGTGTCCTGAATTCATTGACAATATTTATTTTCACAGTCATTTTGGCTTTGGGAGAAAGCAAGAAGTCACACTTGGTGCCAGATCTGATAAGGTGGATGAGGACACATTTCACGTTTTTATGTATTTGACAGAAATTGCCCTACTGGTAACGCATGACATGGAGCACTGCCAGGAAGGAGAAGGAAGGCATCGGCTCATTTCTCAGGCCATTCCCTATGCACACCATTTCTTAAACACTCTCATAAGCCCTTATACTATTCATAATTCAGGGTAGTATTTCTGGTTACACACCCGGGTCACACAATTTACATCAAGGTTAAAAAAAAAAAAACACAATCACCATCACCTTGATGATGCATCTTGACTGATGCAGGAGGAGAACCGGGTGATTTCCCGAGAACTCCAAATCCTGATCTCAGGACCATAACCACAGGCCCAAGGTTCATCCTCCATCATGAAACTTCTGTAAAAAAGTTGAAATCTGAAGCAGCATGATCACACAGCTCCAGTGAAATATACGATTTGTGTGATCTATAATTTAAGGCACACTGCAGAACACACCTCCTCTCAACCACAGCTCCCAATCGACTGAGTGCACCAACAGGTTGGAACTTGGCAAACACTACTCCTAAGGCTCGAGGCACTGCCTCTGGTATTAAAGTTCCCTGCCTTCCCCTTGGGTAGTATTGGGCAGGAACATTTACTATATATGCTGATCACACAGAGAAGGACACACACAGACAGAGACAAACATGAAACTCACATGGGTACACACAGATACACACAGCCTACTAAACATCTAAAAAGAAGGAACAACTTTATTTAAATAATACAGAAAAAAAGACAAAGGTCCAGTTCACTACACATGAGTTCTTATCTCTAGAGGCCTTAACTTTGTTGTTAGCAGTTAGAATCAAATAGTCACACCCAATCTCTATTATAAGATTGGAATCAATAAAGATAAGGGGTGATAGCAATTAGAACATATAGGATAGTGCTTTGTACATCGTAAATAATACAATATCCACAGTTATTTTAAACACTGGTAATGTCCTCAAGATTGTTATTTTTTTAATAACTCTATTCTTTTTATATAATACACAAATGGGTTTCTTGGATGTAACAAAGTATAAGTTAGGTCATGATTTAAACTATCTTCACCCTCATGATAATTCACTTTCATTTGGTTAGGATTCTGAATTAACTTAAAGTACATGTGCCAAATGACCAAATTCTTCTCTTTTGTCTCAAAATGCCAAGGTAATCCTTTGGCATCCACTCTATGTTTTAATGATGTATTTATAAGCTAGTGAACAGAGAAAGCTTGGGGCATTTGAAACACAGAATACGAATTTCTTCAGCACTTGCAAATTCCAAGTATCCAAGAAGCTTCTTGATGTGAAAGTGAATAGTTTTTTTAAAGCATTATAACCAAGTATGGTGACACATGCATGTAATCTTAGCACTCTGGGAGGCTGAGGCAGGATGATTCCAAGTTCAAGCCCAGCCTGGAAAACCTAGCAACTTAGCTGTGGACCAGGCTTCCAGGATATAATCCTTTGAGGGACACCTTTAAACCATATGAAAACAATAGCAGGAGTCTTAGGGAACAGCCAATCTAGCCTTTTCTGTCTTTTTGATGAGAAAAAAAATAGAGGTCCAGACAAAGTAACTGAGTTCCCCTTGTGTCCTACCACCAGCTTATGACAGAGCCTGGTGAGAATTCTGAGGCAGGTTATTGTTCTGTTATAAAAGCCAGCGCCTGACCCAGACCATGCTGCACCTCGCTCGGAGCCATGCAAACACCCTACAGTGTTGTTTAGTTTAGAATACTGAGTTGGCCACCATGGGGATCTGGTAGCTATAGTTCCTGCCTCTCTGATACCCAACCCTGCTTGAGGAAACTGTTGGTTTATTTTTGTAAAACTTCTCTTGCCTGCTGTGTCACTCAAGGTGATCTCCTCTACCTCTGACCCCCCACCCCACATGGTCAGAGTGTGGCCATGTGACTCAAACGAGACAGAGCAAATGCTGAATCTTGAGGGAAGTGAAAATGAAAGAAGTATGTAAAGTTGCCTCCTTGATTTGGAAGGCAATTCTCTGAAGACACTACCGATGCATAATTCCTGTTCTTTTGGTTTTTGAGGTCAACTTTTCCATTGGTTTTGAGATTTATTCCTTATCCTTCCACTGCATTGCCTTTAACTAACCTAAAATTGGTCTTGTTACTTGCATCCCAAGAAATCCCCTGGACTTCTGCCTCCTTACCCTATAACGATAAGCATGCGTACATTTGATCAAATCTGAAGGGAAGTGAAGTTGGGGCTAACTACTCCTTTCCTGGAAGCACAGTGGATACAAGATTTTGCATCTGGATTGGTGAGGCAGTCCTAGAAAACGCAGTCTATACCACCTCTCTGGTTATGGATTTTCCGGCCTTTGATCCCAAAGCACCTTGTCCCTAAACTAAGAGGCTTAAGATTCTACTTGTGCAGCTGAAAATAGAAATAGTCATGAACCCACAACTGCAAAGTGATCCAAATGACTCTTCTAAGCAGTGCCTCCAATCTCATAAAGATCCAGGGCCAAAAAACCTCCTGGGCTCTCCCACATCTGCACAAGTAGATAGAACGTCCTCTCTGTCCATCTGGGTTTTAGCTTTTTGTCTCCCTAGGACAGCACCATGGTCTCTGATATATAATACATCTGTATGTAATTTCCACATAGTGGGAGCAAGACTCCTCTATTTTAAAGATACAGGCGCCATTAAGTGGCCTTTCTGCCAAAACCCATATTGTTCTTTTGTGGCAAAGCTACACAAATATTTGTGTTTTCTGTTTAACTTGGCAGTATGACAAACTTTCAATCTCTTCACCGCTCTTGCTTTGAAACCACTGCCTATCTTATGCTGTGGGTTACTGTGTATTTACTGTGACACTTTAAAAGAAGTTTTAACTTTTGGAGGAGAGTTCTACACCTGTTGTTAAAGAGGTCCATCATTGGCAGCTGCCCAGAGAAGTGGTACACAACCTGGAAAGCACATTAGCATTGAAAAGCAAGCTTTAAAAATGTATTTTTTAAATTAACCTGCGCTGAAATTAACTTTTGATATGTTGTATTTTATGAGTTTTAACACATGTATATTCATGTGTCTAGCATCACAATCGGGACACAGAACATTTCCTTCACCCTCAGAAACTCCCTTGTGTGGTCATGTATGTCCTCACCCCTAACACTGCTCTGTTTTTGTTTCTATAGCTTTGTCTTTCTGAGTACAAGCCAGATAGACTCATACAGTATGTGATATTTGAGTCCATTCCTTTTTGGTCAGTAAAACCCATTGAGATTCACCTCACTTGGGTGTATCATTGGTTATGTGCTATTGTGGAGTGTTACTCCATTGTATGGATCCATCACAGTTTGTTCACTCATTCATCTGTTAAATGAGTTTGGGCTATTTCCACTTTGGGGGCTGTTATAAATGAGGCTATTATAAATATTTGTGTCTAGATATCATGTGAGTGTAAGGTTTTAATTCTCTAAGGTATACACATAGGCATGGAATTACAGGGTCAGAGAGTGTCTGCTAAACCTATGAAACTGACAAAGAGTTCTGCAGTGGTGCCTATGTCCTGTTTGCATTCCCACCAACACCAGTGGGACAGACGAGGGATATCCTCATCCACACTTGGCATTAACAGTATACTTTATTTTAGCCACTTGAATTGTTGTGTAGCATGTTTGATTTGCACCTGCCACAGGTTAGTGGTGTTAAACATCTTTTCATGTGCTTATGTGCATCCATACATCTGGTGAAGTGTCTGCTCAAATACTGTGCACATTTTAATCGAATCAACTGCTCTTACTCCTCCAATATGTTGAAAATATCAAACATGATGGAACTGCTTCAGCATCATTGTAAAAAAGAGATTCCCCATATTTATCTGGGTCTACTTCTGAACTCCATTTTATTTCACTGATTTGTATGTCTATCCTGTTGCCAGTAGCATGTTGCTTTCTGCTAATCGGAAAATATGATTTCTCCAGTTTTTCTTTTTCAAAATGGTTCTATCCTAGTTTGTTGCCTTTCGATATTAATTTTAGAATCAGTTTGTGTAAATCTACCAAAATCCCATAAAAATTGTTTAAGGAATCTCATTTCCATCTATGGAAGTAGCTGCAGATAAATGACATCTTTATTTCATTGAGTCTTCCGATGCATAGACATGATTATACCCTTTCGTGTAGATATGGATTTTTTCATTAATGTTTTATAGTTTTAGGGTACAGAAAATGTATATATTTTATTAAATGTACACCTAAATTCTTCATTTTTAAAGCAATTGTAAATAAGATCACATTTTTCATTTCCAAGTGAATACTGCTAGCATACAGAACCACAACTTACTTTTGTGTATCAAGTTTGCATATTCTGAACTTTTATCAGTTCTAGGTGGCTTTTAGTGGATTAAGATTTTCTATGTAAATAAGCATGTCACTTATAGACTGGGACCATTTGATTTTTACCTTTCCACTCAGTATGTTTTTCAATTACTTTTTCTTACCTTATTACACTGGCTAGTGTTAGGGCTTAGATCTAAAGTGTCCCCCAAAGATCTCATGTTTCAGAGACAGTGACTGAATCATGTGGGAGATACACTCATCATGAGATTAATCAGTAATAAGTTCATAGCTCAATGTGCTATTGAGAGTTGGGGACTAGCTGGAAAAGGCAGGTCCCTATGGAAGGACTTGGAAGGATATATTTCTGTTCCCAGCTCCTCTCCTCTCTCTCTCTGCTTCCTGCCACCACGTTATGAGCAGCTTTCCTCAACCAGGCCCTTCTACCATTCTGCCTTGAAGCCAGCTAACCATGGATTCACTCTACTGAAACTGTGAGCCAAAATAAACCTCTCCTCCTTTAAGTTGCCTCTTGGCATTTTACCCACATGACAAGAAAATGAGTAATATAACTAGGATTTGTTGAATAATCCTAGTATAAAGTTGAATAGTAATGGTGAGAATGGATATCCCTGCTTGTTTCTGATCTTACAAGGAAAGTGTTTAGTCTTTTACCAATATATGATTAGCTGCAGTTTTCTGTAGGGTCCCTTTACTAGGTTAAAGAAGTTATTTTGTATTCCTAGTCTGAAAATGTTAAATTTTGCCAAATGAGTTTGTCTCAGGTGAAATGATCATGTAGCTTTTCTTTATAAATTCCTTATAAAATAGACAATATTTTTGATTTTTTAAGATATTAGACTAGCCTCACATTTCCAGGATAAACCCCACAGATATTTCTTCTTTATATATCTGAATTTATTATGTTAATATTTTCTTAAGGATTTTTATATTCATTTTTGGTATGCACATTACTCCGTATTTTCATTTTCTTACGCTAACCGTATCTCGCTTGAGGGTCAGGTAATGTTGGTCTCATAAAATCTCTTGGGAAAGGGCCGGGGATTTAGCTCAGTGGTGCTGCCACTGCCTCACAAGCACAAGGTCCTGAGTTTGATCCCTGGAACCAAAAAAAAAAATCTCTTGGGAGGTATTCTAACCTATTTTCTGAAAGAGATTATATATGATGTTGTAATGTTTGGAATAATTCACCAGGACATTTATCTGTATTTGGAAGTTTCTTTTTGTAGAAAGCTTTAAACTAGGGCTCTATTTCCTTAAGTCTCAGAAATATTCAAATTATTTATTTTACCTTGGGTGATTGCTGATAATTTATTTTTCAAGAAGTTAGCCCATTCACCTAAGTTATTTAATGTGCTTATAAAGAGGTATTTGTAGTGCTCCCTTATTATAGTTTTAAGAGCAAAAGAATTCAGGTAATTATTGCCACGCCATGGGAGAATGTAGGCCCAGTAGTGCCAGAACTGCAATTTTTTAATAACACAATAACCTGAATTTGAAATTATTCAGTTTTTAAACGTTAACAAAATAATTCAAAAATACAATTCCAGGGCATCAATTCACTATTTTTGATTCGGAGAGAAAGAAACTGCCA
Organism: Fukomys damarensis; assembly: GCF_012274545.1. Taxonomy (NCBI): domain Eukaryota; kingdom Metazoa; phylum Chordata; class Mammalia; order Rodentia; family Bathyergidae; genus Fukomys; species Fukomys damarensis. The sequence goes on along the minus strand of NW_022900943.1, from coordinate 16,942,384 downwards.
GTATTTCTACAAAGTAATTTGAATGTGTATACAAACTGTGTGAATTGTGTGTGATCCCTGTGAAAAAATTCATCTCTATCCTTGAGATGCCTGCAGATCTCTCACTGTAGCAAGATTGTTATTTAGAAACTCAGTGGTGCAGTATAAACATGTGCAAAACATTACATCATTCAGAAAGTGATGTTCTCCAACTTGTAGGCCACTGCCCATGTGCTGGACCCCCTGAGCATTACTTTGAACTCTTCTCTCTTTAAGGTGCATCATTTCACGGAAGTTGCTAAGTTTCCTTTTCTCTGCTCACAGTGCCTGTTATCAAAACCTCTTTCTTTAATTAAAAAAGACAAAAAAAATAGAACTCAGAAGAAATGAAATAAGAGAAGAAAACTTGAAATAAGAGAAGAAAACTGGTAACAAAAAGGAAAACCCCACACATTGTGATTAACCTACGTTACAAAGAGTATTTAACTTGCAGGTCACTGAAGAAGGTGAGTCATCTCTCATTTGACTTTGATTCCAAGGTGCAGTGAATGCATGGGGTTGGTGAAGCTGAATGGATGCTGCAAATATTATACGAATCAGTTCTTCATCGCGGTCCACAATGAGAAAGCAGGAGTTAGCCATACATTGATATAAAAGCTGTTTATTTTGGAGAAGAAATTCATTAGTATCAATGAATGCATACTTAGTTCCCAGATGGCTCACTTAGCTAATGCAAGCATACTGCTACCATAATGAAACTTAAACACCTGGATGGGTCAGAAAATACATGTGAATGCATGGTATAGCGTGAAAAGCTTGGGCCTTGGACTCAGATGAACCTGGAACCTCAACTCCATGACTTCATGTACTAAAGCATGACCTCCAGCCTTGATTTCATCTTCTGTAAAGTGTGGTCATTAAATCAGGTGTTCAAGTTAGCTTTTCTATCTGTAAGGCACAAAGTCTCAGCTCAAGTTGCCCCAGGGACAGGGCAGACTTTTGTGAGTTGAAGCACTCTGTAAGAATAAATTTGAGAATGTGAACAAAGAAGTTTCCATCTCAAAGCCACAGCTTCAAAGACATCCAGGAAATCCTAAACAACCAGGCCTTGCGGAGGAAAATTCTTCTACTGTTCAGCATCTGAGTATATAAGCCAGTATTTAGCTTGTCCCACATCTTGACCGAGATATTCCTCTCACTGGCTTAGTTATCCTCCTTCCTTTATGTATACATTTTTACACTTGATCTTAGCCAAAAAGCCTAGAAGCGATTTATGCATACATTTTCATCTTCTAAGTTCTGCTTTCTCGTTCTTCTGGTTCCTATAACTTCCACTCACTCCTCACCATCACCTTTCCACCAACTTCCCTCTATCTCACGACCTTTAAACTGATTCTGTTTTTTCTCACCTCGTGACTACATAGTCAAATTACTAAATTCAAGACTACAAAAACAAAAGAATATTCTAGACTTTGGTGTCCCTCGTTTGCTAGACCTTTTTGCTCTATCTCAAAAAACACTGACCAATCAATCTCTAAAGAGGCCACATTGAGCTGGTTGTGCATTCTTGGGCTAATCTGCTACAATTCAAAGCTGGAGTTTGGCTGTTGGGAGGTAAGTTACATAGTATGAAACTGGCAGGTTTGCAGCAAGACTAGTTCCCTTATAAAGCATGTGGCTGTCAGCACTGCAGTTGACATTTCTGGCCCAGTACCTCTTTCAGGTCATGTCTTATATACACATTTGGCATGTTTCTAATGCCTGGCAAGCACAAGGTGTCTTAGTTGAGTAACAATGTCACCAAGTACTAACGGAGCACCTTTTATATCTGAGGCACAATTTTAGGTATGGGGACTATAACAGTGACCAGTTAGATGTGTTCCTGACTCTTACAAAGCTGATTATTGAATGGAGGATACAATCAAATACAGTTGATCTTAGCCAAAAGGCCGAGAAGCGACAGCCAAAGGATGAAAGAATAAGTGGACAAATGGGTATAAAAGTGTGGCAAACCCATACAGTAGGCTATTCTTCAACCACAAAAAGGAGTGAAATTCTGATGCATGTTACAGTATAGATGAACCCTGAAAACAAGCTAAATTAAAGAAGCCAGACATAAAAGTACTTTAAGAGTCCATTCATATAAAAGGAAAATATACAAAAGTAAAAAGAGATTCATGGTTGCCTAAGGCTGGGAGGGTAGCAGCGATATGGGGGAGTAAAAACCAAAGGGATGATGAAAATTGCCTAAAATTAGTGAAGGTTACATATATACAAAACTACACTCATACATTTGAAATGAGTCAATTACATGGTGTATCATAGCTCAATAGAACTTAAAATTCTAAAAAGTTAACTATAGATGCAGAAAAATAACAAAAACAAATGTGCACGAGCTTTAAAGGAAACAAGACTGAGATAAAGCATGAAAGAAAGAGACTCTCTGTTAGGTAGGATGGTCAAAAAGGACTGTCTAAGGAGGTGGCAGGAGGCTGAGATCCAAAGGGAGAACTGGAGGCAGACGTGAGAAGAGCTGATCGAGGGGAGAGAAAGGCCTGTGAAAAGACCCGGAGGCAGGAGAAGGATCCGTAGAGAATGGCCAGTCCTTTATAACCCACTCAGTATGCAAGCAATAGGAGACGTGTTCAGACGGAGATCATTTTTAATTCATTCCAATTTATTTAACGATCAAATTAATACAACTCTTTGCCACCTTAACTAAAAGTAGCAATATATCCTTTGTGAGGTATAGTCACCCTGGTTAGAAACGCACATTGCAGAGAGATCAAAATTCTTACATCAAATTTCATTCCTTTAGCTAACTAGGCACACAAATTACTGACAAATAATGTTTAATGTAGGAGGCCTAAAAATACACTATCGACGAAAAACACTAACCATACCTGTACTGGTTTGAGCTGATTTAAACATGTACTTTGCTGTGTTAAACAAGGACTGCTTCTCGAGGGCCTCTCAGGAGCTGCTGAATAATACACAGCAGTCTCCCCTCCTCCACAGTTCCACAATTTCAATTATGTGAGGTCAACTTCAGTCCAAAGGATCAAATGAAAATTATAGGAAATAACTCTTAAATTTTCCACTGCACTGCATTCTGAGCCGCCTGATGAAGTCCCGTGCTGTCCCACTACTTCCTGCCCAGCCTAGAAGCATCCCTTTGCTAGCAGTATCCGTGCCATGTACACCATCTGCCTGCTACTAGTATACTACCCTAGCCAGTTTGCTTACCAGACCGACTGGTGTGGTATCTCAGGGGTTATGTTTAATAACCCTTATTTATTTAATAATACCCCAAAGTGCAAGAATAGTGATACTTGTCATTCACTCTTTGTTATTCGTTCTTAATGTCCGACTGTACCTGATTTGTGAATTAAACAGCATTACCACAGGTATGTATGCATAGGGAAAAGCATACCTTATAGAGAACTTGGTATTATCTGTGGTTTTAAGCATGCACTAAGGATCTTGGATTATATTTTCCATGGATAGGAAGGGAGTATGGTATTTTATGGCGGACATTCTCAACCAGCTGCAGACTTGTTCAGCTAAGCACACCAAAGAGTGAAATTACTACTGTCTTACCTTCCCCTGCTCTTGGCCCTGAGCCTTCCAAAAGCAGAGAGTTGAAAGAAACCAAATCAACATCTTTCCTAACCTCTTCATTTTATTTATGTATTTGATTTTTACAAGGTTTAGTGAGCGAAACATAGCCTTTCAATAAAAGAGATCACTATCACATGAGTGCTACATCTGACTTGGAGCTTGATTAAAACCAAATCTGTTCACTGGCCAACAGACCAAATGTGCCCAGTCCAAGTACTGAGGAACTTTAGGAGCACACATAAACACATGGCCATCAAAACTGATTTGAATCGGACACAATAAACACAATCTGGCCTAAATGGAAGTTTGCTCAGGAGTGGCTGTCAGCTTTTTAAACCTCTTAAAGAGAAACTCACAGCTTGAAAGCCTCAAAAGAATCTTCCAGGAGGTTAATGGATTTGTTTACTAATTAAATCTAAATCAGAAGGATCTTAAATTAGCTCTTCTCTCTGAACAGTCTTTTAAAGAGAAGATTTTTCATGTTGGTTTCAAACAGCCCTAAATAATTCTCTGAAATTGGGCAACATCAATTTGCAAACAAAGATTCTTGGGACACTGGAGCTCCGAGATCACCTCCTGTCCCACTTCCCTCATTTCACAGAGCAGACACCAAGCAGTCTGCCCAAAATACACAACCAGGTAGCAGCAGAACCACACTGGAACCCAGCCTTTAGGGGTAAAGGTGTGCTTTGTAGGTGCAGCAGCAGTATTTGTAAGTGGGAAGGAAACCAAGAGATGGAAGGAAAGGGAGGGTGAGACAGGGGAAGCAAAAGGAATTGAGATGTGTTACACATATGAACCAACGCCTCACAATGAATGTAATGATGACGTGAACTAATAAAAGTTAAAAATAAAATTTCAAACACACAGTTTAATCTAGAAATTACAACTTTAGAAATCAATTGTATACAAATACTGAAACACATACAAACAAATAATATATACCAGAATATTCATTGCACTATTTTTGTTAGAGTGAAAAATTGGAGGCAACCCCTAACATTCCAACAATAAAGGAATTCCTGAATACAAGATGCCATCACTATGCAATGGAACAAAAGAGCTGTAAAAAACAATATGGTGCAGGGCTAGAGATTTAGCTCAGTGGTACCACTGCCTGCCTTGCAAGTGCAAGTTCCCAAGTTCAATCCTTGGTACCAAACAAATAATAATAAAACAACATGGTGTATTTAAACATTCTGACGTGGACCTTCCTGGCAAACTGTAAAGGGGGGAAAGCAAATTTCAGATCAAAGAATGAGTATGACTTCATTTTCTGTTTGTTTTAAAAACAAATTTAAACTCAGTGTGTGTATATACACATGTGCACTACATCTAAAAAGCTAAATTCCATGGTTAATAGTGGTTATGCATAGGCAGAAATTTTAAAAACATAAAGTAACACAACTGAAAGAACTCCAAAAGATAATAAAATAACAAAAGCTTTCAAAGACATACTGCGAGCAAGAGAGGCTCTCAGTCTCAAATAACTCGGACATGAGCAGCAAGAGTCACAGGGGAAGAGTGAACGGGGGAGGCTCTGGCACTACCTTGGTCTCCATCAGCCCATCCTTTGATGTGGAAAATTATGTTCTCTCCATTTTTCATAAAGCGCTATTCAAGCCCACATTACTCTCTCCCCAGAAATCCCCTTCCAGCAGCTCCCTCCTGCAGCCACTCCTAGAAGAAAAGTCTGAAAAACCATAGCGTACGAAACAGGCAAATCCACTCTCCTTATGAGACAAAATAGATCATCTAGCTGTTGTAATTCTAGAATAAGTTTCTAAATGTATTATCTAAGGTCTCTCAACAGACCCTCCACAGCCAGTGACGAGAATGGCAGGCAGGTTGCTTCTTTTGGAAAGTTTAGCCTCAGCTAAATAAAGCAAGATCTTTATTAGTTGCATTAAGTCCTTTTGTTCTTTATAAAAATGCTTTTGTGACAGAGACAGAATTTATTGTGATTTGTGTCTTCCCAGCTTTCCTCTGAATCACTCAAGACCTCCATTCTGCATAAAGATAATTTTTTCTCTTTGCCCACTCAGCTTCGCCTTGCTGCCTATCCCCTAAGAGACTTCATCTTGCTAGCTTGATTCTGGGGTTCCTGGGATACAGGATCAAGATGATAGGAAGAAAGGGCTAGGAGTGGAAAGACTCAACCCAAGAGGTCCAAAACAGTGGAGCCTGGGGAGTAGCAGGAAAGAGAAAGGGCGAACAAGGGACCTGTGTGGATTCTAGCTACACAGAAAGGGAAGCGGGCAATGAGGGTCTCAGGCAATATGGCTAGGACCTGTGAACTGGACCCCGTTAGTGCATTCTGAGAACTGGAAGCACAGTCTGGCAACCCTTTTCATCTGCATTTCGTTGCTTCTCTGAATGTCACACCACCCTGAGCCTAGGTCACATAAGGCCCGGGACTACTTAGACTACGCTACCTTCTAGGGTTAAAGATGGACCTAACGCTCGTGAAACTGTCTTTGAAAGAGATCAGGGTGTTAAAGTGGCTACTGAGAACTACTTATTGAGAACCTTTAAATAGCTGATACATATTATGATCAATCAATTTCAAAAGAAAACTTGGGTTCAAAGAATTAAGCAGGAAAATAACCTACTTAGAAAAAATAATCACCTGAAAGTTTTCAGACTTTCTGTTGGTCTTTGCTTCTAATCATAACAAATAATATTCACAGAATGAACAGACATATATTTAGAGATACAGAAAAGGAAACATGATTATTTCCTTAATGCGAGAAAGTTGAAGCCATTCTTATACCAGGAAAAAGGCTTCACATTAGAAACAATATCCGGGGACATTTGATTCTAGAACAATTAAGGGGTGAGTTTAACATTCTTCACCCTGCAGAAAATCAAAATTAATTTTTTTTAAAAAAAAAAGAAAATTTGAAGGTCAATAAGAAAAGCATACGGATTTGCATAAGTGTTCTAATTTTGCTCTGAGCATTTCTTTTATGTGAATGATATGTTTATGCTAATAATACACTTATAAGTTGAGCTTAATATAGTAAAATTCTGTAAATGAAAAGAATAAAAGGCATCCATTTAGTTATCCATGAGACACAGAGCCACTTAGTTCTCAAGGACATAGCTCATGTACATCCATTGCAAGCATAAGAATTAGGAAATAAAGAAAAACAAAAACAGCTACTGTAGCTGGGCTAGGACAAAAATCAACTCATGAAACAGCAACAAATATCCAGTGTTAAATTTCAAACCCACAGAGAAATCAAAAGGAAGCTTTGCGTTGCCAAGAGTATTCATTTTTGAGAGCTATTTCAACAATGTATGCTTATTTTTCAGGGTGTTGCTAAATTTCAAATGATACATCTGAAGATAACATCAGAATTTTTAAAATTAAGTTTGCATGTCAAAGCTGTAAAGTGTTAAAAAGAATAGAGCAAATAATAAGCAATCTCAGACACACAGATACTCTTCCTCCAGCAGCACACATACACACAAATGAATCTTACTCGAGGTCACTGGCATTCTTCCCTGAGCAACAGAAGACTCTAAGGTTCAAGTCCATATAAGGCTGCTGTTCAAAGGATGAGTGCGGAAGACAAGATAAAAAGAAACCGTCTTATTTTGCAACAGTGGAGACTGCTAAGAAAGATTTCCATATTCCAATAGCTGTTAAACTCCAAGGTGGATGATGCCTTGGAGAAACTGGCCTGTTTTTCTCTGAATGTCAAGAGAAGTACTGGGTGCTCCAGACAAGACAGCAATTGGTAGAAACCAAGGAAAACTTGTACAGGAGGAAATTTTTCACCACATAGTATATATTGCATTCCAAAATACACTTGTTTCATTTAATGTTCAAAAACATTGACAAAGATCATTGTCAGGTGGATAGTTTCATCTTGTGAAGGATGTAAGTTCAATAAACATTTCCTGAATCACTAGAGGAAAGATAGCCTCCTTAATAAATGGTGCTAGAAAAACTAGGTTTCAACTTGCCAAAGATTAAAACTAGACCTGTATCTCTCACTGCACACTAAACTAAAACAGAAATGGATCAAAGATCTAACTATTAAAATGGAAACACTACACAGCTGAAAGAGAGGTTAGGTAGAACTCTTGAAGACACTGGTGTAGGAAAAGACTTCATGAACAAAACCTCAGTCACATAGGAACTAGTACAAAGAATCAACAACTGGGACTTCATCTTACTATAAAGGTTCTGCACAGCAAGAGAAACCACCAAGAGAGTGAAGACACATCCCACAATGTGGGTAAAAAATTTTACCACCTATTCCTCAAAGGTCTACTACCTAGAATATATAAAGAACTTTAAAAAAATCAGACCTTCCAAATTTAAAGATCCAACCCAAAAATGAGCATCTGAAATGAACAGATAATTCTCAGACAAAAAAGTAAAAGCAGCAAATAAACATGAAAAAATGTTCAACATCACTGGTCATTCAAGAGATGCAGATGAAAAGAACAGTGAGATTCCACCTCACCCCACAAAGAATGGCTGCTATCAAGAAATCAGCCAATAACAAATGTTGGCGGGGATGTGGGGAAAAAGGAACCCTTCTCCGTTGTTGGTGGGAGTGCAGACTGGTGCAACCACTGTGGAAATCAATGTGGAGATAATTCAAACAACTAGGATTAGAGGTTCCATTTGACCCTTTTCCCTTGCTGGGCATCTTCCCAAAAGAACTAAAAGAATCATACCACAGTGATATATGTGCACCCATGTTTATAGTGGCACAGTCTGTAATGGCTAAAACTTGGAAACAGCCCAATTGCCCAACAACTGGAGACTGGATAAAGAAGATGCATTTTTTACTCTCAGCCATAAAGAATGAGAAACTAGAGACATTTATAGCTAAATAGATGCACATTGAGGTCATACTCTTAAGTGAAATAAACAGGGCACACACGTGTAAATGCCAAATAGTTTCTCTGCTGTGAGAAACTAAAAGTATAAATGATGATCAAAATGTATAGTAGATAATGTGAAATAGGAAGACAAGGTCCAAAGGGGAAAGTTGGAAGGATTGGGGAAAGGAATAAATGTGAGAAAAGGAAAAAAATGGAAACAAAGTCTCTGTAAATAGGGAGGGTAGAGGGTTGAAGGGAGGGCAGGGGAATGGGGAAAAAATAAGAACCAAGATATATCATGTAAAGGTACAGATTCCCAATGATGAATGTCATCATATTATATATCTAAAATGTACCAATAAACTTAATGAATTAAAAAAAATACTTCCTGAAGTGCAATTATTAGTTGGAATTTTGGATTGATTCTTTAATACAAGTTTGAGTTTTGTGAATTTAGTATTACTAATAAATATAATGAAGAGTTCCTCTATTGCCTTAGAATCTAAAGTGACTTTTTTTGTTGCTGTTGGTTGACTGGAGGGCTCACTGGTTGGTTGCCTTTAACATTTGATTGTATTTGCTGATCTACAAATGCAGAAAAAAAGTAAACTTTCCAGAGCAGGCATACATTTGGTTTAATCAGAGTTCTGTCCCATGTCAGAGGCAGAGAATTAAGCTTTACTTAAGTTCTCTATGGTAATAGTGGCACTAATACATACTAAAAGCTTACTGTGTGCTACAGACTGTGCTAAGTCCTCTGAGTATTACTTAATCCAGTAACGATAACAAGACTATAACTGGTACTATTACTGGAGAAGACATTGACAGTACTTGGGCCACTTGAAGAATCCAAAACAAAGCTATTGTCATCTCAATTTTGCAGACAGGGAAAGCAAAAGTCAGGTTAAAATATTTGTGCAAGTTCATCCAGCTAGTAAACACAGAAGAACTGGCATCCAAACCCAGCACTGCACCACTGTAACACTTCCCAAGTTCAAGTCCATATATGGCTGCAATTCAAAGGATGAGTACGGAGACACGATAAAAACAAACTGTCCCCACTTATGTGGCAATAATAATTCTGCACACAAAATCTGAGTTATGAGGTGCATGCTCCAAAATAAATACTCACAGAAATTCTATAAGTCTCGTTGAATGTATGATTTCATTGATTGTGAAATCACAGAATATGAAAGATAGAGATAGAAACTTTCAGGACAAGCAGAACTCCTGCAGCTGCTCTGAATTAACATTAAAAACCAACATTAAAACATGACAAGATCAGAGCAAGATTCTTCCAACAGGCACTCCTAGAAATCCTGATTCCACGCAGAACCACAAACCTCAGATACGCATTTCCATACTCTTGACAGGCTATTAGCTTGCAGCTGAAACACAATATGCAATCTTGGCTCCAGGCATTAGTGTATCTGTCTGAAAGCCAGTCAATATGGGCAAAGAAAAAATACACAAAGGTGCTTTTGAAATAGGAGCTGAAATGAAAAAATTTGAAACAATTTGCCCATCAATATAAATTTCAGATAATAAAGCCATCAATAGGTAGCCAAAAATAAATCAAACACTTCCAAACCTCTATCAATATGCACACATAATTATAATCAATACCCCGTGATACAACTGTGCTGAATCTATCTCGCCAGCTGACCTTTAAAACTCACAGATCATTAATACTCTATCTGAAACACAGAAAAAATCCTCAGGGTCAGGCAATCTTGGGCAGATAATATCCTTCTTGTTAAATTAAAACAAATACTACATTAAATATTAGCAAACTGAGGGCCAGGGATGTAGCTCATTGGTGCTGCCGCCTGCCTCCCAAGCACAAGATCCTGAGTTCAATCCCCAGAACCAAAAATAAAAAATATTACCAAATTGAGTTTCATCTGTCTGCAAATTTAAGCACATTTATTTTTACTATGCAATACAAATAATTCTACTGTGATGCATACCTAAAAGGGGCTTAATTTTTTAGCCTAATTTGGAGAGCTCTTGTAACACAGCATTGGAAAAGGAAAGCCACCACATTCTAACTCATAAAGAGAACTTTGGAGTCATTACTCCATGGTGCAATATTCAACACAAAACAATGTGAGCATGAGAAACTTGTCAGAAAACTTTGAGGGTTTCCACAGAAACAGGCCAGAGCCAAACCGCCCGCTCTGACACTCTCTGCTCTCAGAGTTCAAGCTAAGCCAACCTCACAAGAGGCTTCACGGTGAAGCTAAGATTGGTTTTCAGCCAGCCTTCAATAAATCACATAGACTCCCAACAACCAGATGCAAAACAATCCAGAGAATAAGGCCAAGAAAAACTGTGTACACCCCATTTTAGAACGATGTACTAAATTTCTGTTCCTTTTAATCAAATTTTCCAGCAATGGGTGAGTGGGAAGCATATAATGTTTAGACACATTTATTCATACACAAGTCAAAAGCACAGAACTCAGATCGTTCATGAATTGGCCAGAGACACTCCCACCTCCAACACCCAGGCCCACAGCAGGTGGCCTTATGATGCTCAGTAGGCTCAAACACAGATTTTCTGATCCAGAAGGGATTTGGAAATGCTCCCCATCCCTGCTGTGTCAAGGAACTCTGTTCTCACATTCTGGCTCTCACAACAGAATTCGGGACTTTTTGACACAGGATATAGTTATCACACAAAACAGCAGCGGATCCTTCTATCATCCCCACCTCTGTAACAAGATCTGTGTTGCAGAATGACAGATATCAATGGGTAGATGGTTAAAATATTTAAGCAGAGCAAGCGCATTTCCTGACATCATATCACACGGGCAGGTCAGCTCTACCCTTGAGCCTCTTCTCAAGGAATTCACAGACGAAAGACTAAGGTCTTCCACTGCTGGGGGTGGGGCTCAGCTTCCTCAGTTGATGAGGCCACCTGTGTCAATCTGCCTGTCTCCAATTGCTAGCACCAGTGTTTGGCATCTTTAATAACTCTTTGATGAATGAGTATTTTGGTAGTCAGGTGACAATAAAAATCCTATTATATATTATCTGTCTGCTCAGTTTATTTCCATTTCTAAATCACTCATCAAGCTCTTGTGATCAGCTAGGTTATGCTACAGTGCAAAAATGATTAAGGCAGAGCCTTCTCATGGGAAATCTGCAGTTCAAGAAGAGTCTTCACAGTTGTGTGGTTCTGATGGAACCTAAAGATGAAAATTTAGCCACCAAATACAGATTCTGAGTCTTGCTGGATGTCTTCACAAGGTCATTTAAGAACTCTGTAACATTCTAGAAAAGTTGCCAAAGGGAAGGGGTGCTTGAGTAAAGTGAAAATTGCAAAGACAAGATAGATTTTTTTAAATGTTCATTCACTTTGACTCTATAATCTCTCTTCTGGAAGTAGTACCAGAGAAAATAGTTTAATTAATTAATTAATTAATACAGAGGGGTGGGAGAGCCTATGTGTACCAGGATGTACATCACTGCAGCATTACAAGCAGGAAAAACTGTAAACCATTTAAATCTCCACCAGTAGGAAAGAGCATAAATTATAGCACAACCATAGATGGAAAAAGTAGAACACAAACCTGTATAGGTACTGTGGTTAAATCTACATATAAGAACAAAGATCAGAAAGGAGTTAAAAGTGATTATTGTGTGTAAGAAACCCAGCATTTTTAAGTTTATTTTATATTATTTTATTTTTTTACCAGGTACAACAACCCTGGAAAACAGGGAGTATGAGTGTGACCCTTTTTTAATGAATGATGAATTGAGGTGCAGGAAGATGCAGCAGTTGTCCAAAGACAAAGTACAAATGGTAAACACAAGAAAGCCATCTGATCTCAATTTTTGTTTCTTTCTATTATACTCTATCTTTGGGAATGAAAAGAGTTGCTGGGTAACTCCTGCGAATTTTTAATCACCAATATACTAGGGACGTTGAGCTTGCAAGGCAGGTGTCAAAACCACTGAGCTAAATCCCTGGCCCCCTTGTCACTTTCTGTGTCCTGGGTTTACTTATAGTGAAAGTCAAAACTTTGTATTAATTTATTAATTAATGAACATTAATTATGTTTTCATACTGTTTGGCCAATGAACACAATTGCTTTAAGACGGATGTCCTCCCACATGCCAAGCATCTTCCCATCAAATCACCCAGAATGTCCAGCTCCTGATCTATTCTAGATTACAGACATTTCTGGAATTTAGATATCTTAACTCCAAAACAGGAAAACTCTTAGGGTAAGGTTTGATCCAAACTTAGCATCCTCTGAGAGCATTCTTGTTTCTCCTCTACACAGTGTAGGTTAACAAATGTAAGATATATAGAGAGATACAGATATATGAAATTCTAAGCCTACCTCCGATTACATACACCATAACTGAGAGCCTCGCAAATTCTCTATTACCAGCAATCTCTCCTTGGAGTCTCCATTATCTTGAATCTCTCTTCATTCTCTCCCCTTTTCATGATGGGTTACATCACTAGGACACTGACAACCCTGTGGGACACTTCACCATTGTAAAAACAATCGGCAGCTTGGAGTTGCCTCCCCTGCCTTCCTCTTGCTCTCTTTTTTCATGTGCACACGTGCATGTGCGCACATACACACATACATGTGTGTATGTGTGTATTTGTTTGTTTTATTTTGTTGTTCTTTGCAGTACTAGAGATTGTGCCCAGGGTTGTTTTGCCACTGAGGCCAGAGTCTCTACTCCTGCCTCCTACTGTGTTCCTGAAAGTCATAGCTGTGCAGAGTAAGACCAACAAAAGCTGGGGATTGGCTCACTGGTTCCACTGCATACCTCGCAAGCACAAGGGCCTGAGTTTGATCCCTGATACCAAAAAAAACCAAAGACCAATAGGCTCTAAGGCACTACATCCAGCAATAACCAATACAAACAAAACTATACAAAATTAATTATAGGCAATAGTTAGCCTTTCCTAATTACTTTCTGCTTCAAGTTACCCATTTTAGGAAATACCACCATAGCAGTAATTTTTATGGTGCATGACAGCTTATAAACTACCTCCCTATCTCTAATAGTCACAAAGCACATTACCACAAGTGCCCATTCCTAACACTCATGCGTTGGGAGTAAATCGGCTCAAGTTGGGTGATTCATTTTTTACACCTTGTGACCTACTACATGAATTCAAAAGGGTCAGTTGCTTTAATTTTCTCTTCAGATCTCAGAGGGTTGGTGGGGGACTGTGCCCTATTTCTATTTCTCCAACCCACAAAATCACAGACAACAAAACAGCTCTGACTCTGTGCTTGGGACATACACACCTCAGAGGTTTGATGCAGAGGGTAGTGACTCCAGGGTCTTCAAGAGCCCGAGAGTGAGGCCCAGGCTGTGCCAATACAGCACCCCAGGATGGCAGCAATGGGTGGCCTCATTGAATAGTGAGGATTCCTCTTGCTGTACATTTATAGCAAGTGCTCCTGCACTGACTTGGTTTGCAAGCTGTGAGAGCTCCAAACACTTAGCTCACACTTGGCAAGCATCATTAACAGAGCCTACAGATCAAAGGCAGCCTTGCTATTCAGTAGAAAACATTCAAGTCTTACTGAAATCTAATTTTTAAAAGTCAGCTTTCCAGAAACCTTGGCATTCTGCAGAATGTAGAGGTGAAGGACTTCTCCACCCTGTTCAGCTCTGGCAGAATTCTCGTTAAGAGGAGAAAAGAGCATCCATCACAAATGAGACACAAATCCTGCCCTGCGTGTGACAGCAAAGATTCACCCTGTTCTACCAGGAGAATGCTCTGTTTGCGCTCTGAGAATATACAGAGGACACAGATGACTGACATCGCCAGACTGAGGATTTAGATGCCAAGTAAAAGGAGCAATAGAGACTGTTCCATGAAACTCCAGAGCAAAGCCACGTCTCTGGATGGTTTATGGAAGAGCTGTGGGGGTTCTTCCCAGTCTGTCTCCCTTCCCAGTTCCCTTCCAGCAGAGCTTCCACTGCTGCAGCTTTAAAATACCAGCTCTGTGTGACACGATACTCACTCTGACCACAGACAGATCTGCCCCAGACCACCTCCTGCCCACCAGAACATCCTCCTGGTCTACACACCTAGTTGGCAGCAGAAATGAAAAGAGAGGGGGAGGGAG
>NW_022900943.1:16902725-16927804 GCF_012274545.1 Fukomys damarensis | reverse complement strand
AGAGAGGGAGAGAGAGAGGGAGAGAGAGAGGGAGAGAGAGAGAGTGAGAGAGAGAGAGAAGCTGGGCTCAGTGATAGTCATGAAACCTATTTGTGCTTTGCACACAAAATGTCCAAGGATGGAGAATCCACATATTCACTGAAAGCTGCCAGCCATTCCGGAGCTTTAGACCTTTCCAACTGAAGTATTATCTTCTGTTCTCCTTTAGACCTTTACAAGTATTATTTTCTTTTCTCTTCCTTTCTTGGGACAAATGTGTATATCAATGCCTGCATCTCACTCCTAATTAAGAAATAATAGCAAGTGATGAACTGAGATTAGTTATACATTACATTTAATCAAATGAATTTGTCAAAATCCTAAAACAGTGGTTCATTTCTACGTGCATATTAAGGCAGGGGAAGGGGCACTTGGTATTAAAAGTTTCAGCCACTGTAAAACAGACCACCTGATCCTTACCACATTCTCTTTTGGATCTATGGGCTACAAAGCTCACATAAACCTGGCTCCTCACACAGTATCATTTTACCCCCTCAGCTTCATCTCCAACACCTCCTCCTCCCCAGCCGGCCACACTCTGACACCCAAAGCAGGCAGCTGGGGGTGACTGGGGTTAGGCTGACAGCCTGGTAGGAGGGGGCCTGCGGGAGGCAGGAGAGAGACTGACCAGAGTGCTGACTTTCTCTCAGTCCCACCACAGCAATCTGATAAGACTGACTCCTATGGGCTCAGACAGGATTAAGTGAGGTGCCACTGCAGCTCTCAGCCTCCCTGCCCCATAGCCTGGGCTGCATAAGAGCACACGGCTATGTTGCCAAATGGCAGGCCGAGGCAAGGTGAGAAAAACAGACGCCTGGCCTAGCAACTGCAGGATCTGTGTTCTCTTCCCCTATACACAAAGCATCCTTTCTCCCATCACCTTTTCAGTCTAGGACATGCTATCAGTGACAGGGTCTGATTTCCAAGGCGCTTCTCTCTCACACCCTCAACGCTGCAGGATGCTGGCTAAAAGGTCTGCGAGCTAAAAATAGTACCTCTTGTCTGCAAAGCTAAGCAAAGGGCAGAGTCAGGTTCTGAGCCCAAAGATGCTTTTGTTTAAGCCAAAGCAGTGGTGATGGAAACTCCAAGGGGCAAATTCCCAGGGGAACCCTTTCTCTGCATCCACAAAGGTGAATAAAAATGTACTGTAGTTGACTTGGCCACTGAAAGAGAGCAAGCTGCACCACATGAGTTTGAGATCCTTTGGTCAAACTCAGTAGACACAAAATAGCATCAAACATGCATATAAGAATATGAGAATTTGGAAGAGCAATTTGGGCTCTGTCGGGGTGGGCAGCGAAAAGGAGAGATTAGAGGCAGAAGAATTAAGTTTCCTGCTCCTGATGTTACCATAGAGGGCTCTGGCAATTGTATAACTCAAATGAAGTTAAGTCAAGCAGGGAACAGTTATTGTCAGAGGTTTCTGTACCAGTAAGTGAAACTAAAGTCACTCAAGAAATCAGAGGCAAAGTGGGAAAGGTAAGGGAAAGGAAAGAAGGGAAAAGAAAAAATATGAAAAAAGGAAAAAATGGAAACAAAGTCTTTGCAAATAGGAAAGGGGGATGAAGGGAGTGCAGAGGTAAGGGGAAAAATGAGAACCAACTTCTGTCATGTAAAGGTACAAGAGCCCAATGATGAATATAACTGTACTGTATACCTAAAAAGTACCAATAAACTCAATGAGAAAAAATTTTTTTAAAAAGGAATCAGTAGGGCCAGGGATTTAGCTCAGCGGTTTGGTGGCCTGCCCTGCAAGCACAAGGACCCAAGTTCAATCCCCAGTACCAAAAAAAAAAAAAAAAGGAATCAGTGGCAGCCAAGAGACATAGTCCAAATGAGGCAGAGCTAACGGGCTTTTCTGGGCCCTCTCCAACATCTGGTGTATACCACCAAGTCACAGGAAATATGGGTGGTAAAGTAGAAGGTTAATCTTTCAGGACAGCCAGGATAAACAGTAAGTTTGCAATAATAGTAAGCAGATTTTGAAGGCAGGTGTTGGCCGAGAATTTAACAGCATTTATATGCTTTCTATCCTCTTCTTGTTTGATTAGGCACATAATGCACTTATTTCCTGCATTAATTTCATTTCTAAATATAAATTTATGGTAAAATGCTACCTTATATTGAGATATTACCATGAATGATGAAAATGAGAGGATATACAATTCAATGTTCTGTGAAATGGATCACCCAGGATAATATACCAACATTCTCCACAACTGGAGCCATGACACAAGCATGACACTCATCCACTGTGTCCCAGACGAGCACACTCTCTTCTGACCCTCACTGCTTCTTCCCAAAGATCACCTGGGTTTGGCAGGTGACATAGAGAAAAGAGAAGCGTTTCACTGGGCCTTATCATGTGTGCTTCTCAGCAGGATTAGCCTGGAAGCTTAAAGTATAACCTGCTGTCAATGAAGGGACCTCCAAATGCAGCCCTATCACTACGTCTTACCATCTTTTGACAAAGAAATCTGTTTCATAAGACCTTCCACTAAACATAACTTAGAAGGGTGCCTACTTCATCTAGCTATGCTGTTGACAGGCCTGGAGAGATGCAGCAGGCATCTGACTCAGAGGATGGTGGTCTTATCACAAGGGATGGCTTAACAACAGGAGGGTGTACTCACGGGACCTGAGTTTGCCAGCCTTTATAGCTCCCAACTGTATTTCATCCTGGCTTCCCAGCCAGCTCCTTGAATCCCATTAGGAAAAAAAAGTGTCAACACTGATAGTAGAAGAGGAAATAGCATTTTTCAGATAAACTTCCCTTTGTGGTAGATGTATATTTTATTAGCTTTATCAAGTCTCCTTCCTCAGAATGTGTTCCACAGCAGTCAATTTCCTAAAATGACAAACTCATACATCATCATCAAAGCTAGATACACTACTTTGGAACTGCTTCCACAAAGGGGCCCAAGGTAAAGCTCCAAAGTGGGCATATTTCTAAGTTACACTATTGCAATTGCATAAAGTTTGCCTGCAGTCCTTTATTTTCTCATTAGCTAATTTTCATAATCTAGGCACAAGTAATTGGGCTCAGCAAATTTAGGGAAAGTTCTTGATGCTTTAAAATATCTCAACACAAAAGAGAAGAAAGAGAACAAATACATTTCAAACTTGGTTTAAACTCCCCATGCAGGATTCAATTACACACACTCTATTTTGGTAGAGGAAAAATATAGCAAAGATCACACAGGTATGAAAGAAGAGAAGACAAGCGGGGGAAGAACATGATAAAGGTTGGGTCCTCAAGCCATTTACCACCATTCATGACAAACACTTAATTCCATATGGGCCCTCTGGAAGCCTGTGAGAAAGACACACCTCAGGTGGAAAGGAGCTGGCATATTCATACACCAACTCTTATTAAGTACTGCTATAGGAATCCCAATACAGCCATCCATAGATCCTTGGATGAATTTCCTTGGACTCAAAGCACTTCACTGAATATTTACTTTTCTCAGTATTTTTGTGGGTGGCAGGAAGTCATCAGTGAACCAATAATTAGGCAGAGCATCTGCGGAAAGAATTCCTCTGATCCTAATCTTTTCATACATGGCTAATTTATTGCAGATCTGACAGCAACTTTACTGATAATTCAGCCATCAGTTAATACACACCAGCCCTTATCAAAACTGGGCAGTCATTTAACAATACTGATTCTGCAATAGTTTTCAGGTTCTAGAAAACAGTTTCTATTCTGCACTTGATCTTAGCCAAAAGGCCGAGAAGCGATAACAGTTTCTATTCTGGAAGAGGATGGAATTCAATTAAGTTTAATACAACAAATATGTATTTATGCGTGCTATATTTAGATACTATTTAAAACAATATATACTAATTAGGTGTAATTGTAGTATATTATACTAAGATATTTCCTACTTTAGTTACTTTCTTGTTTCTGGGACAAAATATCTGACACTCACAAGGTTAACTGTAGTTCGCAGTTCATAGAGGTTTCAGTACATGGTCGGCTGGCTCCAAGGCTCGGTGGCGTGACAGAGGGGAAGTCTGTGGACACCAGGCAGGAAGCAGCAAGCCTTCCTTCTTTGCCTTCTTATTCTATCCAGGCTACAAACCTTTGACTGGTGCCACACACATGCAATATATGTCTTCCCTCTTCAATAAATCCATCATTCATACCAAGAACTATGCTAAACCAACCAACGGACCAATCCAGTAACACACCCATGATCCAGCCACCTCCCAAAACCCTCACCTATGAGTGCATGAAGCTGTGAGGGGACACCCAGATATAAGCCATAATACTGCCTTACCAAATTTATAGTCAAAAATCAAGGTACACATATACAAAAATACTGTAAAATAAGTCATGTTATAATTACTAAAAGTATAAACTGAACTATATGCACATAGATTAAACAATAAATTTGAAACAGGTAAAAATGAAGAAAACCTATAGACATCTACAGAGTATTCCACCCCACAAAATCAGAATATACATTCTTTTCACTTGCACATGGGTCATTCTCCAAAACAGACCACATGACAGCTCATAGAACATGTTTAAATAACTGCAAAGGAATGTAAGTTATCCTACGTATATTATCAGACAATGGTGCAATTAAGTTGGAGATTAATAGCGTAAGATACCACAAGAACTTTACAAACACATGGAAATTGAATAACACTCTCCTGAACAATCAATGGGTCACAGAGGAAATTGAGGAAGAAATTAGTCTGCTTTTAAAAATCAACAATAGTGCCAATACAACATACAGGAATCTATGTAGAGGACACAATGAAAGCAGTTCTACATGGAAAATTCATAGAAGTGAATGTCCACACTAGGAAAACAGGGTGAGCTCAAAAAAACAACCTAATGATGAATCTTGAGCTTTTAGAAAAAGAAGAGCAAGAAAAATGCAAAGCTCATAAAAGGGAGGAAATTATAAAAATCAGAGCAGAAGCCAATGCAATGGAGACTAAGATAATGATACAAAAAAATCAACGAATCAAAGAGTTCGTTTTTCAAAACAATAAATAAAATCAATAAACCGTTAGTCAACTTGTCAAAAAAAGGAAAGAAAAGGCTCAGATCCATGCAATTAGAAACAAAAAAGGTGAAGTCACACTAGATCCAGGAGAAACCCAGAGGATCATCAATACCTACTTCAAGAAACGGTACTCTAAGAAAATGGAAAACACAGAAGAAATAGACAGATTTCTAGATACTTATGAATTAGTAAATTTAATTGAAGATTAAAAAATTCTAAACACACCAATTACAATCAGTGAAATTGAAAACAATTACAAATTTACCAACAAAGAAAAGCCCAGGACCTGATGGCTTCACTGCTCAATTCTACAAGACATTTAGAGAAGAACTACTGCTATTACTCTTTAAACTTTTAAATGAAATTGAAAGGTAAGCAATTCTTCCAAATACATTCCTGGAAGCAAGTGTTACTTTGAATCCAAAACCAGGGAAAGACCCTAACAAAAAAGGGAACTACAGGCCAATCTCCTTAATGAACACAGATGTAAAAATCCTCAATAAGATACTAGCAAACAGATATAGAGGTCATCAAGAAGATTATACACCCTAACCAAGTTGGATTTATTCCAGGGATGCAAGGATGGTTCAACATATGTATATCAATAAATGTAGTAAACTATAGTAACAGAGTCAAGGACAAAAACCATATGGTCATCTCAATAGATGCAGAAATAGCATTCAACAAAATTCAAGACCCATTCATAAAAACCTTGCAAAAAATTGGAATAGATGGTTTTATATCAACTTAATAAAGGCTATCTATGAAAAACCAACAGCCAACATCATATTAAACAGCCAAAAACTGAAAACCTTCACACTAAAATCAGGAACAAAACAAGGATGTCCACTATCACAACTCCTTTTCAGTATAGTTCTGGAAACATTAGACATGAGAAAGAAATTAAAGCAATAAAGATGGGAAAGGAAGAAGTTAAAAGTGTCATTATTTGCTGACAATAGGATACTCTACATACAAGACCCAAGAAACTCTGCCAAAAGACTTCTACACTTAATTGACACTTTCAGCAGAGTAGCTGGATACAAGGTCAACAGTCTAAAATCAATAGCTTTGGGCTAGGAATTTAGCTCAGTGGTTCCACTGCCTACCTCACAAGCACAAGAAACAGGCTTCAATCCCTGGTTTAAAAAAAAATCAATAGCTTTCTTATACACAAATAACAGACTCATGAGAGAGAAATTAAGGAAACAATTCCTTTCACAATAGCACGCCCAAAAATAAAGTATCTAGGAATCAATCTAATGAAAGAGACAAAAAGACCTCCACACTGAAAACTGCAGCACTCTGAAAAAAGAGAATGAAGAGGATATAAGAAAAGGAAAGATATCCCCTGCTCCTGGGTAGGAAGAATCAACATAGTGAAAATGGCCATACTTCCAAAACTGCAAGATTCAAGGCAATCCCGATTGAAATTACAACAGTATATCTCACAGAACTAGAGAACTAGAAAAATTCATTTGGAACAAGAAGAGACCTAGAATAACAAAAGCAATTCCAGGCAACAGAAACATGATGGGGGTATCACAATCCCCAATTTGAAACTGTACTACAAAGCCACTGTGATAAAAACAGCTTGGAACTGGCAAAGAAAAAGACCCGAGGATCAATGGAATAGATTGGAAGATATAGAAACAACTCCAGATGTACTCAGCTACCTCATCTTTGACAAAGGAGCCAACCATATTCAGTGGAGGAAAGATAGCCCCTTTAATAAACTGTGTTGGAAAAACTGGATTTCAACCTGCCCAAGATTAAAACTAGACCCTTATCTTTCACCACGCACTAAACTAAAACCCAAGTGGATTAAAGATCTAAATAACAAAACACAAACACTAAACTTGCTGGAAGATAAGGTAGGTAGAGCTCTCGAAGATATTGGCATAGGAAAAGACCTTATGGACAAATCTTCAACAGCATAGGAACTAGCACAAAGAATCAACAACTGGGATCTCATTTTATTAAAAAGTTTCTGCACTCCAAGAGGAACAACCAACAGAGCTGAGAGACAACCTACAACGTGCAGAAAAAAATTTTACCAGCTGTTCCTAAGACAAAGGACAATTATCTAAAATATATAAAGAACTCACAAAAAAATCAAGCCCTCCAAACATAAAGACCCGATTCAAAAATGGGCATCTGACCCTGGTGGCGTGCGCGCGAGCTCCCGGCCTGCGCGGGAGCTCCCGGCCTGCGCGACAACAGACCAGGAAGGCCCCAAAGACCCCGGAGGGGGTTTCTTCAGCTGCCTGTCTGCCTGCCTGCCTGCGACCACCCAGCGGCGTGCGCGCGAGCTCCCGGCCAGCCTGTGAACCAACAGACCAGGAAGGAAGGTAGCCGCACGGGCGCCCTTGAAACACCCACACGACACCCCCCCCTTCTCAAAACTCCTGATAGGGCCAGTCCTTAGACCAACTCTGCAGAGGCATAGGTTCCCATGAAGGGTAGTTTTCTGAGCTCCGAACTTTGATCATCTTTAAAGAAAGGGCAGGGGAAACCTGTAATAGAACGGAGTGGAGTTCAACCCTGAGGGTAAGGAAACTAAAGTTAGGCTTTGTAGATTGTGTTCAGTCTCAGTCGTGAGGAACAGCCATTGGCTAGCTATAACCAGGGGATTGGGTTCCGCATATGACTGTGCATGTGGTATAATATGAGATCAGAGATAGCCTGAAAGAGGACCTTCAAATTCTTTTTCTTTCCCTCTCTCTTGTCTCTTTTTTCCTCTTTCCACCCTAAAATTTCTTTCTTTTTTCTGTCCTGTCTCTCCAACTCAGTCTCTTGCTCCACCATAGTGTCCCTCATCTCCCTTTTTATTCCAGTTCCTGAAGAACTCAGACTTCTTTTTTTATTTTTTGTTTTTAGGACGGGTTTCTCTTTATGTTCTTTTCTCCAGTCATTTTACCTCACTCATGGCTCTGTACCTTCAAGGGAAGGCAAGCGCCTGTTACTGTTAAGGGGATATATTCCTGTCCTTATTCCTGCACTCTCTCTATCCCCCCTGAACTTAATAGCTTTGTAAAGATAGTAAGGTAATTCTACAACCTCTGGATTCACTTCAAACCTGCTCTAATTCTTTCACTTATCTAATCCTCTTGTTCTAAGTCGAACCCCCCATCCTAAATGGTAAAGATGCCATATTGAAAAGAATATTCACTGCAAACATACTATGAGCTGCTTCTTGAAATTAATCTAATTCACATGAGTTAAAGGTGATACATTAATGACTACCATAAGTGGTCAGTTGGCAAGCTGTGCCTGATCCTATTGGGCTGCTGAATGTATCAATTGGGACAAAGAGTGGTGATTGATTTAAAGAGTTGTTTTCTCTGATATTATGAAAACGAGAATGTCTATGAGTCATAAGATACTCAAAAGCTAAAACGCAACTATATTAGGAAGATTTAAGTAATACCCAGAAATTAAAGAAGGACAACCCAACAATAAAAATAAAAATGAGAAAACACTTAAGCAAGACACAAAAACAAATATCCAGTTCACCAATAGCAAATAGTAGGACAAATGAGGATGAAAAGTCTGATAGTGAACCAACAGGACTCCCTGGACCCATAGCACAGGAGGTAACAAAATTGATCAATCAGGCTCTAGAAAAATTCAAATCAGAAATAATTTCCCAGCTAGCCAGAGAGATGATGAGCAAAATAGAAGTCATGATTCGAGACTCTAGAGCAGAAACTGAGAAAAAAATAGATGAGCTCAAGACTGTGATAGAAGCCATGAAGACTCAGCATAAGAAAGACATGGAAACAATGAATGCCCAACAGAGGAAAGAAATGGAATCCATAAAACAGATTCAAACAGATATCCAGGAGATTAAAAACTCTATTGAAAGTGTACGAAACAGAATAAAAGATTGCGAAGATAGAATTTCAGATATAGAAGATAGGATAGCAGTCAGTGACCGTGAAAAAAGAGGTCTATTAAAAACAGTAAGGGATCATGAGAAATCAATCCAACAACTCCTAGACGATACAAAGAAAAATAACATAAGACTGATAGGAATTCATGAAAAAACAGGAGAAAACACAAATGATATAAAAAAGCTCTTCACAGAATTAATGACAGAAAACTTCCCAAACAGAAGGGAAGAATTAGACATACAGATAAGTGAGGCATATAGAACCCCAACTAGCCACGATCAAAAAAAATCTACACCTAGACATATAATAATCAAGATTCCAGAAATCCAACAGAAAAACAAAATACTACAAGCAGTAAGAGAAAAGAAACAAATCACATGCAAAGGGAAGCCCATTAGAATCACAGCAGACTTTTCAACACAAACCCTTAGGTCAAGGAGAGCCTGGAGTGAGGTATTCCAAGTCCTAAAAGAAAAGAATCTCCAACCTAGACTTTTGTATCCTGCAAAACTCTCTTTCAAAATAGATGGGGAAATAAAATACTTCCACGACAAAGAGCACCTGAGAAATTTCATGAACACCAAACCAGCACTGCAAGGAATTCTAAACAATATCCTAGAAAAGGACAACGAAATTCACAATAACATGAGGCCCAACAGACCAAATCAAATAGGCAAGGCAAGAAACTAAAAGGAGATGGGAGAAAAAGTAAAAAGAGTCAACAAATGGACAAAAACATGACAAGAATAAGTCAAAATATATCAGTTGTAACCATCAATGTTAATGGCCTCAATTCACCAATCAAGAGAAACAGATTGGCAGAATGGATTAAGAAGCAAAATCCAACAATATGTTGTATACAAGAAACACACCTAGTGCAAAAGGAAGTCCATAGACTGAAAGTGAAAGGATGGAAAACAATTCTCCATGCGTCAGGAGTCCAGAAAAAAGCAGGGGTAGCAATCTTATTCTCAGATAAAGTAAATTTCAAACCAAAACTCATTAAGAGAGACAAAGAAGGACACTACATCCTTGTAAAGGGAACAATTCAAGAGGAAGAGCTGACAATCATAAACATATATGCACCAAATATAAATGCCCCCAACTATATAAAACAAATATTAAGTAACATGAAAAACCAAATAAGCACTAATACAATTGTAGTGGGGGATTTAAATACCCCACTATCACAAATTGACAGATCTACTAGGCAGAAAATCAACAATGAAATAATAGAACTGAACCAAGCTTTGGAACACATGGACTTAATAGATGTTTATAGAGTATTCCACCCCCAAAAACCAGAATATACATTCTTTTCGGCTGCACATGGATCATTCTCCAAAATAGACCACATACTGGCTCACAAAACAGGTCTAAATAAATGCAAAAAAATTGAAGTCATCCCCTGTTTATTATCAGATCATAGTGCAATCAAACTAGACATCAATAGCACAAGAAACTATAGAAACTTCACAAGCACATGGAAACTGAACAACACTCTCCTAAACAATCAATGGATTACAGAGGAAATTAAAGAAGAAATTAGACAGTTTTTACAAATAAATGAGAATGCCAATACAACATACAGGAATCTTTGGGACACAATGAAAGCAGTTCTACGTGGAAAATTCATAACATTGAATGCCCACACTAGGAAAACAGAGCGGGCTCAAATAAACAACTTAACGATGAAACTTAGACTCCTAGAAAAACAAGAGCAAGAAAAACCCAAAGCTCGAACAAGAGAGGAAATTATAAAGATCCGAGCAGAAATCAATGCAATTGAAATTAAGAAAACGATACAAAAAATAAATGAAACAAAGAGCTGGTTTTTTGAAAGAATAAATAAAATTGACAAACCCTTAGCTAATCTTATCAAAAATGGGCATCTGAAATGAATAGACATTTGTCAGACAAAGAAGTAAAAGCAGCAAATAAATATATGCAAAAATGTTCCACATCACTGGTCATTTCAGAGATGCAGATGAAAACAACACTGAGATTTTACCTCATCCCAGAAAGAAAGGCTGCAATCTAGAAATCAACTAATAACAAATGCTGGTGGGGCTGTGGGAAGAAAGGAACCCTTCTCCATTGTTGGTGGGAGTGCAGACTGGTGCAACGACCATGGAAATCAGTATGGAGATACCTCAAAGGACTAGGATTATAGGTTCCATTTGACCCAGCTATTCCTCTGCTGGGCATATTTTCAAAAGAATAAAAAGAATCATACCACAGCGATATATGCACTCCTATGTTTATAGTGGCAGTTTGTAATAGCTAAAACTTGGAAACAGCTGAGTTGCCCATCAACTAGAGATTAAAGAAAATGTGGTTTTTCTTTTTTTTAATTTTAAATTGAATTTATTGGTACATTCTAGGTAGACAGTACAGTTATATTCATCACTGGGATCTTGTACCTTTACATGCCAGGTCTTGGTTCTCATTTTTTCCCCTTGTCCCCATCCCCTCCTCCCCTCCCCACTTTCAAACACTTTAATTCCATTTTTACATTTTCTCATATTTTTTTCCTTTTCCCTTATTCCCCTTTCCCTATCCTTCTCACTGTCCCTACACCTTTGTTCCTTTTCTTCCTATTTCACGTTGCTAATTGTCCCGTTAGGATCTTGAGTTCTATTTTAGTTTTTCACACCAGAGCAACTATTCGGTATTTGCATATGTGTGACTTATTTATTTCACTTAGGAGTATATCCTCAAAATGTACCCATTTACCTATGAATGAATCTACTTTCTCATTCTTCATGGCTGAGTAGTATTCCATTTAAGATGTAGTATTTCTATAAAATGGAGTACTACTCAGCCAAAAAGAATGAGAAACTAGAAACACTCACAGGAAAATGGATGCATGTTGAGGCCATACTCTTAAGTGAAATAAATAGGACATACATGTAAATATCAAATAATTTCTCTGGTATGGAAAACTAAAGGTGTAAATAAGATGCAAATTGTATAACTGATAATGTGAAATAGGAAAAAAAGGGCTAAAGGTGCAGGGGAAGTGGGACAGGTAGAGGAAAGGAAATAAGGGAAAAGGAAAAAAGTGGAAATAAGTATTTGTAAATAGGGAAGGGAGGATGGGGTGAAGGGAGGGCAGGGACAAGGGGAAAAATGAGAACCACGACCTGTCATGTAAAGGTACAAGATCCCAATGATGAATGTAACTGTACTGTATACCTAAGATGTACCAATAAACTCAATAAAGAAAACTTTATGGGGAAAGCAATTGGAGTTGTGTCTAAGCCAAGTCCGTTCCTATTCCAAAGCACAAGGCCACAGCTTCAGCTGTCTACACTACGGTGATTCAGAGTACTGCTCCAGATTCCAGTCTGTGTTTGAATCTCCTTATTGTGGTCACAAGTTTCCCCAGTTCCACATCTGAAGCTCTTACCTGAATTGCCTTGCTAGCCTTTGTCTTGTTGATTTCCTATGTGCCAGCCTTTGGCTTCAGGGTCTCCTGCCAACTGCTTCCTGGAATATCTACTTTACTTCCTCTCCCAAAGGGTGGTGGGCACCAGATTCTAGATCTTCATATTCATGATCAGGTTTTCCATTTGCATGTGCAGATGAGCTAAACACTGGACAATGATGGACTTGGAATGACCAGAAAGTAGACAAGAAACCAAGGAATGCAGGAAGGTCTAGGGAAGAATCGGTTCTCCGTGACATGAGGATCAGGCCCCAGAACATAACATGTGGAACTCCTTTACCCAGTTTTCTGGCTGCTCTTTGAACATCATTGCACACGACTGTTTGGCTTTTGGGTACTTCTACAACTCCTTGATAAACACTCCATAAAAATTGTGTTTATCAGTCTTCTTATATACTTCAATCAATTCTGCATACCTTTCTGCTAACTGCTACACACTGCCTAGCTTATCCTTCCAGTTCTCCTCCCAATCTGCCAGATAAACTCCTATTCTCCAAGCCATCTATCCAGCCTTCAACACACTCTCCAAATGCCTCCTCCTCCCTCAAGCCCTTCTCTTCCAGCATCCTCCAATTTTAGGTAGAGCTGAACCCTCACTTCTTGGTGTCACCAATGTACCATTATTTCTACAGTTATTGGTTTACTTGTCTGCACCTCTTCCTGCACTATGGGATTCTCCAGAGCAGTGTGTCTTTCAAGTTCCATGTAGACTTTCTCCTCATACTTCATACAGTATCTGGCCCAGAGCAGTGAAGAAAACAGCATGACCAGAGAAGAGGATGTTGGTAAACAAAACGTAAATGAGTTTGTCCACCCTGGAAGAGCCCAACATTTGGAACACATGTGCAGATGTGTAAAGCATTTGCGGAGAAAGCAGGAGGAAGAGAGGAGAAAGTAATGAGGAGAAGATCTTTTCTTTGTCTTGACCCAGTGGCCAGGGTCAAAGACAAGGAACTTGAAAGCTCCTGAATTTATTTCAACTGGTGGTCTGGGTAGATTTGGGAATCTAATGCATGACCTTTTAATATCTTTTGATTAATCAATCTAACTCATACGAGAAAGGGTGAAAGGGGACCTTGATTTTACTGAATATGACTGTGTTTTTTTGCTCAGGACATCAGCTCCCATGCCTTTAGTGATTGTTCACAGCACCTAGGACATGATGAACACTAATATTTCAAAAATGATGGTGGGGGTAATAAGATACACTCACTGCTATAAATCTACATGTTTTAAGTATCAAATACCACCCCCACTTTTTCAAATAAGTGAAAAACAAGGCAGTTTCCCCTAAAGTAATATCTTTAATTAATTCTGGGTGATTCTGAAGGTGACCAGCAGAAGTAGATAAACCCTAGGTGTGATGCATAATCATTTTGTGTGCACGCACGTGTGTGTGTGTGTGTGTGTCCACTTTAGGGAGAGTTTATTATTCACGAGTGAGAATGTAGGGGTAGAATTCAGGTTGAGAAGGGGTACATTCAAAATTGAAACCAGGAATAGAAATATGCTGAGAGAGAAAATAACATAAAGGGAAAGAGAAAGAAATGAAACTAGCCAGACAGGTTTAGAAAGAAAACAGTTCCCTTCAAATAGAAAAACAGCCACAGGATATTCCCAAATAATGCTGCTTGTAATGTCCATATTTTGATAAATGTGACCTTGTTGTGCTGCCTGTCCAAACATCCCAGATCTCAAGTAACCTCTGGCTGGAGAAATGGAACCCACACAGTAACAACAGGTTTCCTACCACATTGATCTTGTTGATTTTGGAACAGATTAAAACAGATGTTTCCTGTCAAACTGTGACTCTCTCCCCAAAGAATACACCAGCATCCTCAATCGCTTCGAGCTACACATATGACCAGGGGCCTCCCTGCAACTGAATTTCCCCTTAAGATCCTTGTTCCATTTGTGAAGCCAGTTATTCCTGGACAGCTCATCATGCACTAAAATACTGCTTCTTTGGAAATGGAGTATGGAATATAGTTCAATAAAAGGAGGAAACTATTAAGAAAATGGCTCTACAGTCAATTAGAGGAAACAGAATCTTGGACATGGGGCTATCACAACCAGCTGTGCACCGATAGCTTAAAGATACTTAACACATGTGATGGAGAAGGAGTAGAGCTCACAAGCAAGCCCTGAGACGATCTAGAAATTACAATGGAAAATTGACCCATTGGCTAACGGTGATTTCATCAAAACCCAGGCACTTCTACAGAAAACTTACAACTCTTCAACTCTTTCCTCTTTTAGGAAGAAGGGAACACTCAGTAAGAAGACTACAGCAAATATTAGCATGTGATATTTATCAGAATCAGATCAGAAATGTCTTTGTGGAGGTCACGATTCTCAACGCATCATGAAGTACTGCAAACTATGTATAAGGTTCACTTCCAGGAGCCAGAAATGTTATGATTTAAAGACGCCATTTTCTTCAATAAACAATTCAACAGAATTGAACTCTTAGATGCAGGAGAAAAAAGACAAACTATATTAAATAATAATAATAGCTAGTATTCACTAAGCACTTATTCACTTTGCATTTATAATCCTTTTCATGTTACACAATCACCAAACAAGGCCAAGTACCTGATTTTCACTTGAAAGATGAGAAAACGGGTATAGAAAGGATGATGGATCTCCCCGACATTACAGCTAATAATGGCCGATCTTGAATTTGATCTTGGGGTTTTCTGAACCTAAAGCTCAAGCTCTCTACCACCACAGGTAGCACTTTGTTATTTACAACAGATGTTTGCTTCAGTGTTTGTTCTCCTCTGACTCTGACGCAAAGCTGCTTACCTCACTGATCCGCTACTATGATCAAAGCACCATCCTCGAACTGGAAAAAAAAGCAAGAATAAGATGTGGCCCTGTGCTGGGGACTCGGCTCAGTGGTTCTGCCACCTGCCTCGCAGGCACAAAGACCCAAGTTCGATCCACGGTACCAAAAAAATATTTAAAAATAAAAAAATAAGATGTGGCCCTGTTCTGACAGAGCTCATTCAAGGGTTTCACGAAGAGTCTAAGAGAAGAACACTCTGTTATAACAAGTCCTGATCTCCCAGGCCAACATGAGTGGTTGCCTCTCATCATCTTCATCATCTCTGTCAAGGGCATTTCTTATTCTTTATATCTTATTGTAAGTGTTGCTACTGATACCTGATTCTCTCACTAAGTCATATTTTTTCTATGGTAAGCTTGAATTTCTTTCACTCACAATAGCCTCTGACCCAGAGAAAAAAAATCACTAAATTTTTGTTGCTAAGTAAGTTGTACTCAGCAAGTGACATCAAGGGTACTGGCATTTTTCGAGGACAAATTCTAGAATGTCCTTTAAAGATGGCCAAGTAATTAAAACAAACCAGTGGATACTGAGAGCTGTCCACTGCTCTCCTTATTCATCAAGCCCAGATTTCCTCCTGCAGCCTGCTCTTCAGCAAAGGAGAATGAATTCAAGACAGGAAAACTTCGGCACATGAGGGCACCTGGAACAGTTTGCTTACACGTAAAGACACAGAAATAAAAAGCAGGAGCTTCTTTTCTTCCTTAAGACCAGGTCACATGCTGGGTTCACGTCAGCACTGGCAACGCCTATTCAGAAGGAAAAAGACCACACCCGAAGTACAACAGAGCTGGCACTTCAGTGGCATTGCTGCTGCAACAAACCAACCGATTCTCTGGAGCGCCTTCCCGGCATTTCAGTATATGAGATACACAACTTTTTCCTTATTGCTTATGTCATGAGGGTGCTGGTATTTGTTACTTGTAGCCATAAGCCACCTTGTTTCCAGTACTTGTTGCCACATCACAACTGCATAAATCAGGACTGATTGACCTAGGTGTGTTTTTCCCATCCTGAGGATCAATTTATTTATGTGTAAAACACAGGAAAGTATACTTTTTAATTGGGTTATGACTATAACCTATAGCTTGAAATCTTTGGTAGATACTTTCACCTCTTCCTCTGTGTCATCATCATTATTAATATCATTATCATAGTTCATGTCATCCTCCTAAATTCTTTAGCATAAGGGAAAGACCTTTTGGCAGTCAAATACTAGAGATACTTTATACCTCCAGAGACTACACAAAATGTGTAGAACATCTAGAGCTAGAGCAGAGACTGCTTGCCCCTTTATAACCATTCTCTCCTCTTTCTTCATGAGAAATTCTGAGTTTTAGTTCTGCGTATATGACCATTTAGAATGAAGATTTCCATTTTTCAGCTTCCCTGAGTGTGCCCATCTCATTAAGTTCAGGGCATCAGGATATAAGCAAAAGGGTCAGGTGCCCATTTCTTTAAAAGAAAATGAACATCTTCTGTACTCCTTTATCCTCTCCTGATGCTAGCCAAAATGTAAATGTGGTATTTGGAGTTTTTTACTTAAATCCTGAGGACAAAAGCTGCATCCAAGGGAGACAGAGCCATGACCTAGAAGGAATGTGGCTCCCTGAGGGCTCTGAGAGAGGAGCCCCACCCTATGCCTACTTCCCTTCTAAAAGGTTACAGAGAGGCTCTGAAGTATGGTGAGAATCAGCGAGAAATCATAAGTACCATCACACACACACACACACACACACACACACACACACACTCACATCTCCTTTTCAGTGTTTTTAAATATACTGTCATGAGAACCCCTTCATGAGACTCCCACTGTTATGGCTTGCATATAGCTTAGTCGTGTCCAAAAATAGTCCGTTATGATTAAATCCTTGGTCCCCAGCATGGTGCTAATGGCAGGTGACAGAACCTTTGAGAGATGGGACCTAGTGGAAGGTTCTTGGGTCATTTTGGGGTATGTTCATGGAGGTGGTTATGGGACCCCTGTTTGCATGTGTCTGTCTGTCTGTCTCTCTCATCCTGTTTGTCTGTGTATTTACACACACATACACACACACACACACACACACACACACACTCACACTCCTCCACCATGATGTGACCAGCTGGGAGAATCTTTGCCAGAACTGATCCCACACAAGCGTCATGCCCTTGAACCTCCAAAATGATGAGATGAATAAATGGTTTCTGTTCATAAAGTTGGCTGCCTCAGGTATTTCACTGTAGTATTGAAAGATAACTAATATGCTAAGCCTGGCTCAAAGTCATACTGACTCAGAGCTACTACCCAGCCTCTCACCTCTGTATTGAGACCTGGGTAACAGATAAAAGCTTCTTCTGTAAATCCAAGTTGTTTTGTCTAAATCAGTCCTCATTCTCAAATTTTTCACACCGCAGGCCCTACCTGATTTAATAAGATTCATGTAGAGAAACCTCATCTGGGGAGGAATACCCACCTTTCCACCTCCTATCTCTCCCCATATACTACAGGACTTCACGATTGACTCTGCAGATAAAGGGGCTCCACAGGCTCTTACAAACGTTGCTAAAGTCAGTCTAGAATCAGAACATAACCATTATGATAGTACAGTGAGGCTGAGATGCTAACTGTTAAGGAGTAGCCAGTGTTACATTAGTAACAAGGAAAGGCATTTTTGCACATCTCTCCATGAATAAGTATATCACAAAGCAATTCATTTGGTCGTAGTGTTTCTCTTATTTTGCTTTTGTAGTTTTGGCTGAAACAAGCAGATTAGGAAATGAACAAATGTTTACAATATGCACATGAGCCACATAATATGTCTTAATGGGATGTTTGTGCAACGCAAAGTCAAAACCCTATCATCACAATTAATGGTAGGGGATAAATGTTTCAGACCTACATGGGGGTTTAACAGCTTTTGGCCAGCAAACAGAAAGACACAGATGTGTTTTAAAAGAAAAGAAAAAAAACAACAACAGTATTTTTCCAGCAAGGCAATTCTTCTGAAGAGGGAGTACTTTCAGGATCCAATGAGCTTTCTATGGAATTATCTAATACAGTGAACAACAACTAACTTTATAAGATTATTTCTCATTTGTAACAACTTTCTGGCATAGCAATTAAAAGGCAAGGATCAAAAGGCAATTAATCTATTCCTCAGTCACCAGCTAAAACTTTGATAAACATACTATCTTAGTTGCTCCCTCATTGCTGAGATAAAACACCTGACACCATAAATTAAAGGAAAAAAGGTTTATTTTGGCTCACAGTCTGTAGAGGTTTCAGTTCCAAGGCAGGGCAACAGGGCAGAGGAGCATCACAGAGAGGAAACAGTCCATGGCAGAGCAGACAGCAGACAGCAAGGCAGTAAGCCTCCCTTTCCCTTTATCTCATCCAGGCCCCAGGGTGGGCCTTCCCCTTAGCTATATTCAGAACTATGTTAAACCAATCGTTGGACTAATTTAGTTATCACACCTTTAATTCATATTCATACATCCTTAATCCATATCCACACACCCTGGATGCAGCAAACTTCAAAAAGCCTTACCTATGAGTGCATGAGGTTTTGGGGGGAAACGGGGTGCATCTAGATACAAACCATAACACACACAAAGAAGAACTACAGAAAATTAACAATCGTATTTACAATGTAATCTGAAAAAATACAAAATATCCCATGAATATCTTAAGTTCACACAGCAATCTTCAGAGAGCCTTGCTGTGCTGTAAAATGGAAGGGCCAACATCAAGGAGCACCCCTAGTCATTCTCTTCTACATGAAAGTTACAAGAGCTGGGGCAGCCACTGGCCAAGATTAATTCCTTAACGTGGAAGAACTGAAGACTCATCATGAGCATATTCTGTCCTGACTTCAGTTTGTTATCTATGGAACTCCTAAGATCTGACAACAGCTAAACTTACAAAGCACGGACTGTGGACAGGCCCTGCTCGAAACAGTGCCCATGTAATTCCTTATATAGTCTTCAGTAAGAGAAGTGTTATTCTTATATTCATTTAGAAGGGAGGACCCTGAGAAGTTAGGTAACTCATCCCAAGGTAAACAATGGTCAGAAAGCTGAGAAGTCAAAGTTCAAACCGAGGTAGTGTGAATGCAGAGGTCAATGTAGGTCAGAGAGGACAATGTTCCATTTCTGCACAAGACATTTGACTACACTGATAGGCACAAATGCTTGCTCTTCTTTATCTGTTTTCTCTTTCTAGCATGTTTTTGCCTTTCTTCCTGCCCTCCCTCAAAATATGGATAATAGAATTTTGTCTTTAATCTGTAGGATGCTATCTCGTTGTGATGTGAAAAAACTACCCAGGTCTAGCTTTTACTTCAGATTGCTGGACTTCTCTAAATCTAGCAGAATATCTTACACAAGAATATGAATACATTTTGTTGGTTGTGAAGGGATAGCTGGAGGAAGAAGGAATGTGGAAGGAAGATGAGCTCCAACAGTGATGTCCAGAACAAAGCAGTGAACCTGGCACACAACAGGGGCACACAAAACTGTTATTTGATCAATGAAAATATGGGAGGTAAGTAAGGATGGGGGAGAGAATAGAAGAAAGGAAAATAAAGGCGAGAAGGGAAAGGAAAGAAGAAAGGAGGCAAAAAGAAAGAAGGATGGAGAAAGAAAGGAAGAGTAAAGGGGAGAAGATGGGAAAGATGGACAGACAACTATACGGCTTTTGAAAAGGTCACAGCAAAGCATTACTACTGCAGTCTGAATACCAGTGACACCAGTGAGAAGTGGGGGATTTGCAGAGAGAAATTAGTAGGTAAAAAGAAGAGGTCCTGAATTCCCCCTCCAGAAGTGTACACAATGCACTTATGTGGCTCACACCCCCTTGCCATCTATAGTCCTAAATTACTGTAGTTACTCCTTCAAGAAGGAATGAAAAAAAATCTTGCTTTGGAGAATAATGTACCCATTACCCATCAGCTGGTCTGAGAAGGAATGACCTTTTCCTGGCCCTATATAATGTGGGAAAGGGCTTCAGACTGTCAGCCTCTCCCATGCCCTGCAGCCCCAGCAAATCAATAGGTCAAAGATGGTATGAATCCCATACAAAGTCAAGACCCAAGGGAATGTTTCTAGTTTCTTCTTAAAAAGAAAAACTTGGTCATAGACAGAGTAGTGCAGGATATGAGGAACAGAAATCTTGCACACACTGGCCTCCTACCCTCTGGCCTACAGGGCCAGAGCAAGCAGCCTGGAGATGAGAGTGTCACTGCCTAAGGTAGGGGAGGGAAAAAAATCCAGGACAAATATCAGCATCACTTGAGTTGCTGGATTAAGGTTGACCTGAGAACAGCTCTACTCTAGTTACATCAGCCAACACAAACCTTTCCTTCTCAGACCTCATTTCAGCTAGTTTTCTTTGATTTGCTGCACAAAGATTCTGACTGATACAATGTAGTCCTAGTTAAAGATCTTGCATTCTCAATACAGGCCCTAGCTCACCCAAGAGTTGTCCTCTATGCTGGAATATAAACCACTGATGTGATCAGGGACTCTGGAAGAGTTTAAAATTCCAAATGACAAACTTAAACCTCAGGGAGAAACCTGATCAGAGATGAGACAAAGGAATCCCATGCCTGGTTTCTACCTTCACCTGGCTAGGGCATACAGACAGAAGCTGACAAGATTTATTTTTATTTTTCTAGGCACAGACATCGTATAGCCAAGGACTAATGCATTACTAAAGAAACCCACTAAAGACTAATTGATGTCTTTTATGTTTTGGGTCATTAGGGTTGTCTGTCTCAGATTTAAAACTCCTGCAGAGAAGAAATGGAATCCTCTTAACCCACTTTACACAGAGTATAGTACAAATAAGCTGCTGAAACCTGATAAATGCTTTTTGGTGCAGCTGCTGCTGCTGATGATCTTACAACTTCAAGCAGAGCCTGAGGCATGGGTATAAATTTCAAACTTTACCTTGAACTCCAGTCAACATTTTCCTTGAAGTCTTAAGTTCAAGCCAGGAATTGCTTCTTTCAGAGCTTTACTGAACAGTGGTGTAATGATGACACTCAAACTTACTTGACATCGGTTATGTTCATCTGATGTTATCTACAGCTCTTTGGGCAATGTAGTTCCCTGCACTCACCCTGACAGCCCAACAGCTCATACAAATGTCTTTCACTTGGGTACAGCCAGAACTCTCCTTGTTCTTAACAATAAGCATAGTACAGAGAATATGAGACTCGCCTCAGACAATCTGATGGCACAAGCCTTGACTGCATCTCATCTTCACTCCTCTGTGAGGCTGGGCAAGCTACTTCCCCTCTCAGCATATTTTTCTGTGAATACGAAGCACCCATCCAAATTATTTCTGAGGGGTTTTATAACCATCAAGTTTCCGCAACAGAATTCATTATAAATAAAAACGCACTCACGTTCCTATTCTTAACTCTTACTTTTAGCTGAGCAGGCAAAACCAGGCAGCTTTTTTGTTCACCCTATGTGTTTCTCTTAGATTCCATTTTTCCTTTAGCCTGATGGGGAAAGTGAAGTTAACAGTTAGTTAAGTGTGATGGTTAAGCTTAACTGTCATCATGACTAGCTTGAGTGACCTAGGGAATTAGTAAAGGACACTTCTAGGTGTATCTGGGTAGGTCATGGAGGTGTAGTGTTGGGGTCAATAGCTGATCCGTGACCGCTTCCTTTCAAGCACTGTTCCCCTGCTCTGATTCCTGCCATTATGAAGTCAGCAGCTTTGCTCTGCCACACCCTTGCCCCTGCCTTTGGAGCCATGAGTCAAATAGGCCTCTCCTCCTTTAAGTGCAGGTATCAAGTATTTTTGTCAACTGACAAACACAGCAAGCATTTAAACAGAGTTCCAACCCAACAGTCAAACTTACCAATATCCTAGGGGGGTAGAGTTCAAAAATGTATTTTAGAACTCTTTTAATGAGAGTACAAAATATATTCGAAATTATGAAGCACCCACAAAAGGTAAAACATTCTTTCACTCCAGAAGTTCAGCAGGCCTGAGATGACTTATTGTCACCCTCTTACACTGAAAAGTAGCGTGACTTGCCAAGGTCCTCTGGTGACTGCACAAAGCATATATGGCACAGAGGTAGGCTGACCTAACTTATACTCCTCATGTCCTCATGTATGCAGCCAATAAATCTGACTAATGGGCTTAAAGCTTAGATTTAAGGTCTAAATGTAAATTAAGTTTTTTGGTTTACCACAAAGAGGGACACAATGGATGCACCCAGGCAGTATTCACTTACTGGCTTAGTGTGTGTTGGTTTCTATACTAGGGACTGAAGTCACCCAGAGAGTGATGATTCCAAACACTGATCATAAAGGGAGACCCAAGAGAGGTATTTCTTTTTAAATTATTAAGACTTACTTATTGTTATTATCTTTATCAGGACACAATTTACAAAAATAAACTTTATCACTGTGAATTGTACAGTTCTATGAATCATGACAAACATACAAAGTTGTATAACTACCACCATAATCAAGATTTGGGGCATCTTCATCAGCCCAAGCAGTTATCTCATGGAGTAGTAACCAGTGGGGTTGGTTTTTAAGTTGGACAGTTATTTCAAGGAACAAAATGGGGAGATTATTTTACCTAACATCTCTATCAGAAACCAAAATTAATGCTGGGCATGGTGACATACGCCTGTAATGCCAGCACTCAGGAGGCTGAGGCAGGAGGATCACTGTGAATTCAAGACCATCCTGGCCTACATAGTGAGTTCCAGGTCAGTCTCAACGACATAGTGAGACCCTGGCTCAAAGAAAAAAAGAACCAAAATTAAGACTAGAAATAATAGAAGGCCATGAAGTCAATACTCCCACTGACAGCAATGGCATGCCACTTAGTTACATATTCTAGACTAGATGGCACTAAAACCCAAACACATAGTAACATTAAGGGACTTCTTTCTGTATAGGTCAAAGGACTTGTCAAAGGCCAAGGAGGGCTAAAACAGGAAGAGGTAAGCATAGGAGGCTGAACACCCTGGAAAACAGCTGTGCTCTAGCATAGACAGAATCAAGGAATGATAAACAGTCCTTGCAGTAATAGCAGACAAGAGACCACTGACTTCTACAATGGTTCATCTTTAAGTAGATATAGGATGGTGATGGCAACTATGTATTTTGAATTCAGGTCACTTAATGCTCATCCAATAGTAATTCTCTAAGTCAGACAGCAGAAACCTAAGATGAGTCTGAAAAATTGAGTGAAAGATGGTTTATCAAACACCACCACCAAAACTCCTGCAGCTTCTAGATTTGATGCCCAGTTATTCCTCTCATTCTAACCCATTAATACATAAATCTTCTCTACTAAATCTAGGCTTAAGTGATTTCTCAGCAGACCTTAACGCTTGCCAACATCAAATAAGAGACTGAAACCATCTCAACCTTCCCAGTAAGTGAACACAAAATCCATACAGTCATGGTGCTAGAAATCTTCTAAATGGCCTAGAAAATTAATTCCTCATCATATTTACCAGGACAAACCATCCTGAGCCCGTTTCAAGCTACAGTGAGTTTTTAATTATTGACTAGGAAATAAACACTATGTGGTTGCTTTCTTTTATCTCACATTGATTAAGTCACATATGCTAAGGGCTTCAATACCCAATCAGTACTAAAACTCCAATTCTCTATTAACTCCTCTCACTGCAACTGAAGACCACAAATCAGACACAGGCCAACACCCAACAAGGATTGGTAATTACACATCATTCTTCTTATAACTCAGGAATATTTTCCTCTGTAAACAAGCATCACTAAACTTATCTTTGTACAGAAATCAAAGGACGCATGTTATTATTTCACAGTAGTTAAATTTCAGAATTATATGGTTTGATTTGTGCACTCTAGCTTATATTTCTGAAAAATAAGAAGTATACACAAAGGGAAAAATATCATTAATTAATTTAATAAATGTTTATTAAGAACATGCTCTGTACCAGTGTCATGGTTTAAATCTAAAATGTCACCAGAAATCTATTGAGTTTGGAAAGTGATTAGATCCTGGGGCTGATATAATCATCAGTTGATTCATCCATTGATGGGTTTAGTAGCTGAATGTGCTGTCAGGATATAGGGCCTGGCACAAGGTGATCACTAGGGTGTGACCTGGAAGAATACATCCTTGTACTCTGCTCTTCGCTTCACTGTCTGTCTTTTGGCCACTACTCGGTGAAAGCTTTCCTCCACCATGCAATTCTCCCATGCCATTTCTGCCTTGGAACCAGCTGACCATGGACTGAATTCACTAAAGCCAAGAGTCAAAATAAGCCTTTTCTTCCCTAAGTTGTAGGTGTTGGGTATTTTGTCCCAGTGATGGGAAAGTATCTAGAACAGATGTTGGCAGCAGACAAGCAAAGTTGTTGCTGTGCCTATACATGATCATATCATTCAAGGACCTCTGGAACTGGAGTTTAAAGAGGCATGGGGATAGATGCTGGCTACAGAAGCCTTAGAATGGTGTAAGCAGAATAAGCAAACATTGATGAGAGAGTCTGGTTGGAGTTCAAAAGACCAGAATGCTGAGAGGAAGATGAAGAGTAAAGACCAGGCTCAGAATGTTTCAATCGGGAACAAGAATTCTACTGGTAGTTAAACTAGAATCCACGCATGTATGTTACGCATTGGCAGAAAATTTGTCTTTATTTACCCATGTCCTGAGACTTTGTGGGAGGTGAAGGGCAATGGACTAATTAATCTGATGGAGGAAATTTCAAAGCAGCCCAAAATTCAGAGTATGTCATGGGTACTGCTGAGTGTTTTTAACCAAGTCTACAGTGGAAATCAGGAGCAAAAAAAAAAAAAAAAAA